>NW_006921725.1:624736-643754 GCF_000298275.1 Orycteropus afer afer | reverse complement strand
ATATATATATATATATATGCCTACAAAAATGACCAGTTAATATGACTGTTATTCAAATTTGCACACCAACCAACAAAGCCAAAGATGAAGAAACTGAAAATTTTTATAGACTTCTGCAGTCTGCAATTGACCAAACGTGTAATCAAGATGTACTGATAAGTACTGGTGATTGACATGCAAAAGTTGTAAACAAAGAAGAATCACCAGTAGTTGGAAAATACAGCCTTGGTGATAGAAATGATGCCAGAGACAGTATGATGGAATTTTGCAAGACCAGTGAGTTATTCATTGCAAACACAATTTTTTCAACAACAAAAAATGGTGGCTATACTCATGGACTTTGCCAGGTGAAATACATAGGAATCAGATCAAGTACTTCTATGGAAAGAGGCAATGGAGAAAATCAATATAATTAGTTAAACAGGGCCAGGAGCTGACTATGGAGCAGATCATCAATTGCTCATATGCAAATTCAATTTGAAGCAACAGAAAATTAAAATAAGTCCATGAGATCCAACATATTACCCTGATGATATCTTACCTTAATTTATAAACCATGTAAAGAAGAGATTTGATGCACTGAACATCAATGACCAAAGTCCAGATGGGTTGTGGGATGACATCAAGAGCATCATACATAAAGAAAGGTCATTAATAAGACAGGAAAAGAAAAAAAAAAAAATAGATGTCAGAAGTGACTCTGATACTTGCTCTCAAACATAAAGTAGCTAATGAGAATGAAAGAAGGCCTGGAGTTAGAAAAACAAAAGGGAAGAACACACTGGCATTTCCCAAGATGAAATAACTGAAGAAAAAAATCAAGCCTCAGGTTGCAATGATAAAGGAGTCTATGGATAAAATATTGAACGATGCAGGAAGCATCCAAAGAAAATGGAAGGAATACACAAAATCACTGTTTCAAAAAGAGTTGGTTGATATCTTACTACTTCAACAGGTAGCACATGATCAAGAATCAATGGTATTGAAGGATGAAGTCCAAGCTGCATTGAAGGAGCTGGCAAAAAAACAAGAATCCAGGAATTAACCCATTTAGATGTTTAACAAACTGATGAAGCAGAGGAGGCAATTTTTACATCAAGAAATTTAGAAGAGAGTTATCTGGACAATTGATAACTCAGTAGATTGATATTTGTGCCCATTCAAAAGAAAAGTGATCTGACAGAATGTGGAAATTTTCAAACAATATCATTAATATCACACACAAATAAATTCTTGCTAAAGATAAATAAAAAATGGTTGCAGCATTAAACTGACAGGGAACTTCCAGAAACACAAGCTAGATTCAAAAAAGGATGTGGAATGAGGGATATCATTGCTGATGTCAGATGGATCTTGGCTGAAAGCAAAGACTACCAGAAAGATGTCTACCTGTGTTTTGTTTACTATGCAATGCATTTGACTGTGGGGATCATAACATATTATAGATAACATTGTGAAGAATTTGAATTACAGAACACTTAATTGTTCTTATGAGAGACCTATACATAGACAAGAGGCTGAATACATCATTTTAACAGATCAAGGGCAGACTGCATAGTTAAAAATCAGGAAGTGTGTACATCAGGATTCTGTCCTTTCACTATGCTTATTCAATCTGTATGGTAAGCATATAATCTGAGAAGCTGCACTATATGAAGAGGAAAGCATTATCAGAATTGAAGGAAGAACCATTAACAAGCTGCAATACACAGACTACACAGCCTTGCTTGCTGAAAGTGAAGATGACTCAAAACACTTACTGATCAAGATTAAAGACTACAGTCTTCAGTGTAGATTACATCTCAACATAAGGAAAATAAAAACCTTCATAAATGGGCCAGTAAGCAACAATAAACAGAAAAGATTGAAGTTGTCAGGGATTTAATTTTACTTGGATCCTCAGTCAATGCCTGTGGAAGCAGCAGTTAAGAAATCAGATGTCCTATTGCCCTAGCAAATCTGCTGCAAAAGATTTATTTAAAATATTGAACAGCAAATAAACCTTTTGAAAGAAAACATGCTTCTAACCCAATCCATGGTATTTTAAATTGCCTCATATGTATGTGAAACCTGATCCATGAATAATAAGGACTGAAGAAGAGTTGATTCCTTTGAATTGTGGTGTTGGTGAAGAATACTGAAAATGTTGTGGCCTGCCTGAAGAATGAACAAATTTATCTTGGAAGTAGTGCTGCCAGAAGCCTCTTTAGAAGTGAGATTGGCGAGACTTCGCCTCACCTATTTGGTCATGTTGTCAGAAGGGACCAAACCCTGTAGAAGGATATCATGCTTGGTAAAGTAGAGAGTCCATGCAAAAGGGGAAGATCTTCAACAAGATGGATTGACACAGCGGCTGAAAAGAAGGATTCAAGTACAGTAAATATTGTGAGAATGGAGCACGACCATGCAATGTTCTGTTCTGTTGTACGTAGGGTCACTATGAGTTGGAGCCAACTCAACTGGCACCTAACAACAACAGCAAGAAAACATTGATCCAACTTATAGCATTAATTACATCTTCCTTTACATCTTTGGTCTACAGAGCAATGTTATTGTGTGCCAGAGTCGGTTCCAATTCACAGCAATGCTACAAGACAGAGTAAAACTGCCCTTTGGGTTCCCTAGGATGTAAATCTTTATGGGAGAAGATCCCCATGCCTTCTGTCCTGCACAGCAGATGGTGGATTTAAGCCTCTGACCTTTCTGTCAGCAGCTCTGTGTGCTTAACCACTGCACCAACATGGCTAATCTATGAAACAATAGCACTCATGAATAAAAGAAATACTTTCAAGATATTTGTATAATTATTTTGTAAAAAATGTTTTAGTAATCATCAAGTCATCTGTAAATAATTGAATATAATTTATTAATAAGAATTGAATAAGACAGGAAGTATTAATGAGATAACTTGACTAGTAATGTCTGATTGTACTCTAAGATACATAATAAATTGACTAACAACTTGTAAAAAATAAAAATAAATTTAATTAAATATCAAATGAAAAATCATTTGGTTCTGGAGGTTGATAAGTTTATATATGTATTTATCAACCTCCAGGAACAAATTTTATATATATATTAATTACCAGTGTGTTCTTATCCAAATGTTGAAAAGAAAAAAAAAATCAATCAATAGAGAATCATAACTTTAAAATAAATAGAATATAGAGCATGTGTTGTTTAATAATTTGCATAAAACTAGTTATTTGGATACATGTTACATAGCATATGTATATATGAAGGCAATGATTACTATAAATTAAATTTCTCCATGATGGAAAAGAAACATGAGTATACAAAACATTGATGGACATGATGATTTAACTTCTATATTCAAAATGTTAAATCTATTCTATTAAGATAGTCAGGTATAACTTCATATTAAAAGCTAGACTAGAAAAATCTATTCATAGGAATTTATCAATAAATGATATTTAAAAACAATTGTACTGATGGTGCTGATTTTCAAGCCCAAATAGAGATAAACATTTAGACAATATTTTTGCATTGCTTTTGCATTCTTTGTGAAAATATAAAATATTCTTTCTTACTCTGTTTGAGTATGCAATATCTAAATCTCTATCTTTCCCAAACTATCAGAGAGAAATCATTTTTTTTTACCTGTGTTCCCCACATATTTAGCACAAATCTTTATTGCATCATCTATAACATCCTCTCAAATTTATTATTTTCTATCTGTAAAAAGATGAAAAAACTCTTTAAAATCCTAAAATAACCTAAAAACTCTGAAACCCTTTAGGCTGAGTGATTTGAGATCTAAGTTTATGGTTTAATCATCTTTGAATCTCCAGCAGTAAGGAAATAGAAAAAAAAAAAGTTATTTATTTATTTGCCATGTAGATGGATGAATGAAGAACAATGTATTCATAGAATTCTTACTCCATTGCTATTTAAAACTAATAATGTAGGATGTTCATGAAATTAACATCAGATAATTAACAATTCCACTTTTGCTTTAAAATATGATTTAGCAAACTAGATTATATTTGAATTAATTTGGCGTTGTTGTTGTGTTGTTATGTGCCCTCGAGTCGGCCCCGACTCATGACTCATAGTGACCCCTCCTTGGGTTTCCGAGGCAGTATCACTACGGAAGTAGGATTGCCCAACCTTCCTTCCGAGGAGTGGCTGGTGTGTTTGAACCGCCAATCTTCTGGTTAGCAGTCAAGTGCTTTTAGCCACATGCTACCAGAGCTCCTCACATAATTATCAAAGATATTTGTTCAATTATACCAAGACTGTAAACCAGAAAAATCTGTGAGATAATGCACGATGTGTACTGATGTTAAATGCTAACCAAAATGTTGGTAGTTCAAAACCACCAATGCCTCCACAGGAGAAAGATGAGGCAGACTGTTTCTGTAAAAATTTAGTCTTGGAAACTCTATGGAGCTGTTCTACTCTGCCCCGTAAGGTCACGGTGAGTCAGAATCTACTCAAGAGCAGTGGGTTTCTTTGTTTGTTGGCATTGTGCAAAATATGTTTTATTTTATTTTAGATGTTTTCAAATGAAATCTATTTTATGAGAAATGGTGGCATAGTACCTAAAGCATTTGACTGCTAATCAGAAGGCAGGTAGTTCAATCCCACCAGACACTCCTCAGAAGGAAGATTAGTCCATCTACTTTCTACAGATACTGCCTCAGAAACCCAAGGAAGGGTCTCTATGAGTCCAAATCAACTAGATAGCAGTGATTTTTTTAAAATTTTTTTTAGAATAATATTAAAATAATGTAATATGAAGGACCACTCTAAAGAATTTTAATTGTAGGTAAAAGAGAACAAACTACCTAATATGTTTTTTTTTTCTTTGATTATATATTTTGTTTGTTATAATGTGATGTCCACAGACCTTACTTTGTAGAGCATATTTAAGCACTCTAATTGGTGACTGAGTAAGGATTGAAAATATTGGTAGCATTTGTTAAATGTATTTTTAAATTGTAACACTGGTTTATTTCTAATTTTGTTTTTATTGTCAGTAAACTTTCACTAAATGCAGCTATTTCCCAAACTATGTTTCCTTTGCTGTATGAGAGACAGAGAACAAAAAGTCTTGTTCAGACTGATGAACAGAAGAAGAATGAAAACTACTTGACAATATTTAATTATGAGTTTGGAGTATTACCTTCCTGATAGTCATCACCCCATACCCACCCATACCTTGCTATATCTTTATATGTTCCATTTCTCCCCAACATTATTGCTTCTTTAAGTTTATCTTCTTTGATATTTTTGTGTACCTGCTCCTCTGATTCCTTAGAGTTCTAAGTATGGTTTATTTTTATTTTTAAGCTTGACTATTTGGAATTGACTGATTGGTCTATGAATTTCATACTTCTTGTTTAAGATCAAGATTCTCTTTAAAAAAATTTGGGTACCAACTTTATCTATAAGTTGATATCAGCATCATGCTTCCTTTGTGTTATTTGGAATCCTATGCTGTCCAGAAAGAGTATCTTCCTAGTAATTTATATTTCAAGTAATACATGTTTATTTTAAATAAAATGTAACATGAGAGGTCCAATTATATAGTACTCTGCTTTCACTTACAGGTGTCTACCGTTTTTTAACATTTTGAAGGCTTGGCCACTTTCAATCAGAATGTCAAACTCCTTTCAGACAGTGCTGTTGAAACTTAAATGTAACTACCACAACTAACACCTGTCTTGTCTTATATAAAAAGTATGTCTTTGGAGAAATATGTGCAGTGAGAATAGATTCTGGTGATTCATCTAAGTTCACTTCTAGAGATAAAGTTTTATCCTAAATAGGTGCTTGCAATAACTTTGTTGGTCAGGAACAAAATTAGCATCAATATTAGTTTCTTCTATTTAAATTTTATCTCCTACATTCTTAACTAGGAACTCTGATAGCATAGTGCCTAAGGCACTTGACTGCTAACCAAAAGCCTGCTGGTTCAAACCCACCAGCCACTCCTCAGAAGGAAGGTTGGGCAATCTACTTTCGTAGTGATACTGCCTTGGAAACCCAAGGAGGGGTCACTATGAGTCGGGTCCAACTCAACAGCAAACAACAACAACAACATTCTTAAATGTTGCTGGAAACTGATGTATCCCCTAAATTATGCAGTGTATGTAACAAATAATGTTGAGAGCTCAGAAAACCAAGGAACATAGGATTATAACTCAATGAGTAAAGATCTCATTGTTAGTATCATCAAGATACAGCACTTGGAGAGGATGGATATTGAACAGAGCTGTGTAAGAGGTGGTTCAGGATTATTTGGACTGGGTTTTATGACTGGTGGAGTACCTGAGTGGTGCAAATGATTAATGCATTTGGTTGCTAATCTAAGAATTGGAGGTTTGAGTCTATCCAGGGATGCCTCCGAAGAAAGTCTTGAAGATCTACTTGCAGAAAACGATAACCATTGATAACCCATAGAGCACATATGGGTTCTACTCTGACATATATGGGCTCACAATGAGTAGAAATCAACTCAAAGAAAACTAGTTACTAGTTATTATGACTAGGTAATTGTGGGAATAACATGATCACACTGTCAAACCTAGGGGGACAGCAATTAAACTTGATTGAATAGGCTTTGTGGAGAGAGAAGAAATAAAATGCCAGAATCATGCCTTTTTCATTTCCTTCTTCTTAGCTCCAACTTCTAGCTGGCTTTAAAAAGCTATGGACTCACCTTAAACCTTCAGTCTATTGTGATTATGATATTTATAAAAGATTGTTAAGTAAATATAGTACAAAGAATAAGGTCATATATTTGGATGCAGTAGGAACTGGCACGAATATTTCTGTCACTTACTACCTGCTTCATTTTACCAAGAAACTTAGCTTATGTTGAACTCAGTACCTTCTTTTACATATGGAATGAATAATACCTAGCTCTAAAATAATCTAATGTAGGGTTAACCTTGTGATACATTTTCATAAATAACTGGTTGTTGTTGTTGTTATGTGCCATCAAGTTGGCCCTGACTCATAGGGACTCCTCCTTGGGTTTCGAGGCAGTTATCACTACGGAAGCAGGATTGCCCAACCTTCCTTCCGAGGAGTGGCTGGTGGGTTTGAACCGCAAGCCATCTGGTTAGCAGGCAAGAGTCTTAGCCACTATGCTACCAGAGCCCAAATAACTGGTAGTATATCATAATTTATTTAATCCAACATTTTACTGGTTTAAACTTCTTTAGTTTCTGCATCACTAAAGGAAAGAAAGCACAGACAATTCAAATTGCAAGATATACCCTCATGTCATAAATATATTTGAATTAAAAGATATGCTACTTAGAATCACAACTTATTTTCAGTACAGAATCTATTGTGAATATTTTACTAGGATCGAACAGAAAAGTTGCAACATTATTTTGTCAAAATTCTATTTGCTATTTTACATATTTTACTTAGCACAAAAGGGATAAATATAACCATATATTTTAAGAAAGATATTTTATTATTTATTTTACCAAGATGAAATGATTGGGGAAAAAAAAAAAATCTTAGCTTTATCTGTGTGAATGCCCAATTTTCCTTCTGAGGAGTGGCTGGGGGGGTTGAACCACCAGCCTTCTAGTTAGCAGTCAAATGCTTTAGGCACTATGCCATCAGAGCTCACTTAATCTAACAGATTTATTGGTTAAAACATCTTTAGTTTCTGCACCACTGAAGGAAAGAAAACAGAGACAATTCACATTTCAAGATACATCCTCATGTCATAAATATATTTGAATTAAAATATGTACTATCTAGCATCACAATTTATTTTTAGTACAGAATCTATTGTGAATATTTTAGTAAGATTGAACAGAAAAGTTGCAATAGTATTTTGTCAAAGTTCTATTTGTTATTTTTCAGTTATTTTACTTAACACAAAGGGATAAATATAACCATATATTTTAAGAAAGTTTTATTGTCCATTTTACCAAGATGAGATGATTGAAAAAAAAAAAAAAAAAACTTAGCTTATTTCTGTATGAAATGTTATGATTAGACATATTTTGGGATTTATAAATTTTCTTTAAAAAAGGAAAAAACTATCTTTCTTATTCAGAACTATTCCTAAGTTGCTCTTGCACAGTCAGAAGTAGACATTAACATGTGATATTAATTTCAAAGAATTCTTATACTTTTGGGGACATGAGGAAAAAAATAAAAACAATCTTGTACATATTTGTTTAACATATGGGGTGGATGCACATACAAGCAATTGTGTTAAAAAAAGAAATTGCCCCAAAACCTACAGAATATTCAATGCTTGGAATACCTATATCTATATCTGTATCTTTATCTGTATCTGTATCTGTATCTGTATCTCTGTCTATCTATCTATCTATCTATCTATCTGTCTTCACACCCATATATATATCATTAACATTTAGCAAAATAAATATTTGAATGTTAGAAGAAAATATTTAGATAAATTCATTAATGTGCCACAATAAAATATTTTATTTAAATATAGGTGAAAATAAAAGATAAGTATATTTCAAAAATTCGAATATGTTTATGAAATGCAGTTCTCCAGGCACTGCCCAATAAAATTCTATGCATCATCTTTCCTTATAAACAAAATTAAGCATCTAAAAATCATCCAAAAATAGCATATTCATACACAAATTCTCATTCAAACATGTTCCTTCTATAGTTTTCCAATCTGAATTGAGATAAAGGGCATTCTTGAAACTCCTTTTTTTTTCCCCCCAAATCTATATTCAATCTTTCAGGAAATCTTTCAGAATAAATTTAAAATCTTCCACTGTAACCTCAAACCATCATTTTCTGTCAACTAGTAGATGGTAAGACCTCTATTTCTTGTGCCTTCTACCCTAACAGTCATATTCTCTTATAGCAATCACAGTGATCCTGTTAAATATTTAATCAAATTGTCACTTATATTTTCAGTCTTCCTCCTGTACTGCCATATTTTACTAGGTTTTCTGGGCTGCAAGCTTTATGGGAGCCATGGGGTGGATTCAAACTTCTAATGTTTGGTTTTTGGCACTTTGTAATATTCTAACTTCATTTCCCATTATTCTGTGCTTGTTATACTCAGCATCCTTGAACATTCATTCAACACATTCTGCCACTTGAAGGCTTTTGTGCTATTTTCTTTGCCCAGGACATTCTTATTCTGGCTATCAGTCTGATCAACTGTCTCAAAGCCTTCAAAACTTTACTCATGTAGTATCCTTGGGAACCCTATCGAGCACTTCTATTCTGTCCCATAGGGTTGCTAGGAATCAGAATGGACTCTACAGCTGTGTGCTTGGTTTTGAGTTTTGGTCTTTCTCTAACAGTTTCCTCTGTAATATGAGTTCTTTTTTGTAGGTCAAAAAAATTTGTTGATTTTCAGGTTTCTTTTTGTTGTGGGAGTAGAAGTGAAGACTTAAATTATGTAGTGGGCCAGAAACTGGAACACCTGTGTTATTTCTTGAAGAATTTCATGTTAGTCTTTATTTTACAGATTGTTTTAAAGTATCTGATAACATTTGACTATTCAGTCATGTGTAAGAATGATCCTTAAATCCTGACTTGAAGCACTGTGTGTCGATTGTGACATTTTGATTGGTATGGGGAAAACTCTGACAGATGTGTTCATTGGGGAACATTGAAAGTCACATGCTCGTCTCATAGTATCCTGGAAACTCAGCTGACAAAGAAGACAAGGTAAATGCAGAGCTCTACTTAAATCTTATCATTTTGTCACTTTTTCTGTATAGACTAGAGACCCCATCTACATCTTTTCTAGTTTAATTTGTTCAATCTAGACAAACAAATTCATGGACCCCTCTTCACGGAGTCAGAGTTAGCTACATAAGACTGGTGAAATGAAATCCATATGTTTTTCTTTCATGATACAGTATAAGATCAATTTGCTGATAAAATTATTAATATCTGCTTTCACTCAGCCAAGTGTTATAATCATTTCTGATATTTCTCATAACATTTTTACTATTTCTAGTGACTTTTTTTTTTTTAAAGATATTTCCTATTGCCCAGACTATTGTTATAATATTATATTTCCATTCCTGCCTCCAGGCCAAAAACCTTTACATTAATACCATATCAGTATCTGTCCTGTGGATGAAAAATTTTCAATGTATCCAACTGCCAGTAGAATAAAGAGCAGTGTTTCTCACCTTAGAATCAGAGCTCAATAGGATCTGACAGTATGATAGTATGTTTATCCTTTATCATTCTTTATTTCCTGACAAAATTCCCCCTCTCTAACCTGTCTAACCATAATAAAATATTGTTTTAACCATTAGCTTTAGTCCATCCAGCTTTTTTCTGAGTAATAAAACCTACTAATTGTTTTTAACAGCTGTTTTTATTAAATATTGAATAACAATGGAGTAACTATCAATTCAATATTTAATATCAATATATAATTTGCTATTAATGCTAAATCAAATAATATAAAATGGAAATTGTTGTTATTGTTATGTGCCCTCAAGTTGCATCCAAGGCATTATGCACAGCAGAATGAAACTGCCCGGTAGAAAGCCAGCTCCACAATCGCCGCTATATTTGACCCCACTGCAGCCACTGTGTCAATCCATCTTGTTGAGGGCATTCCCCTCCCTCATTGACCTTCCACCTTACCAAGAATGACATCCTTCTCCAGTAAATGGTCCGTTCTGACAACATGTCCAAAGTAGGTGAGAGGAAGTCAGGCCATTCTGGCTTTCAAGGAGCATTCTGGCTGCACTTCCTTCAGGACAGATTTTTTAGTTCTTTTTTTTTTTAGCTGTCCATAGTACTTTCAGCATTCTTCTCCAGCACCACATCTCAAAAGCATCAATTCTTCTTCAGTATTCTTTATATATTGTTCAGCTCTCACACGCATATGAGACCATTGAAAACACCATGGCTTGGATCAGGCGCACCTTAGTCTTCAAGAAGTCACCTCTGCTCCTCTGCACTGACTTGCCCAGTGCTATATGTCCTCTGATGTCCTGACTGCTGCTTCCATTGGTGTCAATTGTAGAGCCAAGCAATGTGAACTCTTTGTCAACTTCAATCTTTTCTCCATTTATTGTGATACTGCTTATACATCCAGTTGTAGAAACTTTTGTTTTCTCTATATTGGGATGCAGTCTTATACTGTAGTCTGTAGCCTTCAGTCTTCATCAGCAAGTGCTTCACCTCAACCTCACTTTCAACAAGCAAAGTTGTGTCATCAGCTTATTGAAAATTGTTAATGAGCCTTTCTCCAATCATGATGCCATGTTCTTCTTCATATAGTCCAGCTTCTTGGATTATTTACTCAATTTTTACATTGAATAAGTATGGTGAAAAGATATAACCCTGACACACTCCTTCCTTAATTTTTAACCATGCAATGCCCCTTTGTTCTGTTCAAATGACAGCCTCCTGGTCTATGTACAGGTTCCTCATGTGTAAAATTAAGGGTTCTAGAATTCCCATTCTTCTCAGTGCTATCCATAATTTGTCATAATCTACACAATTGAATGCTTTTGCATTCAATTGTTTAGATCATATTCTGGTATTCTTTGCTTAGAGGCAAGATCCATCTGACATAAGCAATCACATCCCTTGTTCCACGTCCTCTTGTGAATCCAGCCTGGACCTCTGGTAGTGCTCTGTCAATATACTGCTGCAACTGTTTTTTAATTATCTTCAGTAAGATTTTACTTGCTTCTGATATTAGTGATATTTTTTGATAATTTCTGCATTCTGTAGGATCACCTTTCTTTGGAATGGGTACAGATATGTATCTCTTCCAGTCAGTTGGCCAGGCAGCTGTCTTTCAAATCTCTTGGCATAACCAAGTAAGTGCCTCCAGTGGGGCATACATTTGTTGAAACATCTCAATGAGTGTTCTATCAATTTCTGGATCCTTGGGAGCTCTGGTGGCATAGTGCTTAAGGCATTTGACTGCTATCCAGAAGATTGGCAGTTAAAACCCATCAGCCACTCCTCAGAGGGAGGTGGGCAATCTACTTCCATAGTGGTATAACCTCAGAAACCCAAAGAGGGATCACTATGAGTTGGATCTGATTTGATGGCAGTGAATTTGTTTTTTGGTTTTGGTTGTTCTTTGCCAGTTCCTTCAGTGCAGCTTTGACTTCTTCATTCAATACCATTGGTTCTTGATTATATACCACCTCCTGAAAAGGATGAACATCGACTAGTTCTTATTGATACAGTGACTCTGCATATTCTTTCCATCTTCTTCTGATACTGCCTGCCTTGTTCAATATTTTGCCCATAGAATCTTTCATTATTGCAACACGGAGCTTAACTTTTTTTCCTCAGCCCTTTCAGCTTGAGAAATGCCAAGTGTGTTCTTCCCTTTAGGTTTTCTAACTTCAGGTCTTTGTGCATTTCATTATAGTAATTGGCTTGTCTGCTAGAGCTGCTTTTTGAAATCTTCTGTTCAGCTCTTGTATATTGTCCTTTCTTCCATTTGCTTTAGCTACTCTCTATTCAAGGGCAAGTTTCAGAGTCTCTTCTGACATCCATTTTGGTCGTTTCTTCTTTTCTCGTCTTTTCAATGACGTCTTGTTTTCTTCATGGATGATGTTGTTGATGTCATCTCACAATTCTTTTGGTTTTCAGAAGCATTGGTATTCAATGCTTCAAATCTATTCTTTAGGTGGTCTCTAAATCCAGAAGGGATATACTCAAGATCATATTTTGGCTCTTGTGGACTTGTGTTAATTGTCTTCAACTTCAAGTGGAACTTGGATATGTTTAGTTGATGGTCTGTTCCACAATCGGTTCTTGGCCTTGTTTTGGCTGAAGATATTGAGCTTTTCCATCGCCTCTTGCCACAGACGTAGTCAATCTGATTCCTGTGTACTCCATCTGGCAAAGTTCATGTGTATAGCCACCATTTGTGTTGCTGAGAAAAGGTATTTGCAATGAATAAGCCAGTGGTCTTGCAAAATTCTGTCATGTGATTTCCAGTGCTATTTCTGTCAGCAAGGCCAAATTTTCCAACCACTGGTGATTCTTTTTGTTTCCAACTTTTGCATTCTATTCACCAGTGATAATTAACACATCTTGATTGCATGTTTGGTCAATTTTAGATAGCAGAAGTTGATAAAAATCTTCAATTTCCTCATCTTTGGCTTTGGTGGTTGGTGTATAAAATTGAATAAGAGTCATATTAACTGGTTTTCCTTGTAGGCATTTGGATGTTATCCTGTCACTGACAGCATTGTACTTCAGGACAGATCTCGAAACATCCTTTGTGATGATGAATGCTACACCATTCCTCTTTAAAATTGTCATTCCCAGCATAGTAGATCATGTTATTGTCTGATTCAAAATGGCCAAAACTGGTCCATTTCAGCTCACTAATACCTAGAATATCAATCTTTATGCATTCCATCTCAATTTTCTTAGATTCATACTTCATACATTACTGTTCCTATTATTAATCGATGTTTGCACTGTTTCACCTCAATTTGAGTCATACCACATCAGGAAATGGAGGTTTTGAAAGTTTTACTCCCCCCACATCAGTAAGTTTCGTCCTACTCTGATGATGCAGCTCTTTCCTAGTCATATTTTGAAAGTCTTTTAACCTAGGGAGCTCATCATCCTGCACTGTATCGGCTGATGTTTCTGGGCTATCCATAAAGTTGCACAGTAGTGTATTGGACAGTGTTTCTATGCTATTCATAAGGTTTTTTCTGCCCAATTCTTTAAGAAATGGATGGCCTCTTCCTTCTTCCTAGTCTGTCTCAGTCTGTAAGCTCCATTGATATCTGTGCACTATATGCAACCTTGCCAGTACTTGAAACTCTGGTGGCACTGCCTCAAGCCTCATAGCAACATACAAGCCAAAATACTATGACAAACTGACAGACAAGTTTGTCTCACTTAGTTGTTGAAAACTTCTCTTCCTTCCCTTTGCCTGTATCCTTGGGGCTGCTCTCCTCTGTCATTGCCTCTGGCTTCTCTTTCCCCTGCTTTCCACTCTGGTAGGGGTGAGGCATGGGTTCCTTCTTCCTCTCATCTGGATGTGTGGCTGCTGGTCTGCTCTGTCCTCCCCTCTGGCTTCTCTTTCCTCTGCTTTCCTGGCTGATGGGGGTGGGTCCTGGGACCCTTCTTCCCCTTTGCTAGATGCTTGGGTGCTATAGCCCCGGCTTCTCTTTCCCCGGCTTTCCTGGCTGGAAATGGAAAATTAATAGTAGTATATTCATCACTTAACTTAAGAACAAGAACATTATAATTATCTGCAGTATCCCTGTATATCCCATTCAATCCAACTGCATTTTCAGCCTCCTTAGAAGTAACCATTACCCTATGTTTATTATTGAATTATATTTTTTATTATTTTATTGTATATATTTGTACCCTAAATAATATCATATTTAATTTTGCATTTCTTGAAATATAGACAGAGGATCATGGTATAGATTTAGTCTTCAGTATTATTGTTCACTTAATACATTTCTCATATTTATTAGTAAATATATTTCCATCCAGGAAATGGAAATTTATAGTAGTATATTTATCACTTACCTTAGGAATAAGAACATTATAATTATCTGCAGTATCAATATATATTCCATTCAATTCAATTGCATTCTCAGGCTCCTTGGAAATAACCATTACCTTATGTTTATTATTGAATTCTATCTCTTTTTTATTTTATTGTATATATTTTCATCCTAAATAATGTTATATTTAATTTTGTATTTCTTGAAATATAGACAAAGGATCATAGTATACATTTAGTCTTCAGTATTTTTTTCACTGATTAATACACTTCTCATATTTGTATTTTATGAAGCAGTAATTCAGTACATATGTGATCTCACATAGGACTATAAAACAATATATTATTCTATACTGCTATGGATGGTAATTTTGGTTATTAATTTGTGTGTGTGTGTGTTTTGAAAATGTTGTTGCTGCATCATATAATCTCTGGTAAACTAAGTTCCATATATATATATAGAGAGAGAGAGAGAGAAAGAGAGAGAGAGAGAGAGAGCGCTCTGGTAGTGTAGTGCCTAAGTCACTTGACTGCTAACCAGAAGGCTGGTGGTTCAAATGCACCAGCCACTCCTCAGAAGAAAGGCTGGGCAATCTACTTCCGTAATGATACTGCCTCAGAAACCCAAGGAGGGGTTGCTATGAGTTGTGAGTTGTGTCTGACTAGAGGGCATATAACAACAACACAACATATATGTGTGTGTGTGTGTGTGTGTTGTGTTGTTGTTATATGTCCTCTATATAAAGAAAGATTTATTTTAACGAAATGAATTACATAGTTGGGGAAGGCAAAAAGTCCCAAATCAGTGAATCTGATGTCAGTAGATAACAGGTCCATCTATGAAATAAAAGTTTTTATATTTAACCTCCTGAAGGTTAAGCACTCTGTTTCATAGTATTTTCTCTGTAAATGAAGACTTAAACCATCAACTTTAAAAGGACATGGTGAGTATTAGATAAGACTATAAAAAAAATTATAAAACATACAGCAGTTTCTATGTAATACATGTTAGTATTTATCTGAGGGGCACTAGTATTTTTATTGTGATAAGTTCCTAGTTTTCCTATTTTGTTCCTATATTGTGTTAAGTCAAGAATATGCTGTATCTACACAAATAACATACACATCACACTATTTCCAAACCTTATAACCTCATGCATTATTTTCATAAGTGCACTATACCAATATATTTTGCATGTTGCTGACATCAATTTAAATTTGATTTTCTCTCCATCTACAGAATGTCATTGAGATAAAAGTGATCTCATGGAAATTTCATGTAAGGTAAAAATTTCCCTAACCCATTAATATTCAACCCTTGTTCCCCCCCGCCCCCCGAGTAAAGAGTAAAGAACATAAAAATCTTATGGAAATAATTAGTCCAAGGGAACATCAGCCTTAATGACCCTGAGACCCTGAGTCAGTGCCTGGCTACCAATGCCAACCCCTCAGAAAGAGAGATCAGAATTGGAGATCCTAGGTAGAGTGGGAGGAAAAATGTGGAACAAAATTAAAAAAACACAAAAATGACCAAAATACTGGTAAGATACAGACTGGTGGAACCCCCAAGACTATGGTCCTGAGTTATCCTTTAGCATGGAACTGGACTCACTTCCATGGTTAAATCAAAACCAAACCAAACTCACTGCTGTCAAGTCAATTCCTACTCACAGCGACCTCTCCTTGGATTTCCTAGGTGGTATCTCTATGGAGGTAGATTGCCGAGTCTTCCTTTCAATGAGTGGGTGGTGGATTTGAACCACCAGCCTTCTGGTTAGCAGTCAACTGCTTTAGTTCTCAGCAATACCAGTAGAAAGGGCTACAGGCAGAATATCAGAATATTTACCCCAGGGAGATGCACCCACCTACCCTAAGGAGATGCACCTTTTAGATCAATCAACCATGACATAGCAGAAGGGCAACATTTGCATAGAGGGAAACTGGACCAAAAGAATTGCATAGATATAAAGCACAGAAGAAAGGTGTAGTCACAGGGAGGAGATGTGAGGAGAGTTTTTTATTGTTGGGCTTGTAATCATTCCCTTGAAACCAAATATGCGTGAACTGCTAAGAGTAAAATGAATGTACTTTCTTTGTAAATTTGCACCCAACTCACATTCTTTTTTTTTAGACTTTTCATAAACCATGTGCAACCAATGATGAACTGAAAGGGCTTGTGAAAAAAGTGTAACATCATATTGAAATCAAAGAGTATGAATGTATGCAATGCTAGAAATTAGTAAGCTGAAAACTATGAGAAAAAAAATATTGTTTATATTTGATTGCTTTCATAAATCTTAAACTGTAATGTAATAGGCTCCCTGGCCAGTCCTATAGCATTTATCTATGCATACTTTCATAACATCACTTCATTCATCCTTTATTACAATGAACAATCACATTAAAGAGCAGTTTTTCACAAATCATGGTGCTGACTTGAAAAATCAACACCCACTTTAATTTTACCCCCCTCACATTACAACCAAGGACTACAGTGAAGCAAGCAGTCTTGGGTCTAGCAGTTGTAATGGCTACAGTTTTCATACCTGAAGCAACTACAGTCCTGATTACCAGAATGTTGAACATAGTCTGTATTAATTACATCAATTTCAGAATTAACCAAGTTCAGAGATATCTTTGGGTGCAAATGTATGCAAGTTGATCACATTTTTCTACCCCTCATCCTGAAGTTGTTGGCCTACAGTGAAAAGACCATTCCTTTTCATGAATATAAAAATCCATATGAAACTGACCTTGAAATCTTATATTCATCTTTTATTTCCCAGAAGCTTCACTTTGATCTGAATTGCAACTGTATAAATAGCTTGATTTTATCCTCTTTGAGAAATAACTCATTCTTGCAAGTTGTTCTACAAATTAGGCATTTCACTATGGGTAAACAATGTGCTCATTTTTGTGGATTCATTTTCTCCAGCTTCTTTTTCTCCTTTCTCTATTTCTGAATGGAGTCCTTTCCAATCTCAAACTCTCTTGCTGCCTCTCTGTTGCTTATTTCTTCTGCCCTTGCAAGGACTTTAAGGTTGAAATTGGTGGTGTATGATTTATGTTTAATTCCTGACATAATCCTAATGGGTTCTAAGATTTAGGCTTATAAACTAAAAAAATGTGTACTATATAATCCATAACTGGCTGGTTCTGATAAAAGATTGCAAAATTAAAATGTGAACTGTACAAGGAGCAAGGGTATTTTTATATGCTTACAAGCATATGACTAAGGTGACTCATGATCATCAATCAAAGACACTGGTGCTAATAAGACACAATTAGACTATGTAATAAGCAGACTTACATTGCTTAATGGTTAGGCTTAAAATGATATGATAAGGTATTCACATTCTATTGAGCCAAGAGATATCATGTATCACTTCTCCAATTAAAAGCCAGAATCAGAAGACTGTGATAATTATGTCATAGAGATTTCTACTGACATACACTTGATGTCACTTATACCAATGGAAGATTCCTTTGTTTAAAATGCCAATTGATAGCACATGGTTTATGGAAAAGTTTTAATTGATTCAAGATATTGATTCATGCCTCAAAAGGGATGAGGAAATAATTATCAACTTAAATTAATAGTAACAAATAAAAGTTTTAGTTGTTTATTTTCCAGTTACTGAGGTATTAACAAACTCATCTCGGACATCTTGACCATGGATTTTACCTTTATTAAACAAATATGATCAAAAGTAACATTTTCAGACTACTGAGGGTGTATGAAGCTTAAAATTCACTTCTGGAAATGTCATGAGACACACATGAAATATGCATGTGCATACTATTATTGTCATACTGTGGTGGCTTGCATGTTGCTGTGAGGCTGGAAGGTATGACACTGGTATTTCAGATACCAGCAGGGTCACACATGGTGGACAGGTTTCAATAGAACTTCCAGACTAAGACAGACTGGGAAGAGGGAAGGTGCCATCCACTTCTCAAAAAATTGACCAATGAAAACCTTGTGACAAGCAGTGAAACACTGTCTGATATATTACCAGGAAATTTTATGAATAGCCTTGACACATTGTCTGATATAGTGGTGGAAGATGAGTCCCTCAGGTTGAAAGCTACTCAAAATATGACTTGGGAAGAGCTGATTCCTCCAAGTAGAGTGAACATTAATGATGTGGATGGAGTAAAGGTTTTGGAACCTCAATGTGCTGATGGTGAAATGACTCAAAATGGGAAGAAACAGTGGTAAACATCCATTAACAATCAAAATGTGGAATGTACAAATTATGAATGTAGGAAAATGGGAAGTTGTAAAAAATAAAATGGAAAGCATAAAGATTGATATCCTCGGCATTAGTAAGCTGAAATGGACTGATTTTGACCATTTTGAATGAGACAATCATATGGTCTACTACACCAGGAATGACAAATTGAAGAAGAATGGCATTGCACTCATTCTCACGAAGAATGTTTCAAAATCTATCCTACACTACAATGTTGTCAGTGACAGGAAAACAACCATTCTCCTACAAGGAACATCAGTTTATACAAATATTTTTTTTT
>NW_006921725.1:594845-617026 GCF_000298275.1 Orycteropus afer afer | reverse complement strand
AAGGCTCAGGGGTCCAAGATTATCTTCTGTGTCTGTGTTAATTGGTTTCCCTTTTCTTTGTTGAAGAGGGTCTGTGCAATCCTTCTGCCTAGTCCGCCATTTTTCAAACATTGAATATTTTTATTAACTTTTGTAGTCAGAAATTGACCAAACATATCATCAAGATGTATTGATGATTATTTATGATTGGGCTGTGAAAGTAGGATAAAAAGAAGAATCATTGGTAGTTGAAAAATAGGGCCTTGATGATAGAAATGTGCCAGAGATGGCACGATAGAATTTTGCTAGAATAATGACTTATTCATCGCACATACCTTTTTTTCAACAACATAAATGGCAGCTATACACATGGACCATGTCAGAAGGAATACATAGGAATCAGATCAACTATGTACATGGGAAGAGAAGATGGAAACACTCAATATCTTCAGCCAAAACTAGCGAGGAGCTGACTGTGGAACCAACCATCAATTGCTTATATGAAAGTCAAGGTTTAAGATGAGGAAAATTAAAACAAGTCCATGAGAGCCAAAATATGACCTTGATTATATCCCACCTGAATTTAGACACCATCTGAAGAATAGATTGGATGCAATGAAGACCACTGACTTAAAACCAGAAGAGATGTGGCATGATGGCATTAAGAAAATCATACATGAAGAAAGCAAAAGGCCATCGACAAGACAGAAAGAAGAAAATAACAAAATGGCTGTCAGTGGAGACTCTGAGACTTCTTAAAGCAAATGGAAGAAATGACAAGATAAAAGAGCTGAATAGAAGATTTAAAAGAGCAACTTGAGAAAATAAAGTCAATTATTATAATGAAACATGCAAAGACCTAGAGTTAGAAAATCAAAAGGAAAGACAAAAATTGGCATTTCTTAAGCTAAAAGAACTGAACAAAAAATTCAAGCCTCAAGTTGCAGTATTGAAAGATTCTATGGGCAAAATTTTGGCTGATGCAGGACACATGAAAAGAAGATGGAAGGAATGCACAGAGTTACTGTATCAAAAAGAATTTGTCGATATTCAACTATTTCAGACGGTGGCATTTGATCAAGAGCCAATTTTATTGAAGAAAGATTTTGAAGCTGCACTGAAGGAATTAGTGAAAAACAAGGCTCCCGGAATTGACAGAATACTCACTGAGGTGGTTCAACAAACAGATGTCGTGCTGGAGGCACTTACTCATCTATGCCATGTAATTTGGAAGACAGCTACCTCACCAACCGACTGGAAGATATCGTTATTTGTAACCATTCCAAAGAAAGGTGATCCAATACATAGTGGAAATTATAAAATATTACTCAAACAAGTAAAATTATGCTGAAGATAATTTGAGAATGGTCGCAAGCAGTACATTGACAGGGAACTTCCATAAATGCAAGCTGGATTCAGAAAAGGATGTGGTATGAGAAATATCGTTTTTAATGTCAGACAGATCTTAGCTGAAAGAAAAGAATACCAGAAGGATGTTTACTTGTGCTCTACTGACTATGAAAAAGCGTTCAACTGTGTGGATCATAACAAATTGTGAATAACATTGAGAAGAATAAGAATGTAAGAACACTTACTTGCACTCCTGAGGAACCTGAACACAGACCAGGAGGCTGTCGTACAAACAGAACAAGGAAATACTGCATGGTTTAAAATCAGGAAGGGTGTGTGTCAACGTTGTATCCATTCACCATACTTATTCAATCGATATGCTAAGCAAATAGTCCATGAACTGGACTATATGAAGAAGAAGGCAGCATCAGGATTGAAGGAAGAATCATTAACAACCTGTGACATGCAGATAGCACAACCTTGCCTGATGAAAATGAAGATTATTGAAGCACTTATTAATGACGATCAAACACTTCAGTCTGTAGTATGGATTACTGCATAAAGAAATGATCAACATAAAGAAAATGAAAATTCTCCCAACTGGACTAATAAGTGACCTCACAATAAATAGACAAAATATTGAAGTTGTCAAAGATTTCATTTTACTTGGATCCACAATCAACACCCATGGAAGCAGCAGTCAAGAAATCACATGTCCTATTGCACTGGACAAATCTACAAAAGACCTCTTTAAAGTGTTAAGAGGCAAAGATGTCACTTCGTGACTAAAGTATTTTCAATCACCTAGTGTGCATATGAAGGAGCTCTGGTGATGTAGTGCATAAGGCATTTAACTGCTAACTTGAAGGCTAGAGGTTAACCACCAGCTACTCTGTGGAAGATTGGACAATCTGCTTCCATAAAGATTTACTGCCTCAGGAACCCAAAAGGGATGCTCTATGATTTGGAATCAACTCGATGGCAGCAAGGATGATTTTTTGGTAATATGCTTGTGAGAGCTAGACAATGAATTAGGAAGACCAAAGAAGATTCGATGGTTTTGAATTGCAGTGTTATCAAATAATACTGAAAATACCATGGACTTCCAGCAGAATTAATAAATCTCTCCTAGAAGACATGCAGCTGAAATGCTCCCTGGAAACTAGAATGGCCAGACTTCATCTCACCTGTTTTGGTCATGTTTTGAGAAGGGATCATTCTCTGGAAATTTATATCATCCTTGATAACATTAAAGGCCAGTGAAAAAAGGGAAGACCCTCAACAAGATGGATTGACACAGTGGCTGCAACAATGGGCTCAAGTATGGCGAGGACTGTGAGGATGGTACAGGAGCCGACAGTTCTTCATAGGTACATGTAGTCACTATGAGCCGGCGCTGACTCCATGGCACCTAACAACAACACTACTTAAGAACTTTTCAATGTAATTTAAACGTAAATTTGCCTTTCCACATGTTAAATGTGTTGTTAAGTGTGTGTGTGTGTGTGTGTGTATTTTATTAATGTGGGCACACTATTTGCAAATATATATATATATATATACACACTTCAAAAATCAAAACAAATCACTGTCATCTAGTCAATTCCAACTCACAACAACCTCTAGTGGATTTCTAAGGCTGTAAATCTTTACAGAAGTAGACTGCCTCATCTTTCTTCTGTGGAGTGGCTAGTGGGTTGAACCACCATTCTTTTGATTACTAGCCATGTACTTTCATAATTATACCACCAGAGCTCCTACAATATGCCTGTCCCTCAATATTTGTGTTTTCCATTCTGCTAGTGAAGGTACCTTTTACTCAGTCTTCATATTCTTTTAACCACCACCCCCCAAAATCCATTCTCCCAATAGCAGTAAAAAATGCTTTCAAGAGTACCTATTAATTTAGTCTATACTTCTGCTTAAAAACATCAAGATATTCTAATTGTCCATAGAATAAAATCCAAATATTTTCTATATCTTATATGATTTGGTCTCAGTTAAATAACATATCTTCATACAGCCATATTAAACCAGTAAAAGAACCAACACCAACATATATTCTACCTCCACTATAAACACATATACACATACTTTTATCCATTACAGTAACTTGTTATAGAGCATTTTTCCATTTGTTATTGGTGGCTTATTTATCTGTGTACCAGATTACTATCTCAATCCTTATTTAAAAAAATAACAGGGACTATAACATTGTTTTTCATCAATCTATTAAATCTAATACAAAGGATGGCACATTCTATATACTGTTTCAATATTCATTAAGTAAATTAACATAATTATAAACCGTTCCTTCATGGAATACGTAATAATTTTGTTCCAGGAAACTCCACATAATACACCACATGGTTTTCTTCACTTAAATCATCATTGCTTAAGATTGCCATTTTAGTCCAAATATTAACAAACTTTAACTCTTCAGATCTTTTTTTCTGGTGGGAAACATGATATAGAATGGTGAAAACCAAACAGAATATGATGTAGACAATATAAGATTTTCCCTTCCTTGACATCTGTTAACTCACAGTGAAGATGTAGATTAGAATTATCAAAATGTTTTTCCTTTCTTTTAAAACAGATGTTTATAGCAAGATCTACAAAGCCCATATTTTCATGAGTGTAGTCAATTCACTATTCAGTCACAAAATTCTGCAGGGCATTCTCTTGTTCATCCTTAATAAATCAATTCATCTTTCCATTATAACTTCATATGTACCAACATTGGATCCAAATAATAATTGGTCATCAGAGCAAGATGCATGACTACAGTCAGCTACTTAACTTTAACCAATGAAGTTGAAATATCTGCTGAGATTCCTCACAGCAATAAAGTCAGTATGGAAGTATGAAATCAGACTGAATTAGGAGAGTTAGAATACTGTGCAAAGGCAATTACTTGTCTCCCAAGGAGTGAAGTAAGGCTGCAAATAGCACGTGTTTTATCTCATCTACTACAAAGACTATATTTAAGAAGTTACAATCAAGTTATGGATTAAGAATAGATCTTTCTCTCAGAATTATAAGTAACTTTTTACCTCTTCAGGAAACAAATATTAATAAAGAGGTTTTTTTTTTTTTTTTTTTCAACTTGGAAACAGATAAGCATTAAAGATCATATATTTCCCTAAAATTATCATACCATTTTTATCAACTATATATCAAAATCAAAATCATTTTCTAAAATTTACTTAGAGAAGTTTCAGTAAAAGTAACATAACTATGGGAAATGCATTAAAAAGCAGTTGTAAGAGCTTGCTAACCCAATACCATCATAATCATAGAGAGCAGTGGACCATGCATTAGCTAAAGCTTGCTGAGTGTAGTCTCAATATGGCATCTGATGGTCCTGTCTAGTTGTACATGAAAACATGTTTGGAGGAAATGTTTCAATTTCCAATGCATCAATGTATATTTGTAGATGCATTCATTCATTCAATCCATATTTACTACATGCCTTCTCGTTACAGACAGTATTTGATAATATAACAGAGAATAATGAAGTTTTTTTTAAAAAAAACATAATCAAAACAACAAAATCAAGATTACCTGCTCTTGAGGAGAAGATAGACTAAAATCAATACAGAACATATTATACAGTATATTATAAAGTGATTAAGGGCTGTGAGGAGAAATAAAGCAAGAAAGTGATGGATGTAGGGTGTGCTGGAGAGAGGAGGGTATACTTGTCATGCAGATGGCCACATAGGCTAATATAAAGAATCACTACAGACCAGGCATAGAAATAGCAGCCTGTAGCAGGAATAAAAGATTATTGATTAATTTTGTTGTTTGTTTGTTGTTATGTGCCGTAGAGTCAGACCTGATTCATAGTGACCCCTCCTTGGGTTGCCAAGGCAGTATCACTACGGAAGTAGATTGCCCAACCTTCTAGGAGACTGAATATTCACTGGTTTGAGAGATTAAAACCTCCTGGAAATCCACCTTTGGGAGGCCCTACACTTTTATTATTTTTACCTCCAAGAGCCCCATCAGGTTCTCACATGAAGCTGATGGAAAAATCTCTTGTTGCTTATGGCAAAGGGAGGAGTAAATAACCATTTTGAATTTTTTTTTTTTTTTTTCTTGGAAAGACATGCCCTCATCATAAACTACTTTAATAACCTAAACAATGTGAGTTACATCAGATCTAAAGAAGTGAAAGCAGGGAATACCTAATCATAGCTGCCATTAGCCTCCCCATATTTTTTAATGGGTAAATACAAAAACAATAACAAAGCTGAGAAGCACTAGTGAAGGACACAACTCAGGGACGCATGATCAATACATGATTGAGACCCTACATTCTTTCCCTTTGGTTTTCTAACTCCAGATATTTGTACATTTCATTGTAATTGACTTGTCTTCTCAAGCTGCTCTTTGAAATATTCTGTTCAGCTTTTTTAACTTGTCGGTTCTTCCATTTTCTTTACCTTCTCCTTCCACCACAGCTTATAAGCACATCTACATCAACAGGGCTTTACAGAGGATTAGTATTGAAAGGATGTCAATTTTCTTCCTAATATTACATGTCTAGATTTCAAAATATAAATTAAAGCTCTGCTAAAAGACAAAATATAATTAATTAATTAATTAATTAATTAATAATAGTATGAAGAGACATGAAAACCATCCAAATCAGAGTCAAATATAATAGAAATTTCGGAACAATGAAACTAAAGACTTAAAACAACTATCACAAATACGAGAAGGCCTCTAGTAGATAAGTGAGTAGCATGCAAGAACAGATCGGTAAACTAAGGAGGGAAAACAAATTTAAAATTAAATGCTAGAAATGAAAAACATTGTATCAGAAATGAAGACTGTCTTCAATGGACTTGTCAGTATACTATAATAGATTAAGAGAATCAGAACCTACAAAGTAGGAAAAACCCTAGAACCTACAAAGTAGGAAAAAATACTCAGAAATGACATGTCTAACAAAGGACACCTCTCTAAAATTTATAGAAAACTCCATCACCTCTACAACAAAAGGACAAACAATCCAATTGAAAAATGGGCAGAAGACAAGAAAAGACACTTTACCAAAGAATATATTCAGGCAGCCAACAAATACATGAAGAAATGTTTACAATCAAGCTATTGTTGTTAGTTGTTAGGTGCTGTGGAGTGAAATCCAACTCATAGTGACCCTATGTAAAGCAGAAGAAAATATTGTCCAGTCCTATACTAGACTCACAATAATTGCTATACTTGAGCCCATTGTAGCAGCCACTGCAAAAAATTCATCTCATTGAGTGTCTTCCCCTTTTTCATTGACATTCCACTTTACCAAGCATTATCCTTCTCTAGGGAGTGGTCCTTTCTGACAACATAACCAAAGTAAGTCAAATGAATTCTGGCCATTCACACTTCCAAGGACCATTCTGGCTGCACTTCTTCCAGGACAGATTTGTTAGTTCTTTTGGCAATCCATGGTACTTTCAGTATTCTTCGCCAACATCACAAAGCAAGAAAGCATCACCTCTTCTTCAGTCTTCCTTATTTGTTGTCCAGCTCTCACACACATATGAGGCAAATGAAAATACCATGGCTTGTGTCAGGTGCACCTTTGTCTTCAAAGAGACATCTTTGCTCTTCTGCACTTGAAAGAGATATTTTGCATCAGATTTGTCCAGTGCAATATGTTGGCTGGTGCCTTGACGGCTGCCTCCATTGGTGTTGATTGTAGAAACAAGTCATATGACAACTTCAGTCTTTTCTCCATTATCTTAATGCTGCTGATTGGCCCAGTTGTGAGGATTTTTGTTTTATTTATGTTGACATGTAATCCATACTGCAGACTGGAGTCATTAATCTTCATCAGTATATGCTTCAAGTTATCCTCATTTTAATAAGCAAAGCTGTGTCATCTGCATATTGCAAGTTGTTAATGAGTCTTCCTCCAATCCTGATGCCATGCTCTTCTTCATATACTCCAACTTCTTGGATTATTTGCTCAACATATAGATTGAATATGTATGATGAAAGGAAAAACCCTGACACATCATCTTCCTAATTTTAAACCATCCAGTATCCCCTTGTTCTCTTGAAGAACAGCCTCCTGGTCTATGTACAGGTTTCTCATGAACACAATTAAGTGTTTTGGAATTCCCATTCTCAATGATATCCACCATGTGTTATGATCCATGCAATTGAATGCTTTTGCATAGTCAGTTAAACACAAGGAAACATCTTTCTGGTATTCTTTGTTTTCAGACAAGATCCATCTGACAACAGCAATGTTATCCCTCATTCCATGTCCTCTTCTGAATCAAGATTACATTTCTGGAAGTTATCTGTCAATATACTGCTGCAACCGTTTTTGAATTATATTCAGTAAGATTTTACTTGTGTGTGATATTAATGCTATTGTTTGATAATTTCCACATTCTGTGGGATCACCTTTCTTTGGAATAGGTACAAATATGGATCTCTTCCAGTAAGTTGTCCAGGTAGCTGTCTTCCAAATCTCTTGGCATAGATGAGTGAGTACCTCCAGCAAGGCATCCATTTGTTGAAATGTCTCAGTGGGTATTCCATCAGTTCCTGGAACTTTGTTCACCAATTTCTTTAGTATAGCTTCAACTTCTTCATTCAGTACCATTGGTTCTAGATCATATGCCCCCATCTGAAATGGATGAAAATCACCAAATTCTTTTTGGCACAGTGACTCTTTGTATTCCTTCCATCTTCTTTTGATGCTTCCTGCATCATTCAATATTTTGCCCATAGAATCTTTCAATATTGTAACTCAAGGCTTGAATTTTTTCCTTAGTTCTTTCAGCTTGAGGAATGCTGAGTAGGTTCTTTCCCTTTGTTTTTCTAACTCCAGATATTTGCACATTTCATTATAATTGACTTTGTCTTCTCAAGCTGCTCTTTTAAATATTCTGTTCAGCTTTTTTAGCTTGTCAGCTCTTCCATTTGCTCTCCATTGAAGGGCAAGTTTCAGAGTCTTTTCTGACATCCATTTTTGTCTTTTCTTCATTTCCTGTCTTTTTAATCACCTTTTGCTTTCTTCATGTATGATGTTCTTGATGTCATCTCACAATTCCTCTGTTTTTTGGTCATCAGTGTTCAATGTGTTAGACAGGCAAATCAAAACCATAATGAGATACCATTTTGACCCAGCACTAACAGCAAAGTTGAACAAGATAACAAATCCTGGCAAGGATGTGGAGATTGGGACTCTCATACATGTGAGTGAACTTGGAGGACATTATGCTGAGTGAAATAAGTAAATCAGAAGGACAAATATTATATTAGTTCATTATTGTAAAAAGTTAAGGAAAGGTTTATATGTGGAAGGAAACTTTTGTTTTGTTTTGTTTTGTTACAAGGAATGGGAGAGGAGGGTAGAGAACACTGCTAGGTAGGTAATGACAAGTATTTATTTGGGTAAAGGGAAGGGCAATGTACCAAATGTGAATGACCATCATGGCGGCATTCAGGAAGAGGAAGACATAGAGATGTACATGGGCAGTACAGACAGTAAAGATGAACCCTTTTGCATACACAATACTGTGTTGTCAGCAATAGCAGCATTGATCTATGGGTGGATAGATGGGTGGACAGGTTGAACAATCAGGTATGTCTAGTCAGGGGGTAATGTGCCCATGACCATGTATAGGGTTGGCAGATGATATTTCTACAGAGTTTTTGTATGTGCGGTGAGAAAGTCTTGGTGTATTGTAGATATGACATGGGAAAAAAAAAAAAAACTGTCATGACTTCTTGGCCACAGAATGCAGCTACCTGGAGGGAGTGAGTAGTTGAACCTGTAGGCTCAAGACTACTGTCACAGAGGACATCAAGCTCAATGGGTATAACATTCTACACAAAAACATTATTATACATCCTACTTTGGTGAATAATATCTGGGATCTTAAAAGGTTGCAAGTGGCCATCTAGATGCAAAGATGTGTCTCTCCTTGTCCAGAGCAAAGAAGAATGAAGAAAAACAAAGATGCATGGAAACAATTAGTTCAAGCAATTGATACACCATGTAATCCTCAGCCTATATGACCATGAGACCAGAAGAACTAGATGGTGCCTGGCTACCACTGTCAACCACTCAGAGGAGGATCTGTGTAGGAGATCCTGGATAGAGTGGATGAACAATGTGGAACAAAACTCAAAATCATTAAAAAAAAAAAAAAAAAAAGACCAGGTTTGCTGGTCTGATAGAACCTGGTGAGTCCCCTGAGAGTATGGCATCTAGTTACCTTTCATTGAGTCTGAAATTGAACTCATTCTCCTGGTTTCCAGGCAAACAATGGAAGGCATATGAGTTGAACATTTACATCAGGTAGATACATTCCTTGGAGCAATGAATCATGGGAGAACAGGAAGGCAGTGTATGCATGGAGAGACAGCTCAAGGGGCAGAGGTGCATGAGAGGGAAGGACAGAGGGAAGAGGTAACTATGGAGGGGAAAGTGGGAAGAGAGCTGTTAGATTGTGGGGAATTGCAGTCCATGTCATGAGACAAAATGTGTATGAAATGCAGTATGGGAAACAAATTTGCTCTGTAAATTTTCTCCCAAATCACAATAATAATAATAATAATAAAAGACTTCCCAAACTGGAAAGAAAACATTGTGGGAAATAATGGAAGAACACAATGTCCATAAACTAGCTTGGTTATAATTGGCATAACATACTAGCAATTGCAATACAAGGAGGATAAAGATAGAAAGGAACAGAAGAAATATTTGCAGTAATAATGAAAGAGAATTTTCCAAAATTAATGACAGACACTAAATCTTAGATACTGAAAGGTCAAAGAACATCAAGCCAGAATAATACTAACAAATTTTGATATAAGAATATGGTATCCAAACTGGAGAAAATCAAAGAGAAATAGAAAATATTGAAAGAAATCAGTTACAGAGCAGAAAAGATAAGAATTACATTAAAGTACTCTTCATAAACAAAGCAAGTTAAAAAAGAGTGCCATGGAATATTTAAAATATTGAGCAAGAAAAGTCACCAACATAGAATTCGGTATCCAGGAAAATTATTTTTCAGAAATGAAGTAGAAATAAAGATTGTCTCAGACAAACAAAAACTGAGGGAGTTTGCCAAGAGTAAATCTGTCTTTTACCACTTGTATGTAATTTATCATATTATGGTGGCTTCTGTGTTGCTGTAAGGCTAAAAGCTGTACCACTGGCATTTCAAACACCAACAGGGTCCAACATGGTATGGTGGACATGTTTCAGTGGAACTTCTAGACAAAAACAGGCTAGGAAGAAGGATGTGGTGATCTATTTCTTAAAAAAAAAAAAAAAGTCAGTGAAAATTTTGTGAACATTATCTAATACAGTATCAGAAAATGAGTTCTACAGGTTGAAAGATGCTCAGAATACAACTGAGGGAGAGTTGTCTCCTTAATTTAGAGTTCGCTCAATTGATATGGATTGAGAAAATAATTCAGGATCTTCATTTGATGGTGTGGAATGACTCAAAATGAAAATAAATAGCTGCAAGCATACATTAATAATTGGAATATGGAGCATATGAAATATGAATCTAGAAAATTTGGAAGTCATCAAATACATGGACTGAATAAAGGTCAACATTCTAGGCACTGTTGTTAGATGCCATCAAGTCAGCTCCAAGTCATATTTACTACAGAATGAAACACCGCCTGGTTCTGCATCATCCTTACAATCCTTTCTATGCTTGAGTCCATTGTTTGAAAGACAGTGTGAATCTACCTTGTTGACAATCTTTTTCTTTTCCCCTGTCTCTCTACTTTATTCAACATGATACCTTTCTCAAGGGAATGGCCTCTTCTGACAATGTGACTAAAGTAGTGAGACAAAGTCTGGCTATTCTCACTTCTAAGAAGCATTCTGGCACCACTTCTTCCAAGGCAGATTTGTCCATTCTTCTGGCAGTCAATGTTATTTCAGTATTATTCATGAACACCACAATTCACATGTGAGATTGAATACAGGAATCAGGAATACAGAAATTAAAACAACTCTATCTATGGAAAGAGGTGATGGAGAAGCTCAATATTATCAGTGAGAACAAGGCCAGGAGATGACTTTGAAACAGACCACCAATTGCTCATATGTACATTCAAGTAGAAGTTAAAGAAAATTAAAACAAATCCAAAAAAGCCAAATATGATCTTGATCATCCTACCTGAATTTGGAGACCATCTGAAGGAAAGATTTGATGCACTGAGCACTAATGACAGAAGGTCAGATGAGTTGTGGGATGACATCAAGAATATCATATACAAAGAAAGCAAAAGATCATTAAAAAGGTAGGAAAGGAATTAAAGGCCAGATGTATATCAGAAGAGACTGAAACAGCTCTTTAAGAGAGAATAGCTACAGCTAATGGAAGAAACAATGAAATAAAGGAGCTGAACAGAAGATTTCAAAGAGAGGCTCAAGGAGATAAAGGAAAGTATTATAAGGATATGTGCAAAGAACTGTAAATAGAAAATCAAAGAGGAAAAACAAGCTTAGCATTTCTACAGCTGAAAGAACAAAGCAAAAAGATTCAAGTCTCGAGTTGCAGTATTGAAAGATTCTTTGGGCAATAAATTGAATGATGCAGGAAGTATCAAAAGAAGATCAAAGGAAAAATGATAATAAATACTCTGAGAAGCTGGACTATATGAAGAAAAATGTGGCATCAGGATTGGAGGAAGAATCATTAACAACCTGAGATACACAGAGGATACAACTTTGTTTGCTGAAAGTGAGGATGACTTGAGGCACTTACTGATGAAGGTTGAAGAATACAGTCTGCAGTTTGGATTACATCTCAATATAAAGAAAACAAAAATCCTCACAACTGGACCAATGAGCAGCATTCCAATAAATGGAGAGAAGATTGAGGTTGTCAAAGAATTCATGTTGCCTAGTTCTACAATCGATACCAATGGAAGCAGCAGTCAAGACATTAGATGACGTGTAGCACTGGGCAGGTCAGCTGCAAACGAACTCTTTCAAGTGCTGAGGAGCAAAGATGGCTCCTTGAGGACTAAGGTGCACCTGACACAAGCCATGATATTTCCAGTTGCCTCGTGTGCATCTGAGAGCTGGACAATGAATAAGGAAGACCAAAGAAGCAACGTTTTGTCATCTGCCTATTATAGGTTGTTAATGAGTCTTCCTCCAATCTTGATGTCATGTTCCACTTCATTAACAACCTGCAATAGGCAGATGACAAAACGTTGCTTGCTGAAAGTGCAGATGACTTGAAGCACTTGCTGATGAGGATTAAAAATTACAGTGTGCAGTATGGATTACACCTCAACACAAAGAAAACTAAATCCTTTAATCTGGACCAATAAGCAACATCACAATAAATGGAGAAAAGATTGAAGTTGTGAAAAATTTAATTTTTTCTCAGATTATTTGCTCAGCATACAGATTAAATAAGTATGGTAAAAAGATACAAACCTGACACATGTCTTTCCTAATTTACACCATTCAGTATTCCATTGTTCTTATAAAAGACAGCTTCTTTTCTATATATAAATTCATCATGAGCATAATTAATTGTATTAGAATTCTCATTCTTCACAATATTATCCATAATTTGTTATGATTCGCACAGTTGAATGCCTTTACATTCAACACAGGTAAACATCTTTCTGGTATTCTTTGCTTTCAACTAAGATCCATCTGACATAATCAATGATATTCCTCATTCCACATTCTCTTCTGAATCCAGCTTGCATTTCTAGAAGTTCCCTATCAACATACTTCTGTAACCTTTTTTAAGTTATCTTCAGCAAGATTTTACTTGCATGTGATATTAACGACTTTGTTCAATAGTTTCTGCAATTGAATCATTTTTTTTTTTTTTTTTCAGAATGGACACAGATATGGATATCCTCCATTTGGTGGCCAGTTGTCTTCCAATTTTTCTGGCACAGATGTGTAAGTGCCTCCAGGGTTATATTTGTTGTTTGAAACATCTCAGTGGGCATTCCATCAATTCCTGTAGCCTTGTTTTTTGCAAATTCTTTCAGGGAAGCTTGGACTTCTTCTTTCAGTACCATTGGTTATTGGTCATATGCTACCTCTCAAATACAGGATTTAATGTTGACAAATTCCTTTTGGTACAGTGACTCTGTGCATTTTTTCCATCTTTTGATGCTTCCTGCGTCAGTCAATATTTTGCCCATAGAATCCTTCAATATTGCAATTCCAGGCTTGAATTTTTTCTTCAGTTCTTTCAACTTGAAAAATACTGAGTGTATTCTTCCCTTTTGGTTTTCTAACTCCAGATCTTTGTACATTTCATTATAAACTATACTTTGTCTTCTTGAGCTGCCTTTTGTAATCATCTGTTCAGCTCTTTTATTTCAACATTTCTTCCATTCTATTTAGCTGCTCTCCTTTCAAGATCAAGCTGTAGACTCTCTTCTGACACCCATCTTGGTCTTTTCTTTCTTTTCTGTCTTTATAATGATCTATGCTTTCTTTACATATCCTGCTCTTGATGTCATCCAACAACTCATCTGTTCTTCAGTTACTGGTGTTCAGTGCATCAAATAAATCCTTAGATGGTCTCTAAATCCAGGTGGAATATAATCAAGGTCATATTTTGGCTCTTGTGAACTTGTTATAATTTTCTTCAGCTTCAACTTAAACTTATATATGAGCAACTGATGATCTGTTCCAGTCAGTTCCTGGCCTTACTTGACTGATGACTTTCAGCTTCTTAATTGTCTCTTTCCACAGATGTAGTTGATTTTATTTCTGTGTATTCCACCTGGCAAAGTCCATGTGTTTAGTCACTATTTATGTTGTTGAAAGAAGATATTTTCAATGAATAAGTCCTTAGTCTTACACAATTCTATCATGTGATCTCCAGCCTCATTTCTATCACCAAGGCCGTATTTTCTGAGTACTGATGCTTCTTTGTTTCCAAAGTTCACATTCCAATCAGCAGCAATACTCAGTATATTTTTTTATATTGCATTTTTAGTCTATTTCAGATTGCAGAAGTTGATAAAAATCTTCAGTTTCTTCATCTTCTGTTTTGGTTGTTGGTACATAAATTTGAATAATAGTCATATTTATGGGACTTCTTTGTAGGAATATAAATATTACAGCATTGTACTTCAGGATGAATCCTGAAATGTTCTTTTTGATGATGGATGCAATGTATTTCCTCTTCAATTGCCACTCCTGGACTAGTAGACCATACAACGGTCTGATTCAAAATGTCCACTACCAGTCCATTTCAGCTCACTGATGTTTAGCACATCGATTTTTATGGATTCCATTTTCATTTTTGAAAACTTCCAATTTTCCTAGGTTCATATTTCATACATTGCACATTCCAATTATTAATGAGTGTTTGAATCTGTTTCTTCCCATTTCGAGTCATGCCCCATCAGTGAATGAAAGTCATGAAGGGTTTACTCTATCCACAGCAGTAATGTGAACTTTACTGTGAGGAGGCAGTTCTTCTTGTAATATTTTGAGTGCTTTCCATCCTGAAGGGCTCATCTTCCAGAGCTCTATCAGACAGTCTTTCACAGATCTTCATAAAGTTTCCCAATAATATATCAGACACTGTTTGTTTGCTATTTGTAAGGTTTTCAGTGGCCAATTCTTTCAGAAGTCGATGGCTTAATTTTTTTCTTCTAAGTCTGTCTTAGTCTAGAAGCTCTACTTAAATCTGTCAACCATGGGTGACCCTGCCCCTATTTGAAATACCAGTGGTGTAGCTTCCAGCCACACAGTTCAACAAACTGACAGACAAACAGTGAAGAGGGCATGGAACAAGAAATATCATTGCTAGTGTTAGATGGATGTTGGTTGAAAGCAAAGCATACCAGAAAGATGTTTACTTGTGTTTTATTAACTATGCAAAGGGATTTCACTGTGTGTATTGTAACATATTATGGATAACATTGCAAAGAATGAGAATACCAGAAAAGTTAATTGTGCTCTTGAGAAACCTGTCCATAGACCAAGAGGCAAACAGAACAAAGGTATATTAAAAGGTTTAAAACTGGGAAAGAGATGCATCATGGTTGTATCTTTTCACCATACTTATTCAATGTTTATGCTTACCAAATAGTGCAAGAAGATGGATTGTATGAAGAAGAACATGGCAGCAGATTGGAGAAAGTCTTATTAACAGGCTATGTATTGCAGATGACACAAACTTGCTTGCTGAAAGTGAAGAAGACTTGAAGCACTTACTGATGAAAATCAAAGTATGTATTACACCTCTATATAAAGGAAAGAAAAAAAACCTTACATCTGGACCAATAAGCAGCAGCACAGTAAATGGTGAAAATTATTGAAGTTTAAAATTCGTAATTATTGAATTTCATCTTACTTGGATCCAAAATAAACATCCATGGATTCAGCAATCAAGAAATCAGACCTATAGCACTGGGCAAATTTGCTGCAAAGACCTCTTTAAAGTGTTAAAGATCAAAGATGTCACTTTGAAGACTAAGGTGCCTGACCCAAGTCATGATATTTTCAAAAACCTACTCTAGGCATTATTCAGCTGAAATGGAGCAATAATAACCATATTGAAACAGATAATAATATGGTATAATATGCCAGGAATGATAAATCTAAAATGAATGGCATCACATTTATCATCAAAAAGAAAATTTCAAGATCTACTCATGTGCCTACAAGGAAGATCATTTAATAAATTATTTTAAAATTACTCATTTATTTACACTAATACTAATGCCAAACTTGGAACAATTGAAGATCTTTACAACTTCTGGAGTCAGAAATTGGTACAATATGCACTATATTGAACTTCAAGTTTCAATATATCAAGGTATATTGATAATTACTGGTTATTGGAATGCAAAAATTAAAAATAAAGGATTGGTAGTTGAAAAATAAGGCTTTAATGATATGAATGGCATCATAAATAACATAATAAAATTTTCCAATGCCAATGACTATTCATTGCATATATTTTTTTTTAAACAACATAAATGCAGACTATACTCTTGAATTTCACCAGATGGGAAGCACAGATATCAAATCAAGTACTTCTGTAGGAAAAAAAAAAAAAAATGGAGAAGTTCAATATAGTAAGCCTCAATAAGGCTAGGGATCAACAGCAGAACTGACTGTCAACTGCTATGCAAGTTCAAGCTGAAGCTGAAGAAAATTAAAACAAGCCCATGAAAGCCAACATATAATCTTGAGTATATCCCACCTTAATTTAGAGACAATCTCAAGAAGAGATTTGGTTAATAGAAAACTAATGATTCTAAGACTAGACAGGTCATGCCCCACCAGTGAATGAAAGGCATGAAAGGTTTATTCCATCTATGTCATTAAGGTGGACTCTACTTGTGGAGAGATGGTTCTTCCCAACATACTTTGAGTGCTTTCCATCCTGAAGGGCTCATCTTCTGGAACTGTATCAGACAGTGTTTCACAGATGTTCATAAAGTTTCCCAGTAACATACAGACACTGTTTGTTTGCAATTCATAAGGTTTTCAGTGGCCAATTCTTTCAGAAGTGGATGGCATGAAGGACATCATGCACAAAAATAGCACAAGTTAATCAAAAACACAGGAAAGAAAGAAATGACAAAAATGGATGTCAGAAAATACTCTGAAACTTGGCTTGAATACAGAATAGCTAAAATGAATGGAAGAAATGATGAAGTGAAAGAGTGGAAGTCACAATTTCAAAATGCAACTCAAGGAGACAAAGTAAAATATTAAAATGAATTGGGCAAAGATGTGGAATTGGAAAACCACAAGAGAAGAGTATGCTTAGCAATGTGGTAGCTGAAAGAACAGAAGAAAAAAGTAAAGCCACAAGTTGAAATAGTGAAGGACTCAATAACAACTGAAGTACCTTGCAAGAATGTTAAAAGGAGTTCATCAGAGAGAATAAAATGATGTAAGTCAAAAACTCAGATCTGTATAAAGTAAGGAAAAAATATTTTTATTTTTTTTTATTTCTTAACTCCTCAAACAGATAAATTTGTTTGAATAATAATGTTGTGAAGTGCCTTCAAGTCAGTTCCAGCTCACAGCAGCACAACATACAACAGAATGAAACTTTGCTTTGTCTCTGCCATGCTCACAATCAATGCTATGCTTGAGCCCATTGCTGCAGCCACTGTGCCATCTCATTGAGAATCACCCTTTTTTTTTTTTTTTTTTTCCTCTTAGCCTCTTCTTTTTCTCTTAGCCTCAGCTTTACGAAGAATGATGTCCTTCTCTGGGGAGTGATCCTTCCTGATAATATGCCCAAAATATGAGAGGCAGAGTCTTACTATTATCAGTTTGAAGGACCAATCTGGTTGTACTTCTTCCAAGTCAGGTATGTTTGTTCTTCTGGAAATCCATGGTACCTTTAGTATTGTTTGCCAGCACTTTAGTTCAAAGGCAGTAATTCTTTGCTTTTCCTTACTCTTTGTCCAGTTTCTGCATGCATATGATGCAATTGATTCACTGTGGCTTGGATCAAGTGACCTTAGTTTTCAAAGTAACATTTTTTTTTTTTCTTTTTAACACTTTGAAGAGTTCTTTTGGAACAGATTGGCCCAATGCAATACACCATTTGAATTCTTAACTGCAGCTTCCATAGGTGGTGTTGTGGATCGAAGTAAAATAAAATTATTGACAATTTCAATCTTTTCTTTGTTTCTCATAATGTTGCATATTCATCCAGAGTGAAGATTTTATTTTATTTTATCTTAAGTTGAGGTGTAATTAGTACTGAGTGCTGTCTTTGATTTTCATCAATAAGAGTTTCAATCTTCTTTCCTTTCAGCAAGCAAGGCCATGCCATCTGCATATTACGGGTTGTTCATGAATCTTTCTCCAATCCAGATACTGCATTCATCATGTAGTCCAGCTTCTTGGATTATTTGCTCAGTATACAGATTGAATAAGTAGAGTGAAAATATACAGCCTTGGCAAACACCTTTCTTAATTTTAAACCTTGCAATATACCCTTACTTTGTTTAAATGACTAGTTCTTGGACTATAAGAACAATGAAATGTTCTAGAATTCTCTTCCTTCACAATGTTGTATATACATGTGTATGCATGTGTATGTATATGTATGTATATATGTGTGTATATGTATATATATATTTATATATACACATATATTTGTGTGTGTTTATATGTGTGTATGGATACTTGTGTATACGTGTGTGTGTATATAAGCTATATATATATTTAAGAAAGTACTATGTATCAAAATTTGTGGAATGCAGCAAAAGTGCTCTGAAGGAAAATTGTAACATTAAACACATATCAAAATAAAAGAAAAATTGCTACCATTAGAAATGAAATTTAAAAAAAAAGACCCTCACAAATGATTCCATGGACATTAAAAGATAAGAAAGAATAATGTGAAAAATTCTATGCCCCAAAATTTGATAACTTACAAGAAATAGAAAAAAAAAAAAAAAGTTGACAAATACAATCTACTACCATGAATGCAAAAAGACATAATCACATAGGCTTATGTTTATCTAAAAAATAATAATTCAATAATTAATAACCTTCCAAAACAGAAAACACCAGGCCAGTTGAATTCTACAAAACATTTTAAAAAGAATCAACATCAGCTCTTCTTAATCTCTTTAAGAACTGCGAGAAGATGAAACTTTCTAACCCATTACATGAGGTTAGCATTACTCTAATGTGAAAACCAGAAAGAGACATTACTGGAAAGGAGAATAAAGACCAATATATTTCATGAGCCTTGATGCAAAATCCTCAACAAAATTTTTGAATTTGAATCCAACAATGTATAAAATGAATTTACACTGTGATGAATTAAAATACCTTATTACCTGATTACCTTAAGATTTATCTGAGCAAGGTGGTTTCAACAAAGGCAAATTAACTAATGTACTTCACATCAATAAGCTAAAGAAGAAATATCATGTGATATTTCAGTAAATATTTCAATGGATGTAAAAAATGCATTTAACAAAATCCACTACTCACTCATTCATGATTACTAGAAATGGAAATAAAGTTAGTAAATTTTATATTAAAAAAAAAAAAAAAAACTTACTTAATGGTTAGAAGTTAGATGATTTTCCTTTATGATCTGGACAAAGAGGTTCCTTCCAATCACTTCTATTTAATATTGTACAGTAAGTCCTATCTCATGTAATTAAATGAGAAAAGGTAATAAAATGTGTACAGATTTGGACTGCATAAATAAAATATTATTTGTTCACAAATGACATAATTTTCTATATGGAAAATCCCACAAAAATAGTCTGGCATCTAATAAACAATTATAGTAAGTTTACAGAATACACAACTAACATCCACATGTCATTTGCTTTCCTATAAACCAGTGATGTATGACTAGAATTTGAAATTAAAACACAATAGAGTACAAAGAGAAATACTAAAGTATAAATCTGACAAAATACATGCAAGAGCTATATGAGAAAAACTACAAAACTCACATGAAAGAAATCAAAGAAGATCTAAATAAATGCAGAGATATCCCATGTTCATTGATACAAAGACTTAATATTATTAAGATTTCATCTCAAATTGATCTCTAGATTCAATGAAATCTCATCAGAACTCCAACAAGTTATCCTGTGGATATCAACAAATTGATTCTAATATTTATAGGGAGCAGCAAAAGACCCAGAATAATCAACAGAATAGCGAAGAAGAGATTTAGAGGATTGACACTGTTCAAAATTAAGACACCCTATAAAGCTATGTCTAAAATATCTGACTGCTAACCAGAAGGTTGCCTGTTCAAACTCACCAGCCACTCCACAGAAGCAAAACTGGGCAATTGACTTCTATAAAGATTTACCACCGAGATTCAAAATGGAGTCTCACCAGTGAGCATTGTGTTTTTTCCCTCTGGCATCTAAGAACTTTAAGAACTAGGTACAACAGTTTGAATTGAGATTTTTGGCACTCTGAACAGCTCACTGATACAGATTGCACCAAACACAGAAGAGAAAAGAGGAAAGGTAAAGGGAGATTTTTTTTTTTTTTAGGAAAGAGCTACTGCTGGAAGATGAATGGGCACCTAAGAGAGACCATTGGGAACCTTTCTGGGGCATTCATTGTCTGCTGGGCAGAGGCAGCAGCCTGAGATCCCCGAGCCAAGAATGAGATCAATTATAGCAGCTTACCAGCGACCAATACAATATTCCAGCAGGCAGCAGAAAAGACCTCTCTCCAGCAGCTGATTTTGTCAGTAATTTGGGAGGTGAGGGGGCAGCAGGACACAGACACCATTGCTGTCACACAGGTGGACATCTCACTGGTGCACCAGAAAGGCTAACTCCATCCTCTCCCAGCAGATTACTGAGAGGGTTTGGGTCAGACTGGGAGACACCGTGCTTTTCTTTCCCACAGTTATTGTGACCACAGATCACTGACAGATACTCCCCCAAATTCACCACAGCTAAAATTGTGCACGGGAGCTCTGGTAGCATAGTGGCTAAGACACTTGCCTGCTAACCAGACGGCTGGCGGTTCAAACCCACCAGCCACTCCTCGAAAGGAAGGTTGGGCAATCCTACTTCCGTAGTGATACTGCCTCGGAAACCCAAGGAGGGGTCGCTATGAGTCGGGCCGACTCGACGGCACATAACAACAACAACAACAAAATTGTGCACATCTTTGGCGCCGCAGGTAGGCAGTATTGCAGACAAACTTCAGAGCCAACCATTGCCGGTGGGGCGGGATTGCATTACCACCATGGGCAGACGGGGCACAGAGAGCAGAAAAACCGCAGCTGAGCATGCTCACTCTAATTTTGCCCTGGAGCTGGGCTTTGGTGCTGTGGGGCCACGAAGGTGGGGCTTTAAGTGTGCATGAAATTGGCAGAAATTTGTGACCCTCTAATAATATGAATCTTTCCTGAGATAGAGCCGCGGTCTTACAAATAAATATGTCATAACGAAGAGCCTGCTCAGGTACTCCCCCGAGTCCAACACACCTGAAATTGCAGGCATCTTTGGAGTTGTAGGTAGGTGGCATCACAGACACACTTCAGAGCCGGCCATTGGTGGTCTGGCTGGATTGAGTCACCACCACAGGCAGAAGGGGCACAGCGAACAAAGAAACTGCAGCTGAGCCCGGTCCCTGAATTCTGCCTTGGAGCCACGCTTTGGCACTGTGGGGCTGCATAGGCAGGGCCTTTGAGTGTGCCTGAAATTAGTGGAAATTTGTGACCCTCTAACAAGAGGAATTTTTTTCCTGAGGTCGAGCCGTGGTCTTGAAAATAAATACCTCATCAATAATACCCAGCTCAAAGCCCTAGAAATAAACCCTAGCAACACTAAGCTTTCATTCTTCTGCTCCCACCTTCTCCACCAATAACTTCACTCATTCAATAGAAGAAACCATATTCAGCCAATTACCACAAAACTTCATGCTTCGAACTCTAAACCCTCTCTACGAAAAACAGATACACATATCCACACTACACACAGTGATTCCACCATCACTAAGAAAACAGTAGAGCAACCCAACACATCTGAATCAATATTAAGATAAAACACACCAGTTTCAGCTTTTCAAAATATTAAACAGTAAAACCAAGACAAAACAAATCAACACGTAACCAGCACATAGAGACAACCTAAAGAGACAACGCTCTACCAGATTTCAAGGGCTTATGAAGAGGTTCTGCTTTCCGGTAACCTCAAGAACTCTCCGAACTGGCTGAAAAGGTCTTAGTTTACACTTTTTTTTTTTTTTTTTTAATCTCTACTGATTAACCCCGTTACTTGTTGGGTTTTTTGGTTTTGTTTTGGTTTTGCTTCCACCCCCCATTTTCTGTTTGCTAGTTTGTTTTCTTTCTTCATTATTCTCTTCTCTA
>NW_006921725.1:592875-593472 GCF_000298275.1 Orycteropus afer afer | reverse complement strand
CATAATAAATATCTATGGATCCAATGAAAGAGCCCCATAATAGATAAATCAGACTTTAAAAAAGTTGAAAAGCCAAATAGATGAATCCACAGTCATAGTGGGAGATTTTAATAAAACATTTTCTTTGAAAGATAGAACAACTAGAAAGAAACTCAATAAAGATACAGAAGAGCTAAATAATACACTCCACCAACTGGGCCTTACAGATATCTACAGATCACTTCACCCAACAGCAACACAATATACATTCTTCCCCAGTGCACATGGAACTTTTTCCATGATAGACCATATGTTACGCCATGAAGCAAGCCTTAATAAATTTAAAAACATTGAAATACTGCAAAGCATCTTCCAGATCATAATGTTATCAAATTAGAAATCAACAATAGGAAGATCAACAGAAAAAGATTAAACACGTGGAAACTGAACAATACCATCCTAGAGAAACAATGGGTAAGAGAAGAAATAAAAATAGAAATTCAAAAATTCCATGAATCAAAAGAAAATGAAAACACAACATACAAAAATCTATGGGGCACAGCAAAAGCAGTGATCAGAGGCCAATTTATAGCAATACATGCACACATCAAAAAAGAA
>NW_006921725.1:589829-590633 GCF_000298275.1 Orycteropus afer afer | reverse complement strand
GACACAAAAGACCTGTACAAAGAAAACTATAAAAAATATTTCAAGAAACCATAAGAGATTTACATAAATGGAAAAACATCCCATTCTCATGGTTAGGAAGACAGAACATTGTGAAAATACCAATTCTACCCAAAGCTATCTATACATTCAATGCAATCCCAATCCAGATCCCATCAACATTCTTTGTAGTTGTTGTTGTTATGTTCCATCAAGTCGGCCACTATGAAACCAATCACTAACTTTATATGGAAAGGAAAGAGACCTTGGAGAAGCAAAGCACTATTGAAGAAGAAACGAAGTAGGAGGTCTCACACTGCTGGATCTCAAAACCTACTATATAGCCACAGTAGTCAAAACTGCCTGGTATTGGTTTAATGACAGATTCATAGACCAATGATATAGAATTGAGAACCCAGAAATAGATCCATCGACCTATAGTCAGCTGATCTTTGACAAAGGCCCAAAATCCATTAAATGGGGAAGTGAATGTTTGTTTAATAAATAAATGGTGCTGGCAAAACTGGAGATCCTTTTGCAGAAAAATTAAACAAGATTTGTACCTCACACCATACATAAAAACGAACTCCAGATGGATCAAAGACTTAATGTGAAACCTAAAACCATACAATTCCTCAAGGAAAATATAGGGACAAATTTAAGAGCCCTAATATATATATAAATAGACTATCAAGTATATCTCAAAATGCACGAACAGCAGAAGAGAAACCAGATGATTGGGACCTTCTAAAAATTAAATTTTCATATGTCTCCAAAGACTTCTCCAAAAGAGTCAAAAGAGAACCT
>NW_006921725.1:583680-589180 GCF_000298275.1 Orycteropus afer afer | reverse complement strand
CAATGGAATACTATGCAACCCTAAAGAATAATGTAGAATCTGCAAAACACCACATAACATGGATGAACTTGGAGGACATTATGCTGAGTGAAATAAATCAATCACGAAAGGACAAATATTGTATTAGTCCGTTATTGTAAAATTTAAGGAAAAGTTTATCTATAGAAGGAAATTTTCTTTGTTGGTTACCAGGGGTGGGAGGGGAAGGGAGGGAATGCTGTTAGATAGATAGAGATAAGTATTGATTTGGGTGAAGGGAAGGGCAAAGTACAAAATCTGTGTGACCAATATGACAGCATTGAGGATGAGAAAGAGGTACATGGGAGGTGCAGACAACAAATATGAACCCTTTTGCACATATAGTACTGTGTTGTCAATGAAGGCAAACATGGGTATATGGATAGATAGATGAGTGGACAGGCTGTATTATTATGTATGTCTTTGAAATGGGGAGTGTATCCAAGTACATATATAGGGTTGGCAGACAATGGTCCTACAAGTTTATGTGAATGATCAGAATGCCCAGGTATATAGTAGAGCTGACAAGGGGCAAGGTTGTAGTCACTGCTTGGTCATAGCCAGCTACCCAGAGAGACCAAGTAATTGAACCTGTGGGCTTGGGACCATAGTTGCAGGGGTCATCAAGCTCAACTGGCATAACATACTACACAAAACATTGTTCCACCTCCTATCTTTGCAAGTAGCGACTGACATCTTAAAAGCTAGCAAGCTGCCATCTAGATGCAACTATGGGTCTCTCCTCATCCAGAACAAAGAAGAGTGAAGAAAACAAAAATTCATGGAAACAATTAGTCTTAGTGACAGGTACACCATCTGATCTGCAGCCTATATGACTCTGAGACCAGAAGAACTAGATGGTGCCAGGCTACCACTGTCTTCCTCTTGAAAAGGGATCTATGTAGGAGATCCTTGATAGAGAGGGAGAACAACATGGAACAAAACTCAAAATCATTGGAGGAAAAAAAGGTGGGGGCCAGGTTTACTTGTCCAATAGAGCTGGATGGAACCACTGAGACTATGCCCCTTAGGTACACTTCAGGTCTGGAATCAAACCCACACCTGTTGTTTCCAGCCAAACAAAAGACAAGCATATAAGTTGAACATTTACCTCAAGTAGATACACTCCTTGGAGAGAAAAATCATGGGAGAAAGAAGGGCTGCTTATGCACAGGGAGACACCTCAGGGGACAGGAGCCCATGGAGGGATAGACCTGGGAAGAGTTATCTGTGGGGACAAGGTGGGAGGGAAGCTTTTGCATTGTGGTAAACTGGGGTCAATGTCATGAGACAAAGTGTATATGAACTGCTCTGTGGAAAGTGAATTTGCTCTGTAAATCTTCACCAAAATCACAATAAAACAAAAAAGTTAAAAAAAAAAAAAAAAAAGATTTACCACCTCAGAAACCCATTGGGAGTGGCTATGAATCAGAATTGACTTGATGTTACTGCTTGTTGTTGCTGTTGTTGTTGTTTATAGAGCTGTAGTCATCAAGGGTGTATGGTATTAACTATGAAAGAGAAATATACATGAGAGAAACAAAATGGAAAGTTTGAAAAAGAGATCCACTCAAATATAGACAACTCATTTTTGATGAAGAGCAATGAGAATGAAATAGAGAAAAGATAGTATTTTAACAAATGATGTTGTACATCTACAAGCAAAAAAATAAAACAAAACTAAAAAATCTAGATATAGGCTTACATATTTCACATAATGGATTATGAATCTAAATTTAAGGCACAAAACTATACAATTTTTGCTCTGCAAAAGTCAGTGTTAAAAGAATGAAAAGACAAGATACAGACTGAGATAAAACATCTGCAAAACACATCTCTGATAAAGGACTTTTATACAAAATATACAAACAACTCCAGGCAAACAGCTCATTTACAAAATAGGTAAAATATGTGAAAAAACATCTTACCAAGAAAGATACACAGAAAGAAAATTAGGATATGAAGATACTCAACAGAATTTGTCATTGTAGAAATGCAAATTAAAACATCAATGGGATACCACTACCCAATCATGTTGTTGTTGTTGTTACATGCCGTTGAGTTGGACCAGACTCATAGTGACCCCTCCTTGGGTTTTCAAGGCAGCGTCACTATGGAACTAGATTGTCCCATCTTCCTTCTGAAGAGTGGCTGGTGGGTTTGAACCGCCAGCCTTCTGGTTAGCAGTCAATTGCCTTAGGCACTACACTACCAGAACGCCATACCCAACCATAGATTGCATAAAATCCAAAACTTTGACAACACTTAATGTTACTGAGTGTATAAGAGAATAGTAACTCTCATTCATTTCTAGTGAGAATGCAAAATGGTGTAGCCACTTGGAAGACACATGGTAATTTCTTTCAAAGTTAAACATAGGCTTAACATATGATCCATCAATCATACTCCTAGGTATTTACCCAAATTAACTGAAAAATGTGTCCATATAAAAATTTGTAAAGGAATGTTTGTAGTAGTTTTATTCATAACAGCCAAAAATTGAAAGCAATCAAGATTTCTACAGTGGGTGAACTGATAAACAAACATGGGTATATCCATAAAATTGAGCATTATTTAATGATAAAATAAATAAGCAATCTAAGTAAAGACATGCTGTTGTTGTTATATGCCATTGAGTCAGACCTGACTCATAGCCACCCCTCCTTGGGTTTCTGAGGTAGTATCACTATGGAAGTAGATTGCCCCATCTTCTTTCCAAGGAGTGGCTGGTGGGCTTGAACCACTAGCCTTCAGGTTAGCAGCCAAGTACCTTAGGCACTAAGCTACCAGAACTCCCAAGTAAAGACATAGAGAACCTTAAATGCATATTGTTAGGTGGAAGGAGTCAGTCTGACAGACCTACATATTGTATGATTCCAACTAGAGGACATTTTGAAAAAAAAGCAAAGCAAAACAATAGACTAAATAGGCCATTAGTTGTCAGGAGTTTAGCGATCAGGAAGAGATGAACAGGTGGAGACAGGGTACTTTTAGGGCAGTAAAAATATCCTGTATTATACTGTAGTGGTGCACATTATGTTAAGAATTTGTCAAAAACTACAGGAATGTACAACATAAAGAGTGAACCCTAATGTAAACTAAGGACTTTGGCTAATGATAATGTGTCAATATTGGTTCATCAAATATAACAGACGTATTACACTAATATAAGTAGATTGCTCAGTCTTCCTTCCGCAGAGTGGATGGTGCGTTTAAACCACCAATCTCCTGGTTAGCAGTCAACTACATTAGGCACTATGACACCAGAGCTCCTTTACATTAATATAGTATGTCAATAATAAGAGAAACTGTGTACAGAGCTGAAAGGAGAGGACAGAAACTTTCTGTCCTCTGCACAATTTTCTGTAAATACAAAACTGTTCTAAAGAGATACCGCCTCTGAAACTAAAGGAGAGTTTTCTATGAGTCAAATTGACTCAATGGCAACAAGTTTGGTTTTGTTTTGTATGTAAAAAAAGAAAAAGAAATAAAACATAGGAAGCAAACAGAGAAACAAAACCAATATCCCAAGTGGAAAAGACTATGAACACATTATGGCACACATGTAAAAGAGAGGCTCAAAATGAGAAAATATTCCATTCATAGAGGAGTAACACGTTGTTAAACAAGTGAAACAAAAAGTTAGTAGGTGAACTCAAGTAAATCACCCATTAAGTGGAAAAAGAAGCAAGGAACTAGAAATCACTTGGGAAAAGATGACAAGATTAGGAGTTCAAATAAGACTGCAACTCCTAAATTTTCAAATGTTCACTCAGTTATTCAGCTCAAAAGGTGATGCTTTACTTAATCCTTTAGTAAATTCCCATGACACTGCTTTCAAAATCAAGAATAAGATTACTTCTCATTTTTTAATTGTCCTCTCCAATAACAATCATTCTACCCTTAAGTGTATATTAATCGAAAGATGTTGCATCAATGTCTTCAATAGTCTAATTGCTTGTCATAATTTTTTCATTTGCCATCGAGTCAGTTTTGACTCATAACAATGCCAGTGTGTTAGAGTAGAACAATATACCACATGGTTTTTGATAGCTGATTTTTCTGAACTCGGTAGGACTTTCTTCTGAGGTTTCTTTAGAACTCTAACCTTAAACCTTTCAGTTAGCAGCTATTGCATTAACTGTTTGCACCCCTCGGGGACAGCTCTTCTCATCATATGTACTATGATTCAAACATCTTTATCACTGTCTAAAGGGTTTTAGGGAGCTCTGGTAGCATAGAGCCTAAGGCACTTGACTGCTAACCAGGAGGCTGGCGGTTCAAACCCACCAGCCACTCCTCGGAAGGAAGGTTGGGCAATCCTACTTCCATAGTGATAACTGCCTCTGAAACCCAAGGAGGGGTCGCTAGGAGTCGGGGCCGACTCTATGGCAAATAACAACAACAACAACAACAAAGGGTCTTAAGTAGGAATACTTTAGACAATTTTCTCACATCATTGGTTTTATTTCAGTCTTATTTGCTGTCTTGAATTACTTTATTGTCTCTGGCTTCCTGGTTGTTATTTAACAGCCTCAGGACTTGCTGCCTAGAGCTCTTCATATTTAATCTGTCTTTGAAATTCCTTCTTCTTTTTCTTTTTTTTTTTTGTATTCTCATCCTCATTTTGTCACTTCATTACTTGTTAACTTGTTAACTTGTTAACTTTCTTTACTACTTAAGCTAAAATAACACACCAGGGACTCTCTCTTCCCTTATGTATTTTTATTGTATTTATAGAGACAATTCCCTCTTCACATCATATCATATATTTATTGTCTTTCTCCATCAAAAAAATGTCAGGTCTTTAAAGGAACTTCTTTGTTTAATTGCTGAATCCCCATCACCCACATAGAATGTGAATTCTAAATAATATATTTTTTTTCATAAATATTCTGAAAAAGTAGTCTCAGCAACTCTAGAAGAAGCTAGAAAACAATGAATTAATGCACCAACACTCTAAAAGAAAGGAATTTCCAATTTGGAATTAAGGAAAAACACAAATGTTTTTTTGAATTCATATTTTCATGAACTCTGTCTGGGTGCTGCTGTGATTTAGTACTTAAAAATATCATTTATTATGAGCACACATTGAAGAATTACATACAGAATTTTTAGAAAATTTCTTTAGACATTTTGGAGACCCTTGAGTTATCCAAGTTGTGTATTTTTCTTTTTACCTTGTGGTTTCCTAATATTAGTACTCACAGAAGAACATAACATCTAATATATGAAAATTATAGATATTTATCTTCTTATACCTCTCTCGTATAAATTGATTGATATATTTTAAAACAATAAACACATAATTAGTTTTTCTTTTCAAACTCATCTGAAATAGAAAAAGACCAAACAACACTTTGATATTAGTAGCAATTCATCATTTAACTTAAATAGCATTATTAATCTTTGATCAGTTTTCTAGTTTGCAACATCGACTGCCATTGGAAGACACGATAAATTATAGAATGAAATAGTAAGA
>NW_006921725.1:581290-583534 GCF_000298275.1 Orycteropus afer afer | reverse complement strand
CAACAACAACAACATATATATATATATAATATATATAATATATATATAATATATATATAATATATATACATATTATATATATATTATTTATTTTCAATTCATGCAACCCTCAAGTGTCATTTCAAAAATATACTACACCAATATTTTTATGTTTTTTACTTTAATTTCAATGTCTTTTTTTTTTTTTCTGTCAAATGAATTAAATATGACCAGCATAAAATAATTCCAATGGAAACTTCACTTAAGCTAAGCATTTACCTAAACCAAGTGAAACCAATGGTGAACAAAACAGGTTTATGATACAAATGAAAAGCTATGTAGAACACAAATATTGTAAATGTATGAAGAACTAGAAATTTTTAAGTAAGAAATTATCGTAGGCTTAAAACTGTAAGAACAAGATATTGTTTATATTAGATTATATTTAAGATTTCAAAAATCTTAAACTGAAGCACAATAGGCCCAACCTGGCCTTAGAACAGTTTTCTACTGACACTTTCATAACATCATAGTCCATACACACCTTTTTATTACAATAAACAACTACATTCATGGGCAATTTTTTAAGAGTCATGATATCTGTCCTTAAAATTACCTTCAGTTCTTGGTTGGTCTGGTAAGATGGTGGACTAGGCAGAAAGACTGCACAAGCCCTCTTCAACAAAGAAAAGGGAAACCAATTAACACAGACACAGAAGATAATCCTGAACCCCTGAGACTTGAAGGGAAGGATATAGAAGTGAACTAAACCCCAACTAGCAGAAGAAATTGCATGAAAATACCAAAAAAGGAGACAGATGGAACCACGGTCTGGCAGCGATCCTGAGCGACCCTGATGGCAAGGCACAGACAGCTTTGAGAGTTCCGAGTGGCAGTAAGACCTAAAAAATAGCCTAAAAATCAGCCCTGCTAGCCAGGGACTACACGGAGGATTGCTCTGGTGGCTGGAGAAGAAACAGAGAAGGTGAAGAGAAAGGCAGGCTGAGTTGTGGACTTTTGTTGGTCTGGGGGGCAATGCCGTTTTGAATGTTTAAAAGTGGTTTGACTATTTTGAATATTTAAAGAGACAGCACTCTCACAGATTCCTGGGGCTTAGAACACTTTCTGCTTGCCAGCAAACCCAAAGGCTCTCTTGACCTGCAAGACTGAAAAGGTTCAACATTCCTCTTGTTACTCTTATACCCCACACCCATTGGTGAACAAAGGTGCAGCCATCTCCTACTCCCATCTACCTTCTGGGCCCACAGGAACTCCATCACAGTCTGTGTGCTCAGACAGAGACTCGGTGCCCTGCCCTGTCCCCCACCGATTTTTTTTCTCTTTTTTAATTTTTCTCTTTTTCACCTTCTTTATTCTGGTGATTGGTTTGCTTGTATTTGTCTGTTTTAAAACAACTATTATTATCAATACTTTTGTCCTTTTTACTATTATCCTTATTCTTTCCCTCCCAGTTCCTAGTTTTCAGCTTTTTTTTCCCCCGTTCCTGGTTGCAATTTTTTTTTTTTAATTTGTTTGTTTTTTTCCCCCCTTATTTCTCATGGTTAACCCCATTTCTTGTTTTGCTTTTTGCATTTTTTTTTCCTTCATTATTCTCGTTCTCTACCTTTTTTCTCTTAGTGCCCTATCCACAGATACTGCAAGTTTTCTTGCTTTTTCTTCTTCTTTTTCCCTTTTTTCATTTTTTGGTTAATGTTCTTGTGTGATTATATGGTGTGCTTTTTTGTCCATGTGCTTTTAGTTTTTTGATGGTTATTCAATTGTAATCTTTGTCTAACTGAGTGGGAGACAGCAACAGTTTCCATAAGACACAACTACACCCACACCTCCTGCAACTTCACTTACTGAGAGAGAGTCACTACCTCCTTCTCCACCAATGGGCCAACAATAAAAAACCACCAAGAAGACCCTGAATCATCCTTGGCTGCTCTTCACAAACAGTTAACAGAGATCTAAATACAACAATGCCACAATGCCTAGGAGACAATAGACCATCACAGTCCACACAAAGAAACAGGATAAATTGGTAGAAACAATGGAGAAGGATACAGACCCAAAACACACCCCTGAGGAAGAAGCAGCATTGGAACTCTCTGATAAGGAATTCAAAAGAATTATCTTTAGGTATCTTCAAAGAATTGAGAGACAGACCAAAGAAAACACAGAAAAAAAAAACCTTAGAAGAATTTTGGAAGAAAATACAAGAACAAAATGACAAAATAAATGAAAAATTAGAAATGATTCTAA
>NW_006921725.1:560532-580840 GCF_000298275.1 Orycteropus afer afer | reverse complement strand
AAGACAGAATCCTGAAAGCAGCATGGGAAAAACAAAAAGTTACCTACAAAGGACAGCCAGTAAGAATAAGCTCTGATTTCTCAGCAGAAACCACGAAGCGAGAAGGCAATGGGATGGTATATATAAAACCATGAAAGAGAAAAATTTTGAACCAAGAATTTTATACCCAGCAAAATTGTTCCTCAGATATGATGGTTATAAAAAGGAGATTTCCAGATAAGCAGAAACTAATGGAATTTGTTAAAACCAGACCACCCTTACAAGATTTGCTAAAAGGAGTCTTTTGAACGGAGAACCAAAAATGGCAAATAACAATCGACCATTGATACACAAGATGACACAACCCGGAAACCACAGGTATGGACATATTTAAAGTAAAATGAGCTTACAAGATTGTAAACAGGGAACCAGAGACATCAATTGGCAAGTGAGGATAACTACAAACAAAAAGAGGGAAAATACTGTGTTGTTACAGAACTTCTAAATGGTGAAGAAGTTAAGAGAGTTGCAAGATAGAATGAACTGTTCTATACTTGAGGAGAAAATTATAAATCATAGGGTAACCTCAAAGAAAAATGATAAACCTTAATATCACAATAAATAAGAGCACAAGCACAAATATTCGGCATATACTAAAACAACAGCAACAAAGGAAATGATAACAAGATGAACTTGGAAGACATTATGCTGAGTGAAATAAGTCAATCACAAAAGGACAAATATTGCATTAATCCATTATTGTAAAAGTTAAGGAAAGGTTTATCTAGAAGGAAATTTTCTTTGTTGGTTACCAGGGTGGGAGAGGAGGGGAGAAAATGCTGTTAGATAGATAGAGATAAGTATTGATTTGGGTGAGGAGAAGGGCAACATACCAAAAGTGAGTGACCAATATGGCAGCATTGAGGATGAGAAAGACATAGAGAGGTACTTGGGAGATACAGACAACAAAGATTAACCCTTTTGCACATACAGTACTGCCTTGTAAGTGAATGCAAATGTGGGTATATGAGTGGAGAGGTGGGTGGACAGGCAAAACAATTAGGTATGTCTATGAAATGGGGAGTGTATCCAAGAACATGTATAGGGTTGGCAGGCAATTGTCCTATAAGTTTATATGAATGATCAGAATTACCAGGGGTATAGTAGAGCTGACAAGGTGCAAGGTTGTGGTCACTGCTTGGTCACAGCCAGCTATCCAGAGGGACTGAGTAGTTGAACCTGCGGGCTTGGGACCATAGTTGCAGGGGACATCAAGCTCAATTGGCATAACATTCTATACAAAACATTGTTCCCCCTCCTACTTTGGTGAGTAGTGACTGGGATCTTAAAAGCTAGCAAGCTGCCATCTAGATGCAACAATGGGTCTCTCTTCATCCAGAGCAAAGAAGAATGAAGAAAACCAAAATTTTGGGAAACAATTAGTCCTAGTGACTGGTACACCATCTGATCTGCAGCATATACGACTATGAGACCAGAACAACTAGATGGTGGCTGGCTACAACTGTCATCCATTTGGAAGGGGATCTATGTAGGAGATCCTTGATAGAGAGTTAGAACAATGAAGAACAAAACTCAATATCATTTGGAGAAACATAAAAGGGGGGGGGGCCAGATTTGCTGGTCCAATAGAGCCTGGTGGAATCACTGAGACTATGGTCTCTAGCTGCCCTTCAGCTCTGCAATTGAACCCACGCCAGTGTGTTCCAACCAAAAAAAAAGACAGGCATATGAGTTGAACATTTACCTCAGGTATATACACTCCTTGGAGAGAACAATCATGGGAGAAAGTAGGGCTGTTTATGCACAGGGAGACAGCTCAGCAGGCAGGAGTGCATGAAGGGATGGACACTGGGAAGAGGTAACTATGGAGAGGAAGTGGGAGGGGAGCTGTTCCATTGTGTTAAACTGTGGTCAATGTCATGAGACAAAGTGTATGTGAACTGCTATATAGAAAATGAATTTGCTCTGTAAATCTTCACCAAATCACAATAAAAATAAAATAAAATAAAACAAATCACCATCAGTTCTTATTTCACTCTGCTTGCAGTGCAACCAGGGACACTGAAGAAAGCCCTACCATGCCTAGAGTATGTAATGGCTACAGTTTTTGACCTGAAGTAGCTCAGTTCTGCTGGTCAAAAATTTGAAACATATTAGGACTTTCTCCATATTATTTTCATCAGTTGCAGAGATATGGAGTTCAGAGAATTCTTTGGTGATGAATTTAGAGAATCTGACCATCTTTTACTCCCTTACATTGGGAAGTGGCTGGCTTATGGTGGTTCTCAGTCTCACAGAAAGACATTTTCATGAGGTTAGAAACCCGGGTGAAGCCCACCTTGAAATCTGGAATACTGCTCTCATTTGCCAGATGCTTCACTCTTACCTGAATTGCAACAGTAGAAAGAGCTCAATTTTTTTTTTTTTTTTTTTTTTTCATTCAAGAAAAAATTGTCTGTTTATTCTCCACAATTCACTTTGGGCCCACAATGTATTTTCACTGATTTCACTTTCTCCAACTCCTTTTTCTCCTTTCCCCATTCATGTATGAACGACTCTCCAATCCCAAACTTTCTTGTTGCCCTCTCTTGCATATTTCTTTCACTCTCTCAATGCTCTTCAGTTTGAGTTTGGCAGTGTTGGACTTGCTTTTAATTCCTGACATGATTCTAAATGATTCTATGATTTACATTTATAAACTGAAAAAAGAGAACAATATAATTGATAACTCATTGGTTCTAGTAAAGAGATTGAAAATTCATATGTGAAGTGTACAAGAAGCAAAGGTCTTTTTATATGCTCACAAGCATACGCCTAAAGTGGCTCTTGATCATTGATCAAAGATATTGATGCTCATAAGACATAATTAAACTATGAAACAAGCAGACCTACCATATCTTAATGATTTCACTCATGAGGATCTGATAGGGTTTTGATACTCAACTATGGAGCCAAGAGCAGTACTACATCTCCCCTCCAGTGAATACCCAGAGTCAGAAAACTCTGTGATAATTGTATCAATGCAGATTGAATCAATATTCTTATCAACATCTATTCAATGTCATTTATCCCACTGCAGGGTTCATTTTGTTTATGATTTCAATTACTAACGTGTGATTTATGGACAGACTTCAGTAGGTTCAAGGTTCTGATTATAGACCAAAAAGCAACTTAAATTGAAAACTTAAATTTATAGAAGCAAATGCACAGTTTAAAGTTTTTATGTTCTGATACTAATAAACTTGATCCATGACTTCTTGCCAATGGCTTATATCTTTATTATACAAATAAGATCAAAGGTAACATTTTCAAACTGATGAATGAACGTGCATGAGGCTGCAATTCACTTCTGGATATGTTGTGAGACATGTGTGTTTTATACGCAGTATGCCAGAACTCTTTTTTTTATGTAATTTCATCATTTCCGCATGTCATATATGTGTGCATATTATTTATGTGGGCTTACAATTTGTGAATAAATATGGTATACAGCCATAGTAATCCATTCTGGCCATAGCCCATCAAAGTGTAGTATCTTATAAGAGACCTGTGAAAGTTACAGATAGTCCTCAATTTAGTATGGAACAGTTCAATGATTCTGTTGTAAGTCAGTTCTGATGTAACTCAAATAATCATTTTTCTTCTTTTTAGTTTTTACTGTCATCATTATGGGGGCTCTGGTGGTATAGTGCCTAAGGCAATTTGACTGCTGACCAGAAGGCTGGTGGTTCAAACCCCCCAGCCACTACTTGGAAGGAACACTGGGCAATCTACTTCTGTACAGATACTGGTTTGGAAATCCAAGGAGGGGTTGCTATGAGATGGGATCAATTTGAAGGCAGTGAGTGAGTTGTCATCATTATTATCTTTTATTGTTGCTGTTATTTGTTGTTACATGCTATCGAGTCAGACATGACTCATAGCAACCCCTCCTTGGATTTCCAAGGCAGTATCACTACAGTAGTAGATTGCCTAACCTTCCTTCTGAGGAGTGGCTGGTGGGTTTGAACCGCCAGCCTTCTGGTTAGCAGTCAAGAGCCCTAAGCACTATGTTACCAGAGCTATTAGTAGTAACTTTATAAATCCTATCTTTGTGTTTGGGGGTTGGAAGTATTGCATATAAACTTAAAAATACATTTTAATACATACACACATAAACCAAAAAACCAAACCCACTGCCATCAAGTTTATTCTAACTCATAGTGACCCTAAAGGACTGAATAGAACTGCCCCACAGGGTTTCCAAGGCTGTATATCTTTATAGAACCAAACTGCTTCATCTCTCTCCATGTGATAGTGAAGTTTGTGTGTCAAATTGGCTAGGCCTGGTTGAGTGGCTGAGCAGCTGGTTGTAGTTATTCCCTATGGTGAGATTGATAATTAACTCCATGGTAGAATGTATTGGAGCAGCTGAGTAGCTGCTTTAGGGATATGGGTTGCTTCCCCTATATAAGAAGTGGCTTTGGGAATGGTATCTAGCTTCTGGTACATTTGAACCGTGCATGTAGCCATGTGGTTGTTCAGCAGCTTGCCATGATCTGCTGACCTTGAGACTTTCAATGGAGTTGAGTTAATGGCCTGCCATGTGGTTTGGTAACATCAGGACTGTGCCTTTTTACTTGTCAACCTTAAGATTGACAGTCTCAGCAGCCAGCAGCTGTCTGAGTGAAGAAAAGCCTCTAGCTACAATGAGGTGGGAACAGGAGGCAGAGCTGAACCCCAGGGTTGAGGGGCTTTCATCCAGCCCCTAGAGCCCAGCACTTTGAACTCAGACTTAAAGCCTCCAAATTGTGAGAATAAACTCTGGTGGGTTCAAGTCATCTCATTTGTGGTATATTCCTGTCAGAGCGGCACTGGGTAACCAAAAGACTCCCAAAGCATCTGGTGAGTTCAAACCTCTGATCTTTTGGTTAGCAGTAAAATGTTTTAACCTCTGTGCCACCTGAGGTCCTTACATACATAAAAACACAGTATACAGATCTTAAAATAACTCCAGTGAAGAATTGGACAATGTTGGCATTTTGTGAATTGTGGTTAAAAATGCCACATGTGGAAGATACTTGGTCGTCTGGATTATTCCCTGGAGTGATGATCTTTCTATTCAGAGAATTAGTGAAAGATGCCTGTATGGTCCTTTTCTTTTTTTCTTCATTTATTTCATGGTATCATCTTACTGCTTCCTGAATCTGCCTATTAACATTTAGAAAACTGATTATAGTTTAGGTCCATGATTTTCAGCAATTTAAGTCCTGGATTTAGTTTGGAAGAAGGTAAATTACAAGTTCCAACACTGTAGTACATATGGTAATAATGATAAGGTGTAGAGAAAAAATAAAACAAAAATGGATGGTCATAAATGTTGTTCATCATACCTTGAATACTCTGTAAGCGGATACTCCTGTATTAATTCATCCAGAATATTTGTGCTGTGGTATTCTAAAGAAATTTACATTTAGCTTCTTAAAATCCCGCTGCACTGCAAAACTATTATAGGCATTTGGTTAATATTAACAAACAAAATATTAACATGATTCAGGGACTGAAAAACATATATTTGTTTTGTATACCTCAGTATTGGTTCAGGATGCTAATTTTTTAATGCAAATAACATAAAAACCATGCAACAGACAAATCTTGCAACCTCCTTATGCATCAGATTGCTCTGTGTGCTATACACATGTGTTCACATTGTTAATGTGGGCTTGTTATATGGAAAAAAAAAAAAAAAACAGCCTCTAGGATATATTCTGTTTTGTAATGAAAGAGATACATATTATACTTATTAATTTGAAAGTCTGGAAATATTTTATGTGTGCATATTTGCAAAAAGATATTCTGAAAAAGGTTTATTTCTAATCTTTTATATAGCCAGCCTAAATTAAAGAATGCTCACCCATGCCTAAATTTTTATTCTTCATTAATATACTAGTATGAAATAAATAAAAAATTATAGAATATATTTTAATAAAAGTTTTTATTACTTAGTAAAAATTTATTTGAGTCATTCATATAATAAAGTTCATTGCTACTCAAAATATCAGTACTTATATTTAATCAGTGGTTAAACATTTGGCTGCTATAGGAAAAGGTCGGCAGTTCAAACCCACCAGAAACTCTGAAAGACAAAGATGTGCCAGTTTGCTTCCATAAAGATTACAGCCTTAGGAACCCTGTGGGGGCAGTTCTATTCTGTTGCATAGGGTTGCTCTGTATTGGAATCAACTTGCTTGCAAGACAATTTGAATAAAGGACATTATTGATAACAAAAATTCTCTAGTGTGCAAAATAGCTTTTGCTAAATATATTAGAGATAAATAAATTATTGGATTAAATTTCCAGCAATTTGTTCAAGTCTTAAGGAAATGGGCTTTTCCTACATTTCTATATAACATTCAGAATTTGGAACACTCTTTCTTAAGCAAGATAGAATGGGAGGTATATATTCTCCTGACAAAATATATTACAGAGTTCCCTTGGGTTAAGTTTATGCTTGTTCTGTCTCACCAACTAGAAAACGGAGAGCAATTTCCCTAGGCCAGAATGAATGCTCTCCTAAGGGAAATTTTTTAAAGGGACTCACATAATAACTACTACAATGCCTCTCCCTAAGTAAATTCGTTATTATTAAATTTGATGTTATAATATCTCTGAATATAACTCAGCCTTGTGACAAAATAAGTATTTAATGATCACTATCGACTGTGTAATAGTTTAAAAACTGTAGTGATATTAAACTGTACATCACTAACCTCAGGGATGTATGGCTAAAAAAATACTCTGTTTCACAAAGATATGTTGAATATTGCAGAAATATCTAATTTAAATAACAAATATTGCTATCTCACCCACTTTTCTTCCTCCTCTATCTTACCTTAATTTCTTCTTCACCTAAACTCTGAGTATGAGACCAATTGAAAGAGGAAATAAATTGTGGATACTGACGTCCTTCAAGAATAAAAATGCCAGTAAAGTGTGCCTGATGAAAATAATACAGAAAGAATATCAATTCGCATGCTGCTTAGATAGTGGTTATAATGAAAAAATCCCTTAAAGAATCTTTCAGATTCATTAAAGTACAAAAAGATCCATCTTTAGTATTCTAGTCCTGACCAAGGACAAATGAAAACCAGAGCATATTACCAATTGCTTTGTTAAAGACTGAGTCCCTCCCTTTCATTTTCCTTCTCAAAGTGCTGCAAGTTTCCTGAATGATAAACATTTTTCCACTTGTGATCTGAATACATTCTAAGAGAAGTAAAAAATAAAACAGTAGCATTTGAAAAAATTCCTGATGACCATCATTTTACTGAAAAGTATTATTATGATTTTGTCTCCTTTGAGAATTGCAGGCAATAGATATTTATTTTTTTAACTTTAGCTCTTATGTAATTAATGGAGAATAATACTTATATTTAATATTTTAATAATCTGTTTAAACATCAAACACCAAGTTACTCATTTTGACTATGTAACCGATATAAATGCTATAAAAGAATTTGTTTTTTCCATTCCATTCAATGTCCACATTGCCAATGCAGTGAGAAGTAAAAAAATTTCTCAGTATATGTCACCTGGAATGAGTTCAGAAGAAAATCAATTGTACATAATTCTTCATTTGTGTATATTTTGAAACTATTCTTGCCTCTAAACAAATGAAAGTTATATACACATCAGCACACATACATGCACATATATACAACACCAATATCAGCAACAGAATCAGCAACTCTGAAAATCAGGGCAGTAATTTTCCTACAGAAAATACACTGACAGATCTTCTTCTGGCTGCCTTCTGGTCTAGAAACTGACAGTACATTAGTATTTCTTTTTGTATATTAATCAGAGGTATTATTTTCTGGTTTTAGAAGCTACATAGCGATGACTCACTCACATCACATGAAGGCTACACTATGGCTCACTAGACCAGTGAAAACTGAGAGATCATAAATTCTGCTTTCTCCAGAGTCCTTGAGTAAAATACTGTATTTTCTGGCTTTCAATTATCTCATTTCCCAAATGGGGAATGTTATGTTTCTTTAATCCCCAAATAACATTAACTTTAAAATTTTCAGGAGACAGAATTCTACATGTATTAATGCAACTGCATGTGAAAAATACTGAGAATTAAAAACAATTAAAACATTAATAATCTTACTAATTGAACAAACTTTATCAGTCCAGGGAAGATACAAATGATTGAAATGGTCTTTTATGACTTGCACCTGTTAATTTCTCATATGCATATTAACAATTATTTTTACTATTTAGAATAATTCAGTATTGCTTGTATATCTTTGGTTTGTAGTTTTTTTTTTTTTTTCTTTTTTTAGTTAATATTGAGTCAATTTCAACTTAGAGTGATGCAGTGTGTGCAGAGTAGAGCCATTCCATAAGGTTATCAAGGCTGTGACCCTTTAGAAGCAGATCAGCAGCATTCTAACTATAAGTCTGGCTGGGAGTTGAATATTTAACTATTTGTGGCACCCAAGGATTTCTAAAGTTTTTTTTTTCTTCTTCTTTTTTTAAATAGCAAGTGCATATTTGAAGATTGAGAATCACCATCATATTCTTAACAAATGGCTATTTATTTAGTACTCTAACTAGAAAGGGCAAATGGCAGAAATTAATAGATACATAAGAGAAAAATATGTGTGGCCATAATAATGAACTATTTTGTTTTATTTTAGAAATTCTTACATTTTACAATCCACTTAAGTAAATTAAAAGCAAGTGAAATATCAAGATACACTTAATATATTAGCATTTTAACAGTATGAATTTGAAAGTTAAATCACATAAATTTCTATATTTCCACAATTTTGTTTTTGAGAGATTCCCAAGAGTTTGTCAAACCCATAAATATAAATGTATACCGAAATATTTTTGTATCCTATCAAATTATGCTAATTATATACTCACATATGGTTCAGATTTTGATTCACAAATAAGGAAGAAAAAAGACAGGGCATCCATAAGGTGAGTATATTATGATCTATTAGCTTAATTTGGAGTGAAATATCTTATTTCAAATATAATGAACAGAATATATCAGTGAGAGAGTATTGAAGGAAGAGAGGTCAAATTGCTAATACTAGAGTCAAACCAAATCAAGCAAAGAAACTAAAAGCAAATGGCTAGTAACCTTTGCCTAATGATGTATCATTAATAGGTTGGTATTGCATCTAGTGTTTGGAGGAGGTTTTCTTTATCAACATATAGCATCTTAATAATAAAGCTATTACTTTTTCAGCATTGCCATGATTAGATTATAAAGGCATTTATAAAGCACTGATTAATTCTGCAAGATTGAGAAGAAACAGAAGCTTAAAATCAAAGATAAAGCAACATAGACGAGAACTGACAAATGAAACACAAAAAATATGGACTTTTTAAAACAAAAACTTAGTAAGTTAAAATATTGTTCATACCTCATCCAAATACAACAATAAATAGTATTTTACTGAGGCATAGGTAGATTGGAGTGCTAACCAGAAGGTTGGTAGTTTGAACTCACCAGCCACTCTGCAGAAGGAAGATAGTGCAATCCATTTCCATAAAGATTTACTGCCTTGGAAACCCAATGCAGATTGTTATGAGTTAGAATTAACTTGATGACAGTAACTTTATTAATACTATACACAATAAAATTTTGCTGAAAATAATGCAAAATCAGTGACTGCAGTACATCAATAGAGGACTGTCAGAAATTCAAGCCAGATGCAAAAGTGGATGTGAAATCGGGGCTCTTGTCAGATGGATCTTCCCTGAAAACAGAATATCAGGAAGATGTTTACCTACATTTTATTTATTATGCAAAGACCTTGGACTCTGTGGACCATAAAAAAATTATGGATAGCACTGTGTTGTGTTTAAGTGCCATAGAGTTGACTCTGACTCGTAGTGACCCTATGCACAACAGAACAATGCACTGCCTAGTCATGTGCCATCCGCACAATTCTTGCAATACTTTAGCCAATTGTTGCAGCCACTGTGTCAATATGTCTCATTGAGGGTCTTCCTTTTTTTTTTGCTGACCCTTTACTTTAACAAGAATGGTATTTTTATCCAGGGAATGGTCCCTTCTGACGACAAGACCAAAGAAGGTGAGTTGAAGTCTAGTTGTGTTCACTTCCAAGGAGCATTCTGGCTGCACGATTTCACGGACAGGTAGATTTGTTCTTCTGGCAGTCTATAATATTTTCAGTGTTCCTTGCCAACATCATAATTCAGGGGCATCAAGTATTCTTCAGTCTTCCATATTCATTGTCCAGCTTTCATATATGAGGCAACTGAAAATACCATGGCTTTGGTTAGGCACACCTTAGTTTACAAAGTGACATCTTTACTTCTAAACTCTTTAAAGATATTGTTTGAAGCAGATTTGTCCAGTGCAATACAAAGTTTGATGTCTTGAGTGTTGCTTCCGTGGCTGTTGACTGTAGATCAAATAAAATGAAATGCTTGGAAACTACAGTATTTTCTCCATTTACCATAATGTTGCATATTGGTCCACTTGTGGTTTTTGTTTTCTTTATGTTGAGGTGTAATCCATACTAAAAACTTTGATCTTCATCAGTAGATGCTACAAGTCATCTTCATTTTTGGCAAGTAAAGTTGTGTCATCTCCATATTGCAGGTTGTTAATGAGTCCTCCACATTCTTCTTCATATACTCCAGTTACTCAGACTATTTGCTCAGTATGCAGATTTAATAAATATGGTGAAAGGAATCTGACACACACACTTCTTGGTTGTAAACTGTGCAGTATCTCCTTTTTTTTTTTTTTTTTTTTTTAAATACAGCCTCTTGATCTATGTAAAGATTCCTCATGAGTACAATGTGTTCTGGAATTCCTTTTTTTTTTTTTTCAGTGTTATCCATAACTTGTTATGATCCACATAGCCAAGACCCTTTGCATAGTCAATAAAACACAAGTAAATATTTTTCTAGTACTTTTAGCTTTCAGCAAAGATCCATTTGATATCAGTAATAATACCTCTTGTTGCACACCCTCTTCTGAATCTGGCTTGAATTCCAGGAATTTCTCTGTCAATATACTGCCGTAACAATTTCTGAATTATTTTCAGCAATATTTTACTTGTGTGTGTTATTGATGATATTGTGCAATAATTTCCATATTCTGTTGGATTACCTTTCTTTGAACTGGGCACAAACATGGATCTCTTTCAGTCAGTTGGCCAGAGAGCTATCTTCCAAATTTTTTGGCATAGAAGATATGATAGTTGGAGCTGTGTATCAACTTGGCTGGACCACAATTCTGTGTGGTTTGAGCTGTTGTGTTGTGGTTTTTCCCATGATGGGATCAGATGACTATGTTTTGAGTGACCAATCTGTTGAAAGGGAGTTTCCCTAGGGGTGTGGACATCTTGGGAGAGGAGATATTCTTCTGTGGATCAGGATTCTGTTGTGCTGCCTATGACTGTCCAAGAGTGAACAATCCACCATTCGGCCTGGAGATCTTGGATTCATCATTTGTTGGAGTCAACAGCCAGTGTACTGCCTGCCAGCTCTGAGCTCCTCAGCCCCTGCAGCTGCAAGAGTCTGGAAAAGCCTCCAGCTTGACATGAAAAAGCTTCCAGCTTGACATTTGATCCAGGAACTTTGGACTTGCCAGCTTCTGTAAGTGTGTGAGCCATTTTCCTAAGATAAATCTCTCTCTCTCTCTCTCTCTCTCTCTCTCTCTCTCTCTCTCTATATATATATATATATATATAAAAGCTTTACTGGTTTTGTTTCTCTAGAGAACCCAGTCTAACACAGAAGATGAAATACTTTTGGCATTGCATCCATTTTTAAAGCATCTGTCAAATTCTGTCAAAGCATATTCTGTCAAATTTTGGAACTTTGTTTTTTACCAATTCTTTCAGTACAGCTTTGACTTTTACTTTCAATGCCAATGCTTCTTGATCAATGCCACCTCCTGAAAGAGCTGAACATTGACTTTCTAGTACAGTGATTCTGTGTATTTCTTACAATGTCTTTTGAAGTTTTCTGCAGCAGTCAATATTTTACTCATAGAATCCTTCAATATTGCAACTCGTGGCTTAAATTTTTCTTCATTACTTTTTGCTTGAGAAATGCCAAATATGTTCTTTGCTTTTGGTTTTCTAACTCCAGGTTTTTCATATTTCATTATCTTCTCTAGCTGCCCTTTGGAATGTTCTGTTCACCTCTTATTGTATCATTTTTTCCATTCACTTTAGCTAGTCTTTGTTAAAGAGCAAGTTTCAGAGACTCTTCTGATATCCATTTTAGGCTTTTCTTCCTTTTATGTCTTTTTAAATGAACATTTTGCTTTAATTTTTTTATGATGTTCTTGCTGTTATCCCACAACTAACCTGGTTTTCGTCCACTGCTGTTCAGTGCATCAGATCTACTCTTCTGATAATCTCTAAATTCAGATGTAATATGGTTAAGGGCATATTTTGTCTCTTGTGATCTTCTTTAATTTTCTTCAGCTTCAACTTTCATTTGAGTAGCGAATAGTGTATTCCATACTCAGGTCCAAGTCTTGTTTGATTGATGATTTTGAGCTTCTCCATCACCAATAAGCAACATCATGATAAACTTCACTTTTGAATGGTTCTGGATTAGCTGGGTTATCTCAGGTAATTAGTGAAGGTTGTCTGTATGACTTATTTTTTTTTTCCTTCATATATTTGGCCCTAACATCTCACTGCTTTGAGAATCTATCTATTAATTTTATCAAAGCAATCAATGTTTGGGTGCCTGATTTTAAGCAACTGGAGCTCTTGATTTAGTTTAGAAAAGGAAATGTATACAGCAGTGTTTTGAACTGTAAATCAGAAAATTGAATATCTGTGAGTGAACATTTAAGAAAGATAACATCAGCAAATTACCACTGCAATATTGTATGTAGAGTTGTTGTTGTTATATGCTGTCGTGTCACACCCGACTCATAGTGGGTGTCACCAAAGCTCCTTATTATTAATGACATTGATACTAATGACATTATTCAATAATTTCCTCATTCTAATAGATAACTTCTCCTTGGAATGGGCACTACTATTAAATTTTTCTAATCAGTTCAAATTGCATGGAAAAGCGTGATTGCTTCCAGTGTTATATTGGTTTGCTTAAACATCTCAATAGGTATTACATCAGTTCCTGGAGTCTTATTTTACAACAATGAAATCTGTAACACTACTTAAATAATTATGAATTTTGAGTAGATAAACAAATCATTGTATGTTATATCCATGCAATGTAGTACTGTAGACCCATAAAAAGAAATTAAGTAGTGATAAAATGTCCACCATCACTGCACTTTGTATACATTATGAACTTTGTATACATTATGCCATATAAAATAAAGAAAACATATAGACCCCATTTGTGTGAAAACCAAAACCAAACTCACTGCCATTGAGTTGATTTAAACTTATAGTGACCCCCTTTGGGTTTTAAAGGTGGTAAATATTTACACCACCACTCATCTGTCAGTTTATAGTATCGTGGTGGCTTGTGTGGTGCTGTGAGGCTGAAGGCTATGCAACTGCTGTTTCAAGTGTTAACAGGGTAACCCATGGTAAAAAGGTTTCAGCAGAGCTTCCAGCCTAAGACAGACTTGGAAGAAAGAAGAGGCCATCCACTTCACAAAGAATTGGCCAGTGAAACCTTATACATAGCAGTTAAACACTGTCTTATATATTGCTGGAAAACATTATGAATAGCCCTGAAACATTGTCCAATATAGTGCTGGAAGATGAGCCCCTCAGGTCAGAAGGCACTCAAAATACAACTGGAGAAGAGCTGTCTCCTCAGAGTAGAGCCAATCTTAATGATGTGGATTGAGTAAAGCTTTCAGGACCTCCATTTGCTGATGTGGCATGATTCAAAATGGGAAGAAACAGCTGGAAAGATCCATTAATAATTGGAAAAAGGAATGCATGAAGTGTGAATCTAAGAAAATAGGGACTTGTCAAAAATGAAACAAAATGCATAAGGATCAATATTCTACACATTAGTGAGCTGAAATGGAGTGGTTTAGGCCATTTTTAATGAGACAATCATATGATCTACTATGCCAGGAATGACAAACTGAAGAGGAATGGTATGACATTCATCATCACAAAGAATTTCAAGATCTATCCTGAAGTACAGTGCTGTTGGTGATAGGATAATATCCACACACCTACAAGAAAGACCAGTTAATATTGTTGTTGTTGTTTTTGTTGTTGTTGTTTTCCATAGAGTCAGCCCCGACTCATAGCGACCCCTCCTTGGGTTTCCGAGGCAGTATCACTATGGAAGTAGGATTGCCCAACCTCCCTTCTGAGGAGTGGCTGGTGGGTTTGAACCAACAGCTTTCTGGTGAGCAGTCAAGTGCCTTAGGCATTATGCTACCAGAGCTCCTAAGTACTGTTATTCAAATCTACACACCAACCACCAAAGCCAAACATGAGGAAATTTAAGATTTTTACCAACTTTTACAGTCTAAAAATGACCATACATGCAATCAAGATGTGTTGATTACCACCGGTAATTGGAACACAAACTTAGTAAGCAAAGAAGACTCACCGGTCATTGAAAAATATGTCCTTGGTGATAGAAATAACACTGAAGATTGCATGATAGGATTATTCATTCTAAATACTTTTCTCCAGCAACAAAAATGAGTCCATGTGGACTTTGCCAGATGGAGCACACAAGAGTCAGATCAGCTACATGTGTGGCAAAAGGTGATAGAGAAGCTCAATACCTTCAGCCAAAACAAGGTCGGGAGCTGATTGTGGAACTGACCATCAGTTGCTTATATGCAAGTTCAGATTGAAGCTGAAGACAATTAAAATAAGTCCATAAGAACCAAAATATGACCTTGATTATATTCCTTCTGAATTTAGAGACCATATAAATAATAGATTTGATGCATTGAATGCCAATGTCTGAAAACCCGAGGTATTGTGGGATGACATTAATAAAGTTATCCATGAAGAGGGCAAAAGGTCATTAAAGAGACAGGAAAGGAAGAAAAGACCAAAATGGATGTCAGAAGAAACTCTGAAACTTGCCCTGGAATGGAAAATGCCTAAGGCAAATTGGAGAAATTATGAGCTAAAGGAGCTGAAGAGAAGATTTCAAAGATCAGGTCAAGAATACAAAGTCAATTATTATAATGAAATATATATTTCATCATATGTATAATGTATAATAAATCTATATTACAATGAAATTATAATAAAGACCTGGAGTTAGAAAATCAATAGGGAAGAACATACTCGGCATTCTCAAGCTGAAACAACTAATGAAAAATTCAAGCCCCAAGTTGCAATATTGAAAGATTCTATGGGCAAAATACAGAATGATGCATAAAACATGAAAAGAAGATGGAAGAAATACACCAAGTAACTGTACCAAAAAGAACTGGTCACTGTTCATCCATTTCAGGCAGCAGTGTATGATCAAGAATCAATGGTAATGAAGAAAGAAGTTGAAGCTGCACTTAAGGAATTGATGAAGAAGAAGGCTCCAGGAATTGATGTAATACCCATTGAGATGTTTTAACACACGGATGCCATGCTGGAGGCACTCACTTGACTATGCCAAGAGATTTGGATGACAGCTACCTGACCAACTGACAGGTACAGATCCACATTTGTACCCATTCCAAGGAAAGTTGATCCCCCAGAATGTGGAAATTATCAAACAACATCATTAATATCACATGCAATTAAAATCTTGCTGGAAATAATTTAAAAACAGTTGCAGCAGTATATTGATAGAGAACTTCCAGATCTGCAAGCTGGATTTGGAAGAGAATATGGAACAAAGGATATCATTGTTCATTTCAGATGAATCTTGGCTGAAAGCAAAGAATGCTGGAAAGATATTCACTTGTGTCTTACTGACTATGCAAAAGCATTTGATTGTGTGAGTCATAACAAATTATGGATGACATTGAGAAGAATGGGAATTCCAGAACACTTGATTGTATTTATTAGAAACTTGTACATATACAGGAAGCTGTTGTTCAGACAGAAGAAGAGGATAGTGCATGGGTTAAAATCAGGAAGGGAGTGCATCAGGGCAGTATCCTTTCACCATATTTATTCAATCTGTATGCTAAAAAAACAATCAGAGAAGCTGGGCTATGTGAAGAAGAATGTGGCATCAGGATTGGAGGAATACTCATTATCATCCTGTGATATGAAGATGACATAACTTTTTTTGCTGAAAGTGAGGATAACTTGAAGCACTTACTGATGAAGATTAAAGGATTCAGTCTGTAGTATGGATTATATTTAAACATAAAGAAAATGAAAATCCTCACACCTGGAATTGTAAGCAGCATCACAATAAATGGAGAAAAGTTTGAAGTTGTTAAAGATTTCATATTACTTGATTTCACAATCAACAACAATGGAAGCAGCAGTCAAAAGATCAGAGAGTGTATGGCACTGGGCAAATCTGCTGCAAAAGAACCCTTTAAGGTGCTGAAGAGCATAGATGATTCCTTGATGGGTAAGGTGTGCCTAACCTAAGCCACAGTATTTTCAATTGCCTCATACGCCTGTGAGAGATGAACAATGAGCAAGGAAGACTGAAGAACAGTTGGTGCATTTGAGCTGTGGTGTGGGTAAAGAATTCAGAAAGTATCATGGACTGTCGAAAGAACTAACAAATCTGTTCTGGAAGAAGTGTAGCTGGAATGCTCCATACAAGTGAGAATGGCCAGACTTCGTCTCACCTTACTTTGGTCATGTCAGCAGGGACCATTCCCTGGAGAAGCATATCATGCTTGGTAAAGTTGAGGGTCATTGAAGAAGGGGAAGGCCCTCGAAGAGATGGATTGACATAGTGGCTGCAATGATGGGTTCAGGTATAAAAAGGATTGTGAGGCTGGCACAGAAATGACACTGTTTTGTTCTGTTTTACATAGGGTTGTATGAGTCAGAGCCAACTGGATGGCACCTAACAACAACAACAAATACTCATTGGAGTAGATTACCCCAACTTCATTCCACCAAGAGGCTGGGGGGGGGGGTTGAACTGCTAACTTTCTGACTATAAGTCAAATGTCTTAGGTACCACACAACCAGAGTTCCTTATTTTGCATGATTCCATTTTGTACAGTGTCCAGAACAAGCGAGTCTATAGAGACAGAATGTCTATTTGTGTTTGTCTGAGGGTGATGGAGAAGTTGGGAAGATTGGAGGTGATGAAAATGTTTTAAATTTTTTGTGCTGATAGTTGCAGCAGTCTGTGAATATACTAAAAAACATTGAATGGTGTACATAAAATTGATTAACTTAATGATATGTGAAATATATCTATCTCAATAAGGCTATTAAGAAAAAAGGTGAAACTACATTTATTTTGTGTATATTACTATAAATTAAACTTAAAACTTCCTTGTTGAAGAGAAAATTATTTTTGCTCAGAGTTATTATGTGAATAAAAAAAAATATTGGTGACCTTTTGTTTCGTGAAGAAAAATTATGCTTTCTCAATTACATATCTAGGCTACAGAAATCTTCAAAATACTTACAGTGCACACATAATCAATAATTATGTCCAATAGAGCTGTAATAATGATTTAATCAAGATAGAAACTGTAGATTTCATCATTTAAAACATTTTATATAAGAGGAACTTGTATAAGGACTTATGTAAGGACTAAGTGAACTATCTATCTTTTGTAAAGAAGATGTTGAAAAACAAGAAAATGATGTATTAATAACTTTTCCTGGATTTACTTCCTAACATCGTATTGTTAGACCAATGTTATTAATGTAAAATGTACATAAAAGGACATACATCTATTTTAAATGGATGATTCAATCAATTTGTACAAATGTCTCTGAAAACATAAAGCCACTACCACTATGAAGACATATAATATTTCTATCACCTCAAAAATTATATTCATATGCTCATACTTCATTGTTGTCAATGCTAAGCATCCCTAATTCAATGTAAGAATTTATCTCTTTTCTATCACTAATAGTTTAATTTTACTTGTCTGAAATTTTTTCCATAACCTAGACACATTTATTGTTTACATATTTTTGAAGTAAATATATAATGTGTGTGTATGTATATATGTATATATATTATATATATATATATATATAAAATATAATATATATAATATATAATGTATATATATATATATATATAATTATTATGGGATTCTACAAATAAACTTTTTAATGTATCATATATACATATATATATATACATATAAATATAGTTATTTATTTATTTTTAATTGTGATTTCAGTGAAAGTTTATAGAACAAATTCACTTTCCATACAGCAGCTCACATACACTTTGTCTCATGACATTGACTACAATTTACCACAATGCAACAGCTCCCCTCCCACTTCCTCCCACAGTTTCCTCTACTCTATGTCCTTCCCTCCCATGTACTCCTGTACCCTGAGCTATTCTCCTGTGCATACACAGCCCTTCTAGTCTCCCATGATCAATCTCTCCAAGGAATGGATCTAACGAATGTAAATGTTCAGCTCATATGCCTGTCTTTTGTTTGGCTGGAGGCCACAGAAGTGGGTTCAATTCCAGACCTGAAGAACAGCTAGGGGCCATAGTCTCAGTGGTTCCACCAGGCTGTATCAGACAAGCAAAGCTGGTTCCCACCCCCATTTTTTTTTTTTTTTAATGATTTTGAGTTTTGTTCCACATTGTTCTCCCATCCTGTCCAGGATCTCCTACATAGATCCCCTCCGAGTGGTTGACAGTAGTAGCCGGGCACCATCTAGTTCTTCTAGTCTCAAAGTCATATAGGCTGAGGATCACATGGTGTACCAGTCACTTGGACTAATCAATTCCATGAATCTTTTGTTTTCTTCATTATTGATTGCTCTGGATGAGGAGATATCCATCATTGCATCTAGATGGCCACTTGCATGCTTTTGAGATCACAGTTACTACTTACTCAAACAGGATGTGGAACAATGTTTGTGTAGTATGTTTTTACAATGGAGCTTGATGTCTCCTGTGACTACAGTCCTGAACCCACAGGTCCAACTACTTGCTCTCTCAGGGTAGCTGGCTGTGGCCAAGAAATGATTATACCTTTTCCCTTGTCAGCTCTACTATATACCTTGGAAATCTTACAGAACATACCAATACACTTGTAGAAACATTGTCTGCCAACTCTATAGATGGCCATCTGCACACTCCCCCCCTGCATAAACATACCTAACTGTTCAGCCTACCCACCCATTCATCCACCCATAGATCAATGTTTACCATCACTGACAGTGCAGTACTGAATGTACAAAATACTTCATCTTTGTTGTCTGTACCTACTATGTATCTCTCTATGTCTTCCTCTTCCTCAGTGTCACCATGTTGAACATGCACATTTGGTTCCTTGACCTTCTCTTCACCCAAGTCAATACTTGTCTTACCTATCTAGCAGTGTTCCCTCCCTTCCCCTCCTATGCTTGGTAACTGAGAAAGAAAATTTCCTTCCATATATAAACCTTTTCTTGACTTTTTACAATAACGGACCAATACAATATTTGTCCTTCTGGAATTGACATATTTCAGTCAGCATAATGTCCTCCAGGTTCATCCAAATTATGTGGTGCTTTGCAGAATCAATATTATTCTCTAGTGGGGGAACTCTGGTAGTGTAGTGCATAGGGCACCTGACTGTTAACCAGAAGGCTGGTGGTTCAAACCCACCAGCCACTCCTTGGAAGGAAGGTTGGGCAATCTATTTCCATAGTGATACTGCCTCGGAAACTCAAGGAGGGGTCGCTATGAGTCAGGTTCAACTAGGTGACACATAACAACAACAACACAGAGTTGCGTACTATTCCATTGTGTGTATTGTATGTACCACAGTTTGGTTATCCATTATTCTGTAAGTGGGCACCTAGGTTGTTTCCATCTTTTGGCTATTGTAAATATTGCTAGGATGAACTTGAGTGTGCATATATCTGTCCTTGTCCTGGCTTGCACTTTAAGATCTATACTTAGAATGGAATTGCTGGGTCAAATGGTATTTCCAATTCCAACTTTTTAGGAAACACCATATTGCTTTCCACAGTGGTTGGATCATTTGACAGTACCACCAGCAGTGTATTTGAGTACAAATCTCTCCACATCCTTGCCAGCATTTGTTATTTTCTGTCTTATTGAACTTTGCTACTAGTACTGGGGCAAGATGGTATCAAATTGTTGTTTTGATTTGCATCTTTCTAAGGGCTAATGAGGAGCTCTGGTAGCATAGTGCCTAAGGCACTTGACTGCTAACCAGAGGCTAGTGGTTCAAACCCACCAGCCACTCCTT
>NW_006921725.1:558458-559237 GCF_000298275.1 Orycteropus afer afer | reverse complement strand
GAAGTAGATTGCCCAACATTGCTTCTGAGGAGTGGCTGGTGGGTTTGAACCGCCAGCCTTCTGGTTAGCAGTCAAGTGCTTTAGGCACTATGCTACCAGAGCAACATCACTTTCTAGTATAATAAAAAATAAATATTTGAGTAATCTTAAAATTCTAGTTCTATCTTGTGCATATTTGTATCTTTGCATAAGAAGGTCTACTGAGAATTAATGTTTTGCACAATTTCTGGCCTCATTTAACTTATTCTTCTTCTTTTGATTCTTGGGGCTTACAGTGCCTTTTACTCTTTTACTTCCTGGTTTGAATTGAGAACATTGTTCCAAGGAATTGATGAAAGTTCTCTCTGTCCTGAAAATTGCTTATGCATGTCTCATTTAGATAGGAATATGTCAATTAGATATGTTGACAGTAGGTTTTAACAGAATATCCAATTAAGAGTGATAATATTTTGGTTAAAAAAAAAAATTGATAACCCTACAAATGTTTTAAGAAAATATTATTGTTATAATAATATGATGGTATATATAACAGATGAATAGAAAGATATATTTTTAAATTTCCTCTCATTATTTCATTGTTCTATGGACTTCAATTAGTGACCTGACTAGCTTTTTTCAAGTTTCTCTTGTATAGAATTACAAACTTTTTAAAGGAAGGATCAATGGAATATTAAGATAGAACCATAATAACTATATATAGACCCAATGAAAGAGCCCCAAAATACATAAATCAGATTTTAAAAGAGTTGAAAACCCAAATAGATACCTCCACAGTCATA
>NW_006921725.1:540146-555625 GCF_000298275.1 Orycteropus afer afer | reverse complement strand
ATGGCATAAATAGACTATCAAGGATAATTCAAAATGCACAAACAGCAGAAGAGAAACCAGATGATTGGGACCTTCTAAAAATTAAATTTTTATGTGTTTTCAAAGACTTCTCCAAAAGAGTCAAAAGAGAACTTACAGATTTGAAAATATATTTGGTAATGACATATCTGGCAAGGGACTTATCTCTAGAATTTGTAAACACTCCAACACCTCAATAACAAAAAGACAAGCAATCCAATTAAAAAATGGGCAGAAGAGATGAATAGACACTTCACCAAGGACAATGTTTAAGTGGCCAACAAATATATGAAGAAAAGCCCATGATCATTAGTTATTAGAGAGATGCAAATCAAAACAACAGTGAGATATCATCTTGCTCCAGCACTAGTAGCAAAATTCAACAAGACAGAAAATAACAAATGCTGGTGAGGTTGTGGAGAGATTGGTACTCTCATACACTGCTGGTGGGACTGTAAAATGGTACAACCATTGTGGAAAACAGTATGGTGACTCCTCCAAAAATTGGAATTAGAAATACCATTTGACCCAGCCATCCCGTTACTAGGTATATACCCTAAAGAAGTGAAAGCCATGACAAGAACTGATAGATGGACACCCATGGTTCATTGCAGCACTGTTTACAATAACCAAAAGATGGAAACAACCTAGATGTCCATCAGCTGAGGAAAGGATAACCAAACTATGGTACATACACAAAATGGAATACTATGCAATGGTAAAGAATAATGTAGAATCTCTAAAACACCACATAACGTGGATGAACTTAGAGGATATTATGCTGAGTGAAATAAGTCAATCACAAAAGGACAAATATTGTGTTAGTCCATTATTGTAAAAGTTAAGGAAAGGTTTATCTATGGAAGGAAATTTTCTTTGTTGGGTACCAGGGGTGAGAGGGTAGGGGAAGGAATGCTGTTAGATAGATAGAGATAAGTATTGGTTTGGGTGATGAGAAGGGCAATGTACCAAGTGTGAGTGACCAATATGTTGTCATTGAGGAAGAGAAAGACATAGAGAGGTACATGTGAGGTACAGATAACAAAGATGAACCCTTTTGCACATATAGTACTGCATTGTCAGTGAAGGCAAACATGGGTATACTGGTTGATAGATGGGTGGATAGGCTGAAATATTAGGTATGTCTATGAAGTGGTGAGTGTATCCAAGAATATGTATAGAGTTGACAGACAATAATCCTATATGTTTATGTGAATTATCAGAATTCCCAGGTGTATAGTAAAGCTGACAAGAGGCAAGGTTGTGGTCACAGCCTGGTCACAGCCAGCTACCCAGAAGGACTGAGCATTTGAACCTGTGGGTTTGGGACCATAGTCACAGGGGACATCAAGCTCAATTGGCATAATATACTACACAAATCATTGTTCCATCTTCTACTTTGGCGAGCAGCAACTGAGATCTTAAAAGCCAGCAAGCTGCCACCTAGATGCAACAATGGGTCTCTTCTCGTCCAGAGCAAAGAGGAATGAAGAAAATCAAAAATTTATGGAAACAATTAGTCCTAGCAAATGGTACACTATTCAATCTTCAGCCTATATGAGAATGAGACCAGAAGAACTAGATGGTGCCCGGCTACCACTGTCATCCATTTGGAAGGGTATCTATGTAAGAGATCCTTGACAGAGATGGAGAACAATGTGGAAAAAACTCAAAATCAGTTGGAGAAAAAGAAAAAGTGGGGGGGGGGGCAGGTTTGCTGGTCCAATAGAGACTGGTGGAACCTCCAAGATAATAGCCCCTAGCTTCACTTCAGGTCTGGAATTACACCCACAACTGTTGTTTCCAGCCAAACAAAAGACAGGTATATATGAGTTGAACATTTATCTGAGGTAGGTACACTCCTTGGAGAGAACAATCATGGGGGAAAGAAGGGCTACTTATACACAGGAGATAGCTCAGGGGGCAGAAGTGCATGGAGGGATTGACCTAAGGAAGAGGTAACCATGGTGTGGAAGTGGGAGGGGAGCTGTTGCATTGTGTTTAATTGTGGTCAATGTCATGAGACAAAGTGTATGTGAACTGCTGTATGAAAGTGAATTTGCTCTGTAAATTTTCACCCAAATCACAATAAAAAATAAATAAATAAATAAGAGAAAAAAAAAACTTTTTAAGGGAAAAGAGTCTTGGAGGAATAGAACTTCTACCTTACAGGCAGTACATTTGCCTCCATTAGATTAAGACTTTTTTGTATACCAGGTATAAATGACAAAATCTGTTGGCTTCTAGCTTTTTCCCAGATAAATTATTTCATAGACTATTTGTTCCCAAAATGCAGGCATTTTTCAGCTACTCATTTTTATACTAACCTGTGGAAGTACTTCTTGAGGGAAATTCCCTAAGCCATTTGCAACTTGTGTCCAAAAAAAAAAAAACAAAAACAAACTCACTGCCATTGAATAGGTTCTGACTCATAGCGACCCCTCCTTGGGTTTCTGAGCTGGTATCTCTTGGAAAATAGATTGCCCAATCTTCCTTCCATGAAACATGTGTGGGGAAAGAAAAATGTGTAAGCTATTTTAGGAGCCTTTTCTATCATGAAGGAGCTCTGGTGGCCTAATGCCTAAGGCATTTGACTGCTGTACAGAAGGCTGGTGGTTCAAACCCACCAGCCACTCCTTGGAAGGAAGGTTGCGCGATATGCTTCCATAATGATACCGGCTCAGAAACCCAAGGAAGGGTCATTATGAGTCGGATCTGGCTTGACCACAGTATTTATCATGAGTATCCACAGTTAGATTAAGTGTATTAATGACTATACTAGAGTTACATTTACTTGCTTTATCTTTGTTATATATATATTTTTTCCCATTTCTTCAATTTATTTTGTTTTTCAAATAATTTTATAGAAAATAAACTCTGCTGGTAAAAGCTTGAACAAATTAATTTTTTTGATGTATTCTCAAATAACCAAGACAATCACAGCTGTCAATAATTTGTTTTGTTTTTCTGTCTGTGCTTCAAATTTTGCATTGCTATCACTCTGCAATGGATGGAATGGATTTTCCCAATGTAGCACTTGAATATTTCATTAGGCCAATTGTTCAAGCCTGAAAGTGTGAAGTAACAGCCATGCCAGGAGAAGCTGTTTTTAGGCCATTAGGAGACACATTGTCAAGAGCATCAGCAGAAGCAGACTGTGTTGCAGCTGTTCTCCTACATTATATAATAGGATACCCATATTTTAACTCTTGGCTGTCACAAGAAATTAACAAGGAATGAAGAAAATAACTTCAAATATTCATAAATAACTAGAACATTCACACACATTGAAATAGACAATTAGATATCTCAAGTTTTCCTGTAAAATATTCAAAATTTCACTCCACTTCAGGCAATGTTTTCAGGCATTTATTTCTTGTTGATTTTTTTTTTCTTGGTACTTTTCCACATACATCAAATATATTAGGGTATTACTTATTAGGAAATACATCTTTACAGTATTGTTACAGTGTTGTAATCTTTGATATACAAAGACATTTTGATTGTATATTTTCTCTATGAATAAAAGCAAAAAAAAATAATAAAGATGATAAAAAAGTATTCAATCCTAATGGCTACAAATTGTATTGTTTACTATTTTTTGCATTAGATATGAAATATGACCAAGAAACGATGTTAGTGAAATTCTTAATAGAGTCAGGAGTGGATCTTCATAGGAAACTGCTCACAGCTGTAAACTTTAGTGCTATTTGAAATGATATAGTAGCATTTCAGCCAACGCATTCAAATTTAAACTTATGTCTGTTTTGCCAAACAAACCACACTTCTTTCCAAGAATATAAAGCCTCAGGTGGTTTTCAAATATATTCTAAAAGAGAAAATGTCAACCATTTGGTTTATACAAGTCATTTAGAAATGTTTTCTAAAATTACAGCAAAATAACAAAGTATCTTGTGATATTCCACGAATTTTGAATTTTATTACTCAATTTTATTTTGGTTTAATGGGTGATGGTGACTACATTTTAATATTTATAATACTGTTCTTTTCATTCTACAAAATAATTACAGATCATTTTTTCCTAAACATGAAGACAAGAAGCAACCAAATTTATTGCCTCATTTGTATAATAACATTACTGTGAATGTAATTTTTGTAAGCATGATAAGTTATTTTTAAAGCAGACAATTTCTCTAGGTCTTGCTAGAGATCATATAGATGAAAATCTAAGTGATATTTCTGCATACTATAAATGTGGTATAAATTTCTAATAAGAAGAAATAGTAATCTGCTAAATAAATTTCATTATATGCAAGCTATTTTAAATTAGTATGGTAATATAAGCATTCAAAACTTTTATAATTTTATACTAACATATTAGAAGAATATACAACAAAATTTTGATACACAAATAAATGTAAGCATATTTTACAGAAGATACTATTAGGATGAATTAGCCTACATATGAATGATTAAAACAAATTTAAGAGATAAGTGCTAAATGGGTCCATTTGACTTCAGGTAAAGTAGAGAAATAATTTTGAAAAGATTGATTGAAGCCAACTGATGAAAGCCTAACTATGAAAGAGTGTTTCAGACAAGGTAAGAGATAATTTATTTTATTCACGAGAAAAGCCTGATATTTTAGAATAATTAATCTGATGGTTAACTTAGGAAATGATTGGGAGGAATATTTATATATATATATCTATTTATATTGCCCACATATTTATTGCCGACAGAATTAAGGATGTTTCCAGGAAAAGACTACTAATAGATAACATATATAAAATTATGTAGGATTAAATACTTAGTGTAGGATTATTATTCCAAAATTGTTAGTCTCTAATAATTTTTCTTAGTAATCTAAAAAGGAAAAAAAGGAATAATCTTTTAGTTTCTTATTTTAAAATACTAGAAAAAATTGAATTTTGGAACAATTATGAAATTATATTTTTGCAATAATAAAATTTTAAAAATTTACTTCTGAAACCTCTATTTTTGATAACAAATAAACTTTGTTGTTGTTGTTATGTGCTGTCGAGTTATATATATATATATATTTTTTTTTTAAATTAATTAATTTATTTATTTTTTCCCACATAGGTAAAGATTTTTTTCTCCACATTTATGATATATGTACTTATCTATATTTCCAAGCCAGGGGCTTGGAGGCCGCTTTTCACTTGGTTGTGGCTCTATATTAAGGCCAAGACCTAAGGTATGCAGGAAGGGGATTTGGAGGTTGCTTTTCACTTGGTAGTGGCTCTATATTAAGATAGGGGTCTGAGGTAGGCAGGTTGGACTCTTGGAGGCTTCTTTTTGCTTAGGTGTGACTCTTTATTAAGGCCAGGGACTGAGGTAGGCAAGTGTGGAGTTTGGAGGCTGCTTTTTGCTTGCATGTGGCTCTATATTAAGACTAGGTCCTAAAGTAGGCAAGTGCAGAGGGGTTAGGAACAACTGAGGAAGATGAAGTTCTCTATCAGTTCATCATCCTGTGGTGGCTTATGTGTTGCTGGGAATGTGGAAGATACGCCATCATGTTGTAAAATGCCAGCAGGGTTATCCATAGGGGAGAGGTTTCAGCAGAGCTTCTGGGCTTAGATAGACTCCGAAGAAGGAAGATGGCTTCCACTTCTCAAAGAATTAGCCAGTGAAAACCTTATGGATAACAGTGAAACACTGTCTGATATATTACTGGTAAATTTTATGAACAACCCTGAATCATTGTCTGACATAGTGCTGGAAGATAACCCCATCAGGTCAGAAGACACTCAACATTTGACTGTAGAAGAGCTGACTCTTCACAGTAGAACCAACCTTAATGATATGGACAAACTAAAGCTTTTGGGAACTCCACTGGCTGATGTGGCATGACTCAAAATAAGCAGAAACAGATGCAAACATCCATTAATAATTGGAACAAGGAATGTATGAAGTATGAATCTAAGAAAATTGGAATTTATCAAAAATGAAATTGAATGTACAAAGATCAATATCCTAAGTGTTAGTGAGCTGAAATAGAGTGGTTTTGGCTATTTTGAATAAGACAACTATATGATCTACTATGCTGGGAACAACAAATTGACGAGGAATGGTGTGGCATTCATTGTTGCAAAGACTGTTTCAAGATCTGCCCTGAAGTACAATGCTGTCAGTGAGAGGATAATATTCATACACCTACAAGTAAGACCAATTAGTACTACTATTATCCAAATTTACACACCAACCACCAAAGCCAACTACCAACTCTGCAGTCTGAAATTGATTGCACATGCAATCAATATTTTTTGATTATCCCTGGTCACTGGAAAGCAAAACTTGGAAACAAAGACGAGTCACTGGTAGTTGGAAAATATGACCTTGAAGATAGAAATAACTCTGGAGATTTGTAAGACCAATGACTGATTTATTGCAAATATCTTTTTTTCAACAATATAAGTGATGACTATACACATGTACTTCACCAGATGGAATGCACAGGAATCAGATTGACTACACCTGTGACAAGAGGAGATGAAGAAGTTCAGTATCTTCACCCAAAACAAGGCCAGGAGCTGATTGTGGAACAGATCATCAACTGCTCATATGCAAGTTCAACTTGAATTGAAGACAATTAAAACAAGTCCACAAGAGCCAAAATATGACCTTAATAATATCCCTCCTGAATTTAGTGACCATCTAAAGAAGAGATTTGATGCTTTGAACACCAATGATTGAAAGCCAGAGGAATTGTGGTATGATATCAAGAACATCATCCCTGAAGAAAGCAAGAGGTCATTAAAAACACAAGGAAGGAAGGACAGACCAAAATGGATGTCAGAAGATACTCTGGAACATGCTCTTGAGTGGAGAGTAGCTAAAGCAAATGGAAGACATGACAAGATAAAAAAGCTGAACAGAAGATTTCAAAGAGCAGCTTGAGCAGACAAAGTCAATTACTATAATGAAATGTGCAAAGACCTGGAGTTAGAGAACCAAAAGGGAAGAACACACTTGGCATTTCTCAAGCTGAGAGAAGTGAAAAAAAAAATTAAGTCTCAAGTTGCAATATTGAAAGATTCTATGGGCAAAATGTTGAACAATGCAGGAAATATCAAAAGAAGATGGAAGGAATGCACATTGTCACTCTACCAGAAAGACCTGGTTGATCTTCATCCTTTTCAGGACATGGCATATGTTCAAGAATCAATGATATTGAAGGAAGAAGTTGAAACTGTGCTGAAGGAAGTGGCAAAGGACAAGGCTCCAGGAATTGACGAAATACCCATTGCGATGTATCAACAAAGGGATGCCCCACTGAAAGCACATACTCAGTTATAGCAACAGATTTGGAAGACAGCTACCTGGCCAACTGACTGGAAGAGATCCATATTTGTACCCATTCCAAAGAAAAGTGATTCCACAGAATGTGGAAATTATCGAACAATATCATTAATATCACATGCAAGTAAAATTTTACTGAAGATAATTCAAAAAAGTTTGCAGCAGTATATTGACAGAGAGCTTCTGGAACTGCAAGCTGAATTCAGAAGAGGACATGGAACAAGAGATATCATTGCTGCTGTCAGATGGATCTTAGCTGAAAGCAAAGAATACCAGAAAAATGTTTACTTATGTTTTATTGACTATGCCAAAACATTCAATTATGTGGATCAAGACAAATTGTGGATAACATGGAGAATAATGGGAATTCTAGAAAACTTGATTGTACTCATGAGGAACATGTACATAGATCAGGAGGGTGTCATTTGAGCAGAACAGGGGAATACTGACTGGTTCAAAATCAAGAAGGGAGTGTGTCAAGGTTGTGTCCTTTCACCATACATGTTCAATTTGTATGCTGAGCAAATAATCTGCGAAGATGGGTTATATGAAGAAGAATGTGGCATTAGGATTAGAGGAAGACTCATTAACAATCTGTGATACACAGATGAAGTGACTATGCTTTCTGAAAGTGAGGATGACTTGAAGCCCTTACTGATGAAGATTAATGACTACATTTAGCAGTATGGATTACTCCTTAATAAAAAGAAAACAAAAGCAGCAGCAACAACAACAACAACAAAACATCTGGTCCAATAAACATCTTCACAATGGATGGAGAAAATTTCGAAAAGATTGAAGTTGTCAAGGATTTCATATTACTTGGTTCCACAATCAACACCAATGGAAGCAGCAGTCAAGACGTCAGACGACATATTGCATTGGGCAAATCTGCTGCAAGGGACCTCTTTGAAATGATGAGGAGCAAAGATGTCTCCTTGAAGACTAAGGAGCTCCTGATCCAAGCCATGGTTTTCAATCACCTCTTATGCATGTAGGAGCCGGACAATGAATAAAGAAGACCAAAGAAGAGTTGATGCTTTTTAGTTGAGGTGTTGGAGAAGAATGCTAATATTACCATGGTCTGCTTAAAGGACTAACAAATCTGTCCTTGAGGAAGTACAGTCAGAATTCTCCTTGGAATGAGAATGGCCAGACTTCATCTCATCTACTTTGGTCATGTTGTCAGAAGGAACCATTCCCTGAAGAAGGATACCATGCTTGGTAAAGTGTGTGTGGGGGGCTGGTCAATGAAGAAGGGCAAAGCCCTCAATGAAATGGATAGACAGAGTAACTGCAAGGATGTGCTCAGGTATAGCAAAGATCATGAAGCTGGCACAGGACCAGGCAGGGTTTCATTCTGCTGTGCATAGGGTCGCTATGTGTCAGAGATGACTCGATGATACTTAACAACATTATATTTCCTTATTTATTTGCCTTACATTTTCCACATATACTTTTGATGTCTCATCTATTATTTCTTAAAATTGTCTCTTACAACTAAAATGAAGACTATTGTTAGAGTTTCTTTCATATGAATATGTGTTTGCAAATTCTTTTTATAGAAGCTTCTTACTTATGATTTAGACTGTGTCATGTTTCCAATTATGACACAGTAGGTAAATATAATGTTGAGCCAGTAATCAATACATACTAAGTCTTACTGACATTGTTGTAAAATAAAGAAGACATATGTGGAATTTTCTATGTGTCATGGATTGAATTGTGTGCCCAAAAATATGTGTCAATTTGCCTAGGCCACGATTCTCAGAATTTTGGCAGTTATACAGTATGTAAATTTGCAGTTATGTAATGTGATCATCCCCTATGATGTGATCTGATGTAACCAGCCAATCAGTTGTAAGGGGATTAGTGAGGGATGCAAGACCCTTATTCAGGTCACAACCCTGATCCAATGTAAGAGGAGTTTCTCTGCATCATCTTTTTCTTACGAGAATTAAAAGGAGAGAGAATTGAGCAGAGAAAAGGGTCATACTACTATCAAGAAAGAAGATTTTGTAGTAAAACACATCTTTTGGACCCAGGGTCCCTCTGCTGAGCACCTCCTGAAGAAGAAGATTGGAAACCAGACTCATGGAGATCTGCAAGGAACAGTGGGCCTATAGATGTTGAAAGAAGAACAAGACAACAGAGAGAGAAAGATTCTCTAGAGATGGTAACTTGAATTCATATTTCTCGTATTCTAAACTGTGAGAGAATAAATGTCTATTTGGTAAAACCATACACTTATGATATTTCTGTTATAATGGCACTAGATAACTAAGATTATGTTAGCTTAATGTTTGAAATACCCTTTGAAAATTAAAATATGCACTTTAACGCCTAACAAGTTTAAAAGCTACTAGAAAGAGAACTTTGCATTATGTCCTACTCATAAATATTGGTAGTGCTAGAATGCTTTCTTGTGGAAACTATTTTAACAAGAAAGTATTCTTATTATACATTTTGTTTATTAGTAAAAATATCATGTTTCCTTATTTCAGAAACTGCAATGGCAGATTCATAGTACTATGATATATTGATATGTATATATCTCTCTTGATTTGAGGAGTTTGGAAGAGACATAAACTCTAATCTTCTTTAAATATACATGTATATATCATCACATTTACTTGTTGATTAGGTTCAGTACCTAGATGTCAACTTAAAAACAAATAAACATACATTAATGTATTGACTCACACAACATTTAGAAAAGGAAGATAAAGATTTGTTCTTGTTAGTTGAGTTGATTCTGACTCACAGAGACTCCAAATGTACACAGTGAAAGGTTTTCAAGGCTGTGACTTTTCATAAACCTATTCCATTACAGACCTTACTCTCTCTCTATCTCTCATCATGTTTCTACCACACTTTGGGCATCTACTCAATGCACCATTGCTATTGTTTATACTTAATACACATTTACTCCACAAAGTATCTTCTTTTCACTCATGCTTCCTTTTTTTTTTTTTTTTTTATGATTTAGAGATCCTAGGAGACATTACAATTCCAACTCTACACCAGCGTCCCTGACCTACATGGTATTCTCATGATGCTTCTCTAAGCACTCTAGCCAACTTAAATAATTCTGATGTTAAGATTCTTCTTTTCTTGTTCTTGGCTTCTCTTTTGATGCTGTAATACAAATACACAGTAAATCATCAAAACTATTGTCATTAAGTCAATTATAACTCATTGCAACGTTATAGGACTGAATAGAACTGCCCATAGAATTTCCAAGGTTGCAAATCTTGCAGAAGCAGATTGTTTCATCTTTCTTGCCTGGAGTTGTTGGGGAGTTTGAACTGCAAACTTTTTGGTTAGCAGCCAAATGTTCTAACACCTGTGCCACCAGAAAAGGAATTTGTTTTCTCATAGTTCTGTTTTGTTTTGTTTTGTTTAATTTTTATTGTGTTTTGGGTGAAAGTTTACAGAGGAAATTCATTTTCCATGTAGCAATTCATACACATTTTGTTTCATGACATTGACTGCAATTGCCACAATGTAACAGCTCTCTACCCACTTCCTCCCTGTAGTTACCTCTTCCCTGTGTCCTTTCCTATACATTTCTGCCCCCTGAGTTATCTCTCTGTGCAAATACTTCCATTCTGTTCTCCAAGATTGAAGGTTCAAAGAATGTATCTACCTGGTGTAAATGTTCACTTCATATGCCTGACCATTGTTTGGTTGGAAGCCACAAGAGTGAGTTCAATTCCAGGCCTGAGGGGTAATTAGGGACCATAGCCTCCAGGTTTCACCAGACTCTATCAGACTAGTAAACCTGGTCATTTTTGTGATTTGGATTTTGTTACACATTGTTCTCCCACTCTATCCTGATGTCCTTCATTGATCCCTTTCCTAGTGATTGACAATGGCAGCAGGGCACCATCTAGTTCTTCTGGTCTCAAGGTCATACAGGCTGAGGTTCACATGGTCCACTAGTCCCTTGGACTCATTCCATGTGTCTTTGGCTTTCTTCATTTGTCTTTGTTATGGACAAGGCGAGACCAATTGCTGCATATAGATGGCTGCTTGCAAACCTTTAAGACCTCTGTCACTACTCAGCAAAGTATATTCTTTCACTGTTCTGGAGAATCCATTTTCAAATCTGAGTCTGGACATATCTATTCCTTGCTGGTGTGCAGTCTCAGGAGTTCAATGATTTCTGGATTACTCATATGAAATCTGTGTTGATCTTGTTTGTGTCCTCTGTGTCTAATCTGCACTTTATTTAACTCAAAAGTGCTTATATTTAGAAACCGTCTTACTTGGGTAATACCTAATGAACATGACAACGTAAACCTATTTTCATACAGGATTACACCCACCAAGATAGGAGTTTGGATTCCAACACATATTTGGAAAGGGGGGGATAAAAATTGATACATAGTACTTTTATTGTTCCTTTTTGGAAATTTTAAAAATGATTGAGTAATTTCTTTCCCTTTTTTGGGGAAGGACTGGTCAAGATATTACCCAAAATATAGTGTGCTGGCCATTATTTAAGTATTCAATGCCAATCAGTTATTATTGGAATGGAGGGAGACATTGCATAATAGCAAATATGGAAATCTGTAGTATTAAGAAAAGTATTTTATCTTAAAAGAGATTGTCTTGCTCCAAGAACTGTAATTAACATACGTGTTTCAATTCATTTTAAATACTAAACAGAACAATTAAATTGTAATAGGAAAAGCAACAAAAAAATTCACTTAAGTTTTCACCATCCATTAAAGATTCAGTGTTATGTACAAATGAAATGCATAAGATGTAAATCTTATTGGTGTGCACAAATGATTGAGGAATTTGTGAGGCAAAAAAAGTATTAATTAGTGACTCTAGTATAAGTACAATTTCTACATAGTACTATTTTGCCTTCTGGGACTTGATGTGCCTGGAGAAAATCTTACCTCTTCTATAAGTACTCATCTTCCTTATTCCTACCTCAGCTGACATTTGACATTGTTTCAGAAGTTTTCTGAAACTTGCAAGATAATGTTTTCCTACAGTCATACGAGGCAACATTTTAGAAGTCTGAAGCCTGACCTGAACTTGGAGTCTTGGGGATTTTCCATGCCGTAGTTAACATGCAGATCAAAGAAACAGAAACAACACTTTTTTTTAATCTTTTTTTTTTTCAAAGGAAATCAAAATTATGCCTGTATCTGCAATCATGTCCTAAGGATAATTTACTAAGAACAGTAAAACAAATATTTTCTCACTTTTCTTAACACATTTATTATTTGGCGTATGTATGAGAGCAGAAACTATTCTTATTCTCAAAAAAGTACCTTTCTGTCAATTGATGAAACAGAAAGATGTAATTATTCATACATAAATGTATATTCATATATTTTAGGTGCTAATTTGAGCATGCTAAAACAAATTATTTGAGAGAGTTTTAAGTCTCTTACTCATTGATATTATCTCCAACAAGGAAAATATCCCACCCTTTATGCAATATAAAAGGAGCCTTGGTGGTACAGTGGTTAAGCACTCAACTGCTAATAGAAAGATCTGTGGCTGGAACCCCCAACTGCTCCACAGGAGAAAGATGTGGTGGTCTACTTCCATAAAGATGACAGCCTTGGAAACCCCATAAGGCAGTTCTCCTCTGTCCTATGAAGTCTCTTTGGGTTGGAATCTGCTTGACTGCAATGGGATTATGAAATATATAACATACAGTTTGTTTTTTCTGAAAACAGGAATTTTCATAGGAACCTTAAAATAGAAAAAATAAAATTTTAGAAATATTCTTTATTCTGTCTATGCTACTTGGTTGATTTTGACATTTGTGTGCATATAGCAAGTAGAACAAACTAAAAGACTCAACAGAGAATTACTAGTAAAGAAAACTTAAGGAGATGATAGCACTTTAATGCTATCATCTGTAATACAACTGAAAAAAGATGAAAACTCATGTCAGAATGGTAAACAAACTCTACAATACAAAATAGCTCCCTTTGATGAAATCAGACATCAGAAAACACTCATTCAAGTGTGTGTCAGGCAGTATATTTGTGAAGCACCAGAATGAATAATATATGTACCCTGTCCTCATGAAAGCTGTGTTAAATAGGGATGAGATGGGGAGAGAAAAACTGTAGAAAGATATATTACTCTTTTAAAGGATTGTGGGAAATATTATACAACTGTATCTACTGTGAATAGTATTCAGGAGTGAAAAATTTAGTCCTCCTGGGAATGGACAAACTATGAAGAAAAATTCACAGATCAGGAAACATATAAAATTTGGAAAATGATCCTAGAGATAAGATAAATGCACAGAAGTGAGCCCTACTTTTACCACTGGTAGGGGTGTGTGTGTGTGTGTGTGTGTGTGTGTGTGGTGTACTACTTCCTTTGGAAGCATTTATCCACTCACAATGTGGAGCATTAGAGTCTGAGAAGAAAAACCAAGAAAGAAAGGAAGCCCAATACTTGTAACCATCTCAATAGATAAAGAAGAGAGTAAGCACATCCCAAGGCTACTGAATCAATCAGAACTTAAGAGATTTAGAAGAAAGGACACCTCAGAAAAATGCACTGGACATTATGGATACAATTAAATGTCAGAGTTTTTTGTTGAGTTCCAAAGTGTCAGGCAAAGAGTGAGTGACAAAGAAACAATAAACAAGGCATATTTTAAGATGGTAAAAGCTAAGGTACAATTGTGGCAGTCTAAAAGTCAAGGAAGTCTAGAATTATAGCTCAGGGAATGCCAAGAAGTGGGACTCCAGTAAACAGTTCAGATGTTACTTCTAAAGTTCTGTGCTAAAGAAGTTGGGTCTAAACAGAAATAACATATCCTTTCTTAAGCCTGTTTCAATTGGGTTAGATTAATCTGTACTCTAATTGTTTAACAGAGGAAAATTAAAGGAGAACAGCAATATTTACAAAAATGCTAAAATTTTTCATATACAAGAACTAGCTTTTAATTATTTATGTAAGGATTGATAAAGGATCATGTGATTAAAAATCAAGTGGAGAAAGCAACAGCAACAGACTCACATGTATCCATATTTTGAAGATTTTAGATGCAGACTTTAAAAAGCTAATATTCCAATATTAAATAAAATTTATGATAAGAGAGAATTTACACTGATGTGGCATCAATAAAAGAGAACAATGTTATAATTCTAAAACTGAAAAAAAATTCAGAAAATTTGAAAGTGTTAGGAAAGTTTGAAAGCATATAAGAGGTTGGGAATTAGACCCATACCTTACACTATTTACAAAGCTAACTCAAAATGGATCATAGATCTAAATGTACAAAATAAAATTCTTAAAAGAAAACATAGGCGTGATGCTTCAGTAACAGATTCTCAGATATGACAGGGCAAGCACAGGTAACATAACACAAAATACATAACTGGGGTCTCAGCAAAATTAAAAATGTCTTACACAAAAGGGGCATATCAACAGAATGGACAAATCATCTATAGAACGGGAGAAATCTTTTGAGAACCATGTATACCATGATACCCAGAATATATAAATACATATCCTGGTATAATATCCAGAATATATAAAGAACTCCTTCAAATTAAAATATGAAGATAATCCAGTGATAAAAGAAACGTAGGACCTGAATAAAAGTTTTACCAAAGAGGATATACAAATGGCCAACAAGCACATAAAAAGATGCTCAATAGATTTAGTCATTAGAGATGTGCATCAAACCAACAAAGTTACATCACTTCACTCCCACTAGAAGGGCTAAGATTAAAAAGAAGGAAACTAACAAATGTTGTTAAAGATGTGAAGAAATCAGAACTCTCATCTATTGTGTTAAAAATGTAAAAGGATACAGTCACTTGGAAACAATATGACAATCCCTTACAAAGTTAAATACAAAGTTACCATATGACCCAGCAATTCCACACTTCCTTATATACCCAAGAGACTGGAAAGCAGCAACACAGACAGGGTACATTGCTAAAAGGTGGTAACAACCCAAAAATTTATCGAAAGATAAATAGATAAACAAAATGTGATACATACATACAATGGAATATCACTTTGACATACAAAGAAATGAATTCCTGATACATATTACAACATGGATGAACATTATGCTGCGTGAAATTAGTCAATCAAAAAATGGGACAAATATGCTATTATTTCACTTATATTAAATAAAAAGAATAGCAAATGTATAGAAATTTAGG
>NW_006921725.1:530340-531595 GCF_000298275.1 Orycteropus afer afer | reverse complement strand
TCTGTGTCTGTGTTAATTGGTTTCCCTTTTCTTTGTTGAAGAGGGTCTGTGCAATCCTTCTGCCTAGTCCGCCATCTTGCCCCGCCTCCTCGGAAAAGTATTTTTTAAGGAGCATTACTTTTTTTTTTATGGAGATGGAAAATTTGGCCACCAATGTTTGTGATGTTTGCACAATATAATTGATGTAATTTGTTTTATTTCATTATACATGTGAAAATTGTTGAACTGACCAATGTGTTTCTTATATTTTTATAAAAATAAAAATGAAGAAGAGGAAGAAACAGAAGAGAAGATGATGGAAACAGAAAATGAACAGTAGAAAATATCCAAATAGAAAGGGAAATAAAATTTGAAGGAACATACAAAAAAGAGGCTATGCAACTGTGCAAAGAAAGATCTACTATGCCACTTACTATGATAATTAAGTTCATGTCCACTAGCTCCTGACAGCCTTCTCTTTGTAGTTTGAAAATTCTATCATTCTTGTTATTCCTAATGAACCCAATTTTATAATGGCATCTTCTGCTTCAACCCTAGATTACAAACTGGGTATTATGGAAATTCATAGTGGTATTAGTGCTCTATTCATCAGTTAAAAAGGAGTGATGGGATAATAGTGGTTAAGCACTCAGCTGCTAACCAAAAGTTGGTGATTCAAAGCCACCAGCCCCTCTGAAGGAGAAAGATACGGCAGTCTGCTTCCATAAAGATTTACAGCCTTGAAAACCCTGGAGGGCAGTTCTACTCAGTCTTATAGGGTTGCTGTGAGTTGATGGCAACAGGTTATTCAGCAGTACAATCTTTGCTGCTGGAGTAAAGGATAGCTGTATTATCTAAGCCTTTTTATGGAACAAAGTCATTGCTGGTCTTAGAGAATCTATCCAAAGATATCCACTTCTCTGAGACATTCAATCCATTCGTCTAACATTTACCACAGTCATTCTTATAATTGAACTATAATTGAATTATAGTCCTTACTTATTTTGGATCATTGTTTTTCTACGCTTTTATGACCTATCCTAGTGTTAAAGGTACCTACCTTCAGGAGCCTTGCCAGATAGGTAAATTATGTAAACTGGAAAAGTTCTCACATACTATTAATCTGCCATTTGAGTTATTTTGTAGCACTCTGGATTTGCCATTATCTGATTCCAAACCTACCTAGTCCTACAAAGGCCTCCATTGAACCCATGAGGATCTCCAATAACAGCCCTTCAAATTAACCCACAATTATCTTGAAGGCTTTTTTTTTTTT
>NW_006921725.1:529434-530129 GCF_000298275.1 Orycteropus afer afer | reverse complement strand
TGAGTGAACTAATTTTATACTGTCTAAGTAATCCCCAAAGATGTTTAATAATCTAGGACCATCTTCTAGCAGTAATACTAGCAGCTAGAAGAATATGTCTTTATTTGCAGGAGAATGATTTTGGGGGTGCATACAGTACCCACCAAAAATGATAAAACTTTTAAACACTAGGTATTTTATTTATCAAATGATTATTTATCAAGGGATTGATGAGAAAACGCAAAACTTGCCAACATTGATTGAAAAGATGGCATTGCTGTAGACTTTCTAGTAATTTAAAAAAAAAAATAAGGAAAGTAAGAATAATATTATTAAAAAATTGTCAATCAATTTATTGAACATAGACAAAATGAGGAATTTCTTGAAAAATAGAAAACATAAAAACATATAAGAAATATGACATATATGGACAATCTTACATTTATCATTTAAATAAAAGTTTTAAAATTATTTTCAATAAGAAAATTCCAGACTTAAATGACTTTAGTTATTAATTCTTCAAATACACAGAATAATAATATTTTTATATGAACATTTCCATAGTATAGCACAAAAAGAAAAAGGAAATACTTCCCAACTCAGTATATAAAGAGAGTATAGTTTAAAAATAAAACTGCCAAGGATATTTCACCAAAGGAAATATATAGCCTATTCTTTGTAGGAAAATAGATACAAATTCTCGATAAATGTTATTA
>NW_006921725.1:521775-529309 GCF_000298275.1 Orycteropus afer afer | reverse complement strand
TTATTGTAATATGCCGTCGAGCCAATTTCAACTCACAGCGAAACAAATGGTACTAGCCATCAAGCTAAAGGTTTAAAAAGGGATTTTCTTAAATTTTGTTAAAATGCACCGTTAAAATAGTGAAAGGACAAGTCACAGAGCGAATATATTTCCAGTACATGTATCTGACAAAGAATTCTTGTGTATAGCATTAGCATATGAAATATACTTAAACACACAAGCAATCCATGTAAAAATTAGTAAATATTTGAAAGTCATTTTACAAAAGTCCAAACTCACAGAGTGAATATGACTTTACCTGGGACAAGAAAGAGGCGAATACAGTCAAATCAGGAACTAAAGCTACTAAATCATGATTTTCTGAAAGACAGAAGAGTTGAATGCAGTGTATCTGAGAGCGGGGACCTAGTGGAGACTGATTGACAACATATAAGTGGGATTACAAGACTGATTAATAGCACGTAATTGCAGGTTTATGTGCTTTCCAGTTAATTACAGGATACTCAAAGGACAATGGCAGTCCAGGTTTTTCCGGGAATCTATTATTAAAAGTTCTTTCCCAAGCATTTTTGTTCCTGGGGGCACATTGCCAGAAGATTTATTGACAACGTTGTGTGTCAAGATGCTTCAGGCATAGGCTATTGAATTCTGCATCTGTTGAGCATTTTGGAGAGGAAAAAAAAAAAATGGGAAGGAGTTAAGCCTTCGCTTTCAGACAGCTCTGTTTATACACAAGCTCCTTGGAAGAAGGAGCTCTGGTGCCATAGTGCCTATGGTACTTGACTGCTAACCAGAAGGCTGGTGGTTCAAACCCACCAGCCACTCCTCGGAAGGAAGGTTGGTCAATCTACTTCCGTAGTGATGCTGCCTCAGAAACCCAAGGAGGAGTCACTGTGAGTCGGATCTGATTTGATTGCAATGAGTTTTTTTGGCCTTTGATTTCAGATTTTCATACATATTTTAGGATCAAAGAGAATTTTATTAGTAGCTGTAAGTAGCAAGAGAGAAGCCTAGAAATAGAGAGGTGAAAGTAACTAATTTTTTGAAAAATGAGACCTAATTCTAGATTAATAAGCTTTAATCTGCACAATATGTGAGACAAATGATTGACTTATTTTGGGACATTTCGTTGCCCAAACTAAGCACGTAGTTGATGTTTAATCACTACCTGTGGGTGATATGAATGAATGGTATAATTCCACATCATTTTTTTTTTTTTAATTTTATACTCTATGCTCGGAAGGAAGATGGGACAATCGACTTCTGTAGTGATACTGCCTCGCTATGAGTTGGGCTGACTCAACGGCACATAACAAGAAGAAGGAATAAATTATAGTTCAAGATTCCTACTGAAAAAGAGAGAAGAAGAGAAAGTAAGGATTTGACCATTGCATATGATTAATTTGCTTTTATTCATATAATAGCAAACAAACCAAACTCACTGCCCTGGAGTTGGACCTGACTCAGCAACCGGTCCTTGGGTTTCTGAGGCAGTATCACTACAGAAGTAGATTGACCAATCTTCCTTTCAAGGAATGGCTGGTGGATTTGACCTGTCAGCCTTCTGGTTAGCTGTCAAATGCCTTAGGCACTACGGTGCCAGAGCTACTCATGAAATAGAGTTTCTAAACCAAGAAATCAAACCTATTGCCATTAAGAGTATTCCAACTTCTAATGACCCTGTAGGACAAAGTATAACAACTTCACAGGGTTTCTAAGGCTGTAATTTTTACAGAAGTAGACTGTCACATCTTACTCTCAAGGAACACCTGGTGGGTGTTCTCTGACATTTTAGTTTACAGCCAAGAAACTAACCACTGTGCCACCAACACTACTCTTAAAATAGTAGAAAACTGGAGAAAAAGAGAGAGTCTCAATTTAGTTTAATATGCATAAGAAAACAGTTAAAGAGTAATTTGTAATTATGCTAAACATTATTTTGATGAAGATAATCTGGAACAAAACTATTTTTCTTTATGACTGTCAAGACTATGAATGAAAACTTTGAAATTTTATTCTACTTACAATTTACCAAATTAGCCTACCACAGTTTCATTAATACTGTCTGAAGATGTGAAATTCTTGGTCAGAGACAAAGAAAAGTTTCTTAGTCAGAGAAGTATCAAGAGCCTGAGTAACATCACTTGCACTGGTTCCCTGAGTCTCAATTTTCACAGGGCAACTAGAAGAGCCAGGAGATACCTGAACCCACAGAAGGCTATATTATAGAAGAGCAACCATGAGATCAGGGAATCCCAGTCTTAGACATAAAGTTGCGGGAGTGTGGACTGACCACTATCGAAACAATTCTACCTTTGTCGAAGTTACAGAAGTTGTTTTCATGATCCAGGAGAGTAAACAAATCTACTCCAAGGTAAAACACTGCCTGTCTTCCAAGGCTGTTTTCTATCCAAAGGAACTTGAAAGATAGTCTGGAACAAGAAAATCAACCAAAAACTTTAATGCAGTACTCAGGATATAGGCATCATTTCAAGAGATCAGAGGAGAATTGTCTCTCATCAGTGATAATTGTGAAATGTATCTAATCTAATAGTTTTCACTTCTTCAGGTGAGTTTCTCTGGAATCTATGAAAGTCTATTCCTTTCTTTTGATGTAAGAACTCCCTACCCATGTAATGTGGGAAAAAGGAAGAGGACAACTGGGGACAACAAGGAGAGCTTTTCTCTGAGCCTCACATTCTTCCATTCCTTAAAGAGTAAAAATACTCATTTCACTTGATTATTGTTAATGGTGAAGGTGACAATTTTTTGTGAAACATTTAGCACAGCACAAAGAACATAATGGCACATAGTAAGGATAGTTTTCCTTCCTGTATTTTCCCACTCAAATACATCTAAGTCACAGTAAATATTTGTATAAACAAATTAAATCAGATTTTTTTGTTATGTTTTGATAAAGAGCTCTATCAATTGCAAGTATAATTGTTATAGGGCAATATCAAGTTTGCATCTTTACACTGTAAGGTAAGATAATAAAATTGAATATGATTATTACATTTTAACATTTCCTGGAGGAAGTGCAGCCATAATGCTCCTTGGAAACAAGTATGGCCAGACTTCGTCTCACCTATTTTGGTCATGTTGTCAGAAGGGACCATTCCCTGGAGAAGGATGTCATGCTTGGTAGGGTGGAGGGTCGACGAAAGACGGGGAGGCCTTCAAAGAGATGGATTGACATGGTGGCTGCGATGATGGGTTCAAATATAGCAATGAGGGGCTGGCGCGGGATTGGGCAGTGTTTCTTTCTGCTGTGCATGGGGTCGCTGTGAGTGGGAAACAACTCGACGGCACTTAACAACAACAACATTACATTTTAAAGGGACATTGTCATAATTAGATGGCCACAAATCCTAAAAGATGGTTAAATAAAGAACAAATACTACTTTTTAGAAAAGCAACTCAGCTTACACAATGTTCCAAGAGCTAAAGGCTTCAAAACAGCCCTATACTACAAAATATTTCTAGTTTTTCTGTAAATTTAGCCATATGATATGAATGCTGACATGAAGCATTGCTCGTTTTCTTTCTTTTATGTATGCTCATGGAAATTTTCAATGATCACACAGACAAATGTGCTCCTTTCAGACAAGTAGCCACAAAATGAGTAAGATTCTGGGTGGAAAGCTCATTATGTACTTTTCATTAATTTATTCTTTCTTAAAAAGCATCAATTTTTGCATTTTTGAAGGTGCTTACTTCCTTGGATAATTTTGAGAATGCTTTGAAATAATTGAAACATTATTTGTGCACGTCCTATAATTCAAACTTAATTCAAGATGAAGAAAAAAAGTTTATTTCTCTAACTCATAATATTTGAACAAAATACTTGGAAACAACTAGCCTTTTTATCTTACTTTTCCTGAAAACCAAAAACATAAACAGCCAGCGGGATCAGGCTTGATTATGTAGATCTGGAGCCAATGTGTATTGTTAATTCTCACTATTACTGAAAGAAGGAGAATCAACATATTGAACTGAGTTAGAAATCTCCATCATAGCATTTGAACACTGCTTAACAAATTCCCTGAAGATTAAACATGCATAAATCCTCTATGATTTCCTAGTTCATTTCTTGAAAAATTTCAACTGGTTTTCTATTAAGGGGCTAACTTGACTAAAGCTAAAGTAGATATTTCACAATCAGTAAGCACAGTTTCTGCCAATTGTATTTTACAGATTGTTACCTTTGTCAACTGTGTTCCCCTTCCTTGGTGACTTTGCCTCCTTAATCTATTTTGAAAATTAAAACTAAAACAAAGAAAAACACCATTCAAAATTTAGATCAGAAATCAGTTACTCCAGAAAATTTTGTCTGAACTCACCTTTATTCTTTCCACTCAATTTCTCTATGTTCTCGTGTATTTATGTATCTCTTCTATACATTCAAGGAGCTCTGATGACGTAGTGGCAGAAGCATTCAGCTACTATCTAAAAGGTCAGTTTTGAAACCCACCAGCCATACTACAGGAGAAAGATTAGGAAGTCTGATTCTCTAAAGATTTGCAGCCTTGAAAACCCTATGAGGCAGTTCTAATCTGTCCTACAGGGTCACTATGAGTCAGAATCGACTCCATAGCAGCAGATTTTTTTTTTTTTTTCTCCCTACATCACCATATGCTCAACCTTCACTTGGACACTAGAAAAATTGATGAAAATAGAAACTTCTCTGCTACATGAATTTGAGAAGATTTTATTGATTGTATGATGCTGTAAACTTTGCACATATAAACTGTGCAACATTTCAATCCCAGTTTCTAGAAACATATCTCTGATTAAACCCACCCTATACTTCAAATTCTTTTGCCAGCATAATACACATGGAGACTAAACATCGTATATAGTTTAGGATCTAACTTATACAGCTCTTTTGTCAAAGTAACAGTCCAATTGGAGAGACTTATTTCTCCATATCATAAAATGATGACATCTGCTTAGATAGTAGATAGATAGAGACAAATATTTGTTTGGGTAAAGAGAAGGTCAATGTACCAAATATGAGTGATCAACATGGTGGGATTGAGGAAAAGGAAGACAGAGAGGTGCAAGGGACATACAGACAACCAAGATGAACCTTTTAGCACATATAGTACTGCATTGTCAGTGAAGGCAAACATTGATATATTCATGGATAGACGGGTGGACAGGCTGAACTATTGGGTATGGATATGCAGGGGGAGTGTGGGAGTGTGCCCAAGACCAAGTATAGGGTTGGCAGACAATGCTTCTACAAGTGTATCGGTATGTTCTGTAAGAATTTCCAGGTATATAGTAGAGCTGACAAGGGGCAAAGTTGTAGTCACATCTTGACCACAGCCACCTACCAAGAGGGAGCGAGTAGTTGGACCGTTGGGCTCGGGACCATAGTCCCAGGGGACATCAAGCTTAATTAGCATAACATACTACACAAAACATTGTTCCACATCCTACTTTGGTGAGTAGTGATTGGGATCTCAAAAGCTTTCAAGCGGCATTTAGATTCAATGATGGTTCTCTCCTCATCCAGAGAAAAGAAGAATGAAGAAAACCAAAGACACACGGAAACAATTAGTCCAAGTGACTAGTACACCATGCTATACTCAGCCTATACAACTATGAGACTAGAAGAACTAGATGGTGCCCAGCTATCAACCACTTGGAGGGGGAGCTCTGGAGGAGATCCTGGATAGAGTAGGAGAACAATGTGGAACAAAACTCAAAATCATTTAAAAAGAAAAAAGGACCAGGTTTGCTGGTCTGATAGAGCCTGATTGAACCCCTGAGACTATGGCTTCTAGTTCCCCTTCAGGTCTGGAATTGAACCCACTTATGTTGCTTCCACCCATACAAAAGACAGGCATATGAGACTGAACATTTACATTAGGTAGATACACTCCTTGGAGAGGTCAATCATGAGAGAATAGAAGGGCTGTGTATGCACAGGGAGACAAGTTGGAGGCAGGAGTACATGGGAGGGAAGGACACAGGGAAGAGATAACTATGGGGAGGAAGAGGGAGGGGAGTCATTGCATTGTGGGAAATTGCAATCAATATCATGAGAAAAAGTGTGTATGTGAGGTGCTGTTTGGAAAGTGAATTTGCTCTGTGGATTTTCACCCAAATCACAATGAAAATTAAACAAAAAAAGAAAATGATGACATCTGGGTGGATGTGTTGATACTTTTAACTATGAAGATTTATCTTAACTTTCTGATCCTACTGATGTGATTCATATTTTCCTGTTAAAAGCTAGCATGCCTTTCCATCTAACACTGGAAGACAGTGGATAGGTCTCTGTTTTGGTTACCTCAGTGCTGCTCTAACAGACATACAACAAATGGGTGGCTTGAACAGGAGTTTATTCTCTTACAGTTTAGAAGGCTAGAACTGGAGTTCAAAATATCATCTCTAGGGGCCGAGTGACATCCTCATAGATTTGGGCTCAGCTCTGTCTCTTGCTCCCAACCCAATGAAGCGGGAGGCTTCTTTTCTCTCAGGCGGCTGCTGGATGTTTAAGCTGACAAACCCAAGGTCCACAAATAAAAAGGAACAGTCCCAAAATTATTAAACATGGAAGGCCACTGGTTGAAGTCCATTAACACTCCCAAGATTGGCAGACAACACGGCAGACCATTGAGATGAAGACTTCACCAAATGCAGCATCCAAAAGTGACAAAACTGCTAAGACTTTTATCAAAACTTTTCATTATATACAAGAAGCACATAACATCTCTAAGTCAACTTCTCAGCTGCTCCAGTAGATTCCACCATGCTCTGATTAACAATCTCACCATGGGGAATAACTATATCCAGCTATTGAGCCACTCAAAGCAAGACCCAGCCAAATTGACACACAACTTAACAACTGCAGTATCTCCTCCACCTTCAAAGGATTCCACAACTCAGGACTTGTTCCTACCTCCCCTCTAGGCCAGTGGAGGCATAATCAGGGTTAAGTTATAGTATTATTTACCTGATAATATGCTGGACTTCATAAACTAGGAAAATGTCTGTTTCTTAAAGAACTATGAGACCTATCTGGGAGGTTGCAGCAGTATCCAAGGGAATATACAAGGGACTGAACTTTGAAGGTCCTTGATCAAGAAAGAACAGATAAAAATGGATAAAGATTTTTTTTTTTTTTTCCCTTGTTTTTGATTTTTTCTCTTTTTGATTTGGGAGTAATCTCCCAGTACACAGTTTTAAAACTCTAAAATTTTCATTGGAGGTGGTAAGAACTGCTACTAGGATGACCTACACTAAGCCAAATTGAAATTCCATAATTACCAGGACAGATATTTCAAGAATATGTATGCTGAAAAAGACAAAATAATTATGACTAAAATATCTACTACAAGATAATGATCCCTCAGGAAATCCCAGAACAACTTCTGCTTCTCAAGGCCATGAGGATTGTCTTTTTGAGAAAGATATTAGCATCACTAAAACTTTCATTAAAGGTATTATATTATTTAAGCCAAACAGTGTTTCTTTGCTATTCATAAGGTTTTCCCTGGCCAATTCTTTCAGAAGTGGA
>NW_006921725.1:512783-518615 GCF_000298275.1 Orycteropus afer afer | reverse complement strand
CGATGAAAGAGGGGGAGGCCTTCAAGGAGATGGATTGATACGGTGGCTGCGATGATGGGCTCGAGTATAGCAGGGATTGTGGGGCTGGCGCGGGATTGGGCAGTGTTTCGTTCTGCTGTGCATGGGGTCGCTATGAGTCGGAAACGACTCCACGGCACTTAACAACAACAACAATTATTTAATCCGAAGGAGCACGTGGTGCCTAGTATATTGAAAGCCTGGGGGAGGTACATCATTTGGGTCTGTTGTGCTAGGACATTCACTTCAGAGTAAAATTCTTAGAGGAACCTCTTCAGGTTGTGGAAGCAGCATATTACTTTTGTTTTTAAGACTCTGCTCCTGCCCATGTACTGGATGACACAATGACTGCCAGATTTTAGGCAGTGTGGCAGCTTAATGCTGCAATACACTCAGACCTGCTGATTGATCCATACAATTCCATAGATCCTATGATGTTGGAGTTACGAATGATGGGAAAAGGAGACTAGTGGATTTGAAGAAGGGTTTGAAAAATAACTCTTAACTTTTATAGAGTGATAAAGGACTTTTATAGAGTAATCAAGGAAGGATGCTTTGATAGGTGCTTTTCTGTGCAATAAGCTGGTTTTGACTGAGCATTTTTGTCTTTTTTTGGAGAAAAAACAGACTAACTTGTGACAGCTTAAAAGTACTCACCTGTCTCACTCCCAAATTGCAAGATTCAGTTTCCATATGTGCTTTTTTTTTTGCGTACTCTTCTCCATCATGCCCAATCCCAGATTATTCCTTGCATATCATGCAGTATGGTCTGTTTTCATTATTTATCTCTTATTATTTACCTTTCATCTGCCATTAAAATAACACAGTTATATAATATTCTTTTCCTGTGATGACTGTCATGTTGGCATGTGTATTGTAATCACTTTTAATTGCCCAAATTTATAGAAATTATACTTGAAAGTTTGAAAACCAAATTTATTGTTGTTGTTGTTGTTGTTAATATGTGCTGTCAAGTCGGATCCAACTCATAGGGACCCCTTCTTGGGTTTCCAAGACAGTATCATTAGGGAAGTAGATTGCCCAACTTTCCTTCTAAGGAGTGACTGGCTGGTGGGTTTGAACCAAGCATGATCTTAATACAAAGCACAGCAGTTGATAAGTAGGCATAGGACTGTCAATGCTCAAAATTACAGCACATTTAAGTTCGACAACTTCAAAGTGATGCAAAAATAGACGATTCACTATTGTGAAATGCAACTCATGGCTATCAACATTAGTAGTTGGAATTAAAAAAAAAAAAAAAAAAAAAAACAGTGACAAGGACTACAGAAGACAGATAATATATGTGTATTCATTTGTCATTGAAAACAGTATTGTTCTCAGCCTCTATTTCTGGTGCTGACATGTGTGTTTTGTACTGTTCATCCAGTGCTTTTTCACCTTAGAAGAGGTTTTGTAGTACAAAGTCTCTTTAGTACTAAAACCATGAAGTTTGGTTACTCTGCCTCAAAGCAACCCCCTGGCCTCTTGGAAACAAGTGGGTAGTACCTAAGACATTTGACTACTCACCAGAAGCTTGGCAGTTTAAACCCACCAGGCACTCTTCGGAAGGGAGGTTGAGCAATCTACTTCCATAGTGATACTGCCTTAGAAACTCAAGGAGGCATTGATATGAGTTGGATCTGATTTGATGGCAGTGAGTTTCATTTGGTTTTTGTATTCAATCTCAGACAGAGAAGCTTTATTTAATTGTATTGTTTAAATTTATTTTGTTTGTTCATAGAAATAGTTATATTTTCTAGATAAATGATTGTCTTTTCTGACAGCATAGCCATAGCTAACATCACTAAGTAATTTACAGAATATTTGGTATAGACTATCATGTAATCTTGACCAACCACAGAATCCACTCTGCAGTAAATTAAGTGCAGGAATATGCTTATGGTCATGAGATCCCACAGCATATGAAACCAATTAGAGGAATTAAAAGTTATCAGTCTTATTTGACATTGTAACTGCTTTTTGAAGGCACAGAAGAAACAGCATCTTGGATTTAATCTGTATAAATGGGATGCCATCTTCTAGGATGTGCTATGTGCACTGAACCCAAGTCTTTATTATATAGAGTTATCTCTATAGGAACACTACACTGGTCAGGAAAACAAGGAGTTAAAGCACAGATGGCCCCACTTAAAACCACTCCCACTGAACAGTGAGGGCTTTTGTTCTTATTGTCAATGAAATTCTGGGCTCTCCTTGCAAAAAGTATTAATCTCCCAAAAACAGCATACTTTCACTAGAGGAAATAGCAAGATTGTCACTAAATTATAGAATATGGCTGCTGCCCAGGCATTTAGGCCTCTATTATTAGGGACCAGCAGACAAGAGGAGTCATCATCATCTTGGTAGAGGATACTTGACCCTGATCATAAGGAAGAAGTAGTGCTGCTGTCATAATGGAAACCCTGAGAATATGTATTAAAATCATGTCATCCATGGTTTATGTTATACCAGATATGTAATGCACTACTAAGGCCAGAAGAGCTGTCAGATGAGGGTGGAGGGAAGCTAAATTGGAGGAGGAGTATGATTAGTATAAATTGCATCCCAAGGACAAACTTCTACATTGTGGGCTGTAATATAGTGCATTAACATCTTTCATTTAGTATTCATTCAAGATGAGAGTTCCATCAGCATCCTAGAGAAGCTATTTCCCACACAAGTTTGGATATGAAGTCTCACCAATGCTCAAGTTTGATTGTGCAATACAAGATAATCACAGCTCAGACTCTCTTTCAAGGAAGTGTTTGTTGCTCACTTGTAAGAAATGTTATCAACATACTCTAGCTATCAAGTCCTTCAATATGTGCTCCATCTTTAGGCAGCTGTCTGACCCAAATTTACCCCTACCCAGGACTACCTAAATACAGTAACTGAGGCTGTGGAAGGCCATCTTGCTCCATCACAGGGTATCTCTGAAGGTGAATATTTGTTTTAGAGCTTCCTGCTGAGTTGCCCAAATAATTTTAAGCCTACATAACAGTTCATCTTTTTCCTTGTTGATCCATAAGAAGAGTTTGCATCTCAAACTCCATCCAAATGTCTGCATCCAGAGAAGCTTATATATGACAGTTAATATCCAGTATTTAATAATCTCCTTTCATCTCTTTTCTATAACACCACATTTTGCAACAACACATAATAAGGTACTAGCCCATAGTGTTATTTGCTTCACTTAGAAAAGTGCATAGTAGTATATATTGTTTTTGTTAGGTGCTGTACAATCGGTTCCAACTCATAGAATGCAAAACTTTCCAGTCCTGCACCATCCCCACCACCTTTACTATGTTTGCACCCATTTTAGCAGACACTGTGATAAATCCATCTTGTTGAGGTCTTCTTCTTCTTCACTAACTCTCTCCTTTACCAGGTATGATGTCCCTGTGCAAGGAATTGTCCCTCCTGATAACATGGCCAAATAAGAGATGAAATCTTGCTATCTTTGCTTCTAAGGAGTTTTCCAGCTGACCTTCTTCCAAGACAGATTTGTTCATTCTTCTGGCAGTCCATGGTATATTATAAATTGTTTGTCAATAACATAATTCAAATTCATCAATTCTTATTCATTTTCCAGGTGTCTTGTGAATATGAGGCTATTGAAATTGCCATGGCTTGAGTCAGGCACTTACTCTTCAAAGTGATATCTTTACTCTTCAACACTGTGAAGAGATCTTTTAGCATATTTTCATTTGATTTTTTGCTCGATGTTTTCATGGATATGCATTGCTACTCATCAAGTATTTTTAAATGATGACTAAATAACTGATGTTCATGATTAGTAGAAGTTGAAGTAGTGTTTCTTCTCAAATATCTATTTTATTGCCTTTCACACTCTTGCAATTTTTAGTAGATAAATTAGAACCGTCCTTTTATAATAGCAAAACAGTTCAACTTAAATCAGAGTATTTATTTGGAAATAGATTTATAGCTTCCTGAAATCCAGAATTTAGGAAGTAGTAAGTAAAATGAAGAACAAATAGATCTTATGAAGAAAGCTCTAGAAGATAAAATCTTTAATCCTAACCAGTGTTTAATATGTCAAAATGAAATGTTGAGAAAAACACATAGCCTTCTGTTTTGAATAATATTGCCCAAACATGAAACAAGCTTAACGCAGCCAGTTAAGTCTAGTTCTGTTATCCCAGCTTTTAAACCATGGTCTGAGGGAATTCCATTTTCAGCAACAGCTCAATTTATATACAGAGAAAGCTATTCTCATATACAGTGAGTAAAAATGCTGGGACAGGAGATCATTTTGTTTATTATTGGCCATGCATTTTATCTCACACTTCACCACATATTTGAGTATATATCTGTTTGTGTGTATATATACAGTGATATGATTATGTTTAAATAACATGTTATTACTTTAGTAATAAAAAATAACATTTCTTATTACTTTTTAAGGGAGGTAGGATGTTGTAGAAAATAAGCAATTTTGTTATGTTAAATTGTATGATCTCAAATTGTTAAAGGTATTTTATTAAATTGTCAAGTATTTAACAAAATCCAGGTAAAAAATATATATATATGCAACATTATTCTTAAATTTATGTGTTCTAGGTCACTGAGATTGTATTTAAAAAAAAATAAAAAAGTTTTAGATGGCCCATGCTCAATTTGTCAACATGTATCTCTAACTCAACTACAATGTATAATTCAACTCAACTCAACGCACAGTCATGGAGTCAGATCCAACTCATAGCGACTCCTCCTCGGGTTTCCAAGTCAGTACAACTATGGAAGTAGATTGACCAATCTTCCTTCCACTTCTAAGGAGAGGATGGTGCGTTTGAACCACCAGTCTTCTGGTTAGCAGTCAAATGCCTTAGCACTACACTACACCATCAGAGCTCCCAACTACAATGTTTAAGGACTTTATTTCATTCTTACAGATCCTCTTTCTAACATAATGTATGGCCACTCACTCAAAGTAGACACATATCTTCTTATTTGGATTATCGCTCTCTTCCCTCACAAGGTGATCCTTCTAGATATTTTTCCTCCTAGGGTCTATCACTACTTGCATTAACTTATCAGTTATATAATCTTCTAATAGTGAGAATTTATAGATAAAGGGAGGTAAGGAGGAAACCAGCAAGAAAAAGGAAAATAGTAGGAGAGTAAGGAGAACATGGCAGCACCACTGAGTTTCAATAGCAAAAGTTCACAGAAAAAGAAAGGTGAAGTGCAATAAGGAAAAAAATAAAAATAAAAACCAGGCAGCTGTTTAAAATTATATGAGAATATAAAACGGGAATATGAGACTTTAAAAAAAAAGGTGAAAAAGCTAACAATTATTTCCAGTTCTAGCTTATATAAAAATGTAACTAAAACAAGAATTTGCATCATCTAAAGAAAAAAAAAATGCAGTCCAGTCCATTCTGACTCATAGTGACCCCCTGTGTTACAAAGTAAGTCTACTTTGTGTTTTTGAGCTGAAAGTTTCCTTGGCTCTAATCCTCACAAAGGAAGATCACTAGAGCTTTCTTCCACAGCATCACTGGGCACATTGGAACATCAATCTTGAGATCATTAATTGAGTGCAAACCATATATATAACATGACCTTATTGATTTTCTCTCAAATTTATGTCACTAAGTAAGGAAACATAATCTGAGTTAACTTGCATTATAGATTCATGATAATATTTAAAGTATTGTTTCAGAATATTTACATGGGTTTTGGCATGTTTATTTACTTCAATAAAGTTCACTTTTAGAATACTTCTAGATTTAGAGAAAAATTACAAACACAGTGCAGACTTCCAAAATGCTCATACCTATTACATTT
>NW_006921725.1:500481-512651 GCF_000298275.1 Orycteropus afer afer | reverse complement strand
TTTTTTTTCCATGGCCCTAATTACAATCCTCAACCATAAAAAGAACACTCCTCCAATCTCTTCCCTATAACTGCTCTCTCCCTATTCTCTTCTTATCTATGCATTCCTGCCTGCCCAGCTTTCTCTCCATATGAATGCTGCCCTTCTGATGTCTCATGATTGGTTGATTTAAGGGGTGCATCTCCCTAAGGTAGGTGGGTGCATGTCCTTGGAGTAGGTATTCTGCTTGTAGGTCTTTCTACTGTTGGGTTGAGAGCTAATCCTCAAAAGTCCATCCAATTCCAGGCACAAAGAAAAACCTGGGACCATAGTCTCAGGGGTTCTACCAGTCACTATCCAACCAGTAATTTGGGTCATTTTGTGTTTTTAAATTTTGTTCCACATTTTTCCTTCCCCTCTATCCAGGGTCTCCAATTTTGATCTCTTTCCAAGTGGTTGATATTGGTAGCTAGACACCATCTTGTTCTTCTGGTCTCAGGATTGTGAAGGTTGAGGTCCTGCAAAAAAGGCAGGGAGGCCACATGTTCTGACCTCCTCTAACCCTACAAGAGGAAGACAGAATCACCATCAATAGCCCAAGGCCTATTACTGCAAGGCCAGACATGCTGCGTCCCTCCAGCCCTTCCTCCCAAAGCACCCACCACCTCTCTCCTGGGTTCAATAATTCACTGCAGTGGCCACACAGAACTCACAGATTATGGGGTTTATTAGAGAAGCACCAAGCTACAATTCAAGTTCAGGAACAATGTTCAGTCTCTCTCCCAACCCACTGTCTCTTATTGTCTCTCTCCCAGCAGTGCATGGCCCTTGGTGTCTCTCTCAGCAATGCATGTTTCTTGCATCTCTTTCCCAGCAGCACATGTCTCTCAGGGGTGCATCCTTCCTCAGCCAGCAGTCAGAGAGCATTCTGCCTCTAGGAGACTGCCTTTTGAGCCTGGCAGAGTGGTCAAACCAATCAATCATAACATCAGAACTCTAAGCACCTGAGAGAGAGCGGGAACCTCCCAGAACATTATTTTGTACCTCTCCCAACAGAAATACCCCAGGTGGACAACTTTAGCAATCAGGAGCTCCTCAGTTGCTTAGGGCAAATTCCATCTCAGAGTTTACAAAGACTTATTGGTAAAAAAGTCACACTAAGTAATATACCAAACACCTATTCGTCTCACCTATTTTGGTCATGTTGTAAGAAGGGACCATTCCCTGGAGAAGGATGTCATGCTTGGTAGGGTGGAGGGTCGACGAAAGAGGGGGAGGCCTTCAGCGAGATGGATTGATACAGTGGCTGCGATGATGGGCTCGAGTATAGCAGGGATTGTGGGGCTGGTGCGGGATCGGGCAGTGTTTCGTTCTGCTGTGCATGGGGTCGCTATGAGTCGGAAACGACTCGACGGCACTTAACAACAACAACAACAAGTAATATACCACACCGCAGGTCCTCATGGTACATCATTGTGATAGTTGGAGCTGTGTGTCAACTTGGCTGGACCACCATTCTGTGTGGTTTAAGCTGTTCTGATGTGGTTATTCCCATGATGGGATCGATGATTATGTTTTGAGCAGCCAATCTGTTGAAAGGGAGTTTTGCTAGGGGTGTGGCCTGCTTCCAGTATATCTATGGACACCCTGGGAAAAGAGACATTCCTCTGTGTATCGAGATTCTGTTGTGCTTCCTACAACTGTCTGTGAGGAAACAATAAACTATTCGGCCTGGAGATCTTGGATTCATCAATCTTTGGAGTCAACAGCCAGTATACTACCTGCAAACCTTGAGCTCCTCAGCCCCTGCAGCTGCAAAAGGAAAAGCCTCCAGCTTGACATTTGATCTAAGAACTTTGGACTTGCCAGCTTCTATAAGTGTGTGAGCCATTTTCCTAAGATAAATCTCTCTCTCTCTCTCTCTCTCTCTCTCTCTCTCTCTCTCTCTATATATATATATATATAAGGTTTTCTTGTTTTATTTCTCTAGAGAACACAAACACAGTCAAACACAATCATATCTTTAGACTAATTGTTTCCAAATCATTTTGGTTTTCTTCACTCTTCTTTGCTCCAGATGAGAGGAGACCAATGGTTGAATCTTAGATGGCTGCTCAAAAGCTTTTAAGACCCCAGTTTCTATTGACCAGGTAAAACGTAGAACAAGATTTATAAGCACTATGTTGTGCCAATTGAGCATGATATCCCCTGAGACTATGGTTTTGAACCCACGGGCCTGGTGATTCTCTCCCTTAAGGTGTTTGGTTGCCTCTGAGAAGCTACTCCAACCTTGTCCTTTGTCACTTCTATAATGTATGTGAATAATTTTGTAACACAAGTACATATGTAAGACTGTCTTCAAGTAAATTTGTCCTTGCTCTTGGGCATACTCTTGTTTGCCTACCCATGCCTGATCTTCTCATCTGTCTATGCATTTACTCACATCCTAGTGTTTACTATCACTAGTAATGCAATGGGAGCTCTTTTAGCATAGTGCTTAAGGCACTTGACTGCTAACCAGAAGGCTGACGGTTCAAACCCACCAGCCACTCTTCGGAAGGAAGGTTGAGCAATCTACTTCTGTAGTGATACTGCCTTGGTAACCCAAGGAGGGGTCGCTATGAGTCAGGTCCAACTCGACAGCACATAACGACAACAAAAACAGTAATGCAGTGCTGTGCATGTAATAGTATTTGGTTCTGTTGTCTATATTTTGTGACATGTTTCTGTATCCTTCTTTTCCCTATTGTCATTTTGCTGGCAACACACTTTTGCTATATTGCTTTTCCCTTCACCAAATTCGGTATATGACTCTTAACTAGCCATAAAGTTTATCTTCTCTTCCTCCCTTCTCCAGTAAACAACAAAGTGAATTTGTTTCCTTGAGTAAACCTTTCTTTGAGTTTTAAAATAATGAACTCATACAAAATGTGTCCTTCTGTAATTGACTTATTTCACACAACAAAATGTCCTCCAGCTTCATCCATATTATGAGGTGAGGTGATTCGTGGATTCTTTATTATTTAATGTTACATTATTCATTTCATGAATGTGTTACCATTTGGTTATATATTCATCTGTTGATGGAAACTTAGGTTGTTTCCATGTCTTTGCTGTAGTGAATTATCCTGCAAAAATATAGATGTGCATATGTCTGTGTCCTTGATGTCACTCTTTAGCATATATTACTACTAATGGAATTGTGGTATCAAATGGCATTTTTATTTTCAATTTTTTAAGGAAAGACCATACTGTTTTCTACAGTGGCTCTACTATTTTACAGTCCTACCAGCCGAGTATGAGTGTTCCAATCTCTCTACACTCTTCCCAGCATTTGTTATTTTCTGTCTTGTTGAACTTTGCTATTATTGCTGGGGTAAGAGGATATCTCATTGTTTTTTCCATCTCTCTAATTGCTAATGGAAGACAGCTACCTGACCAAATGACTAGAAAGAATACATATTTGTACCAATTCCAAAGAAAGGTAATCCCACACAATGTGGAAATTATCAAACAACATCATTAATATTGCAGGCAAGTAAAATCTTGCTGAAGATCATTCAAAAAATGGTTGCAGCTGTATAGTGACAGAGAACTTCCAGAAATGAAAGCTGGTTTCAGAAGATGTGGAATGAGGCATGTTAATGCTGATGTCAGATGAACCTTGGCTCAAAGCAAAGAATACCAGAAAAATATTTACTTGTGTTTCATTGGCTATGCAAAAACATTGAATTGTGTGGATCATAACAAATTATGAGTAACACTGATAAGAATGGGAATTCCAGAATGCTTGATTGTACTCATGAGGAACCTGTACATAAATCAGGAGGCTGTCATTGAAACAGAACAAGGGGACACTGCATGGTTTATAATCAAGAAGGAAGTATATTAGGGTTGTATCCTTTCACCATACTTGTTCAGTCTGTATGTGGATCAGGTAATCCAAGAAGCTGGACAATATGAAGAAGAATGTGGCATTAGGATTGGAGAAAGACTCTTTAACAACCTGTGATACACTGATGACACAACTTGGCTTGCCGAAAGCGAGGATGACTTGAGACACTTACTAATGAAGATTGAAGAATACAGTCCGCAGTATGGATTACATCTCAATATTAAGAAAACAGAAATCCTCACAACTGGACATCATCACAATAAGTGGAGAAAAGTTTCAAGTTGTCTAAGATTTCACATTGCTTAATTCTACAATCAATGTCAATAGAAGCAGCAGTCAGGATTTCAGATGACGTATATCACTGGACAAATTGGCTGCAAAGGACCTCTTTCAAGTGCTGAAGAGCAAAAATGTCTCTTTGAGGACTGTGGTGAGCCTAACCCAAGCCATGATATTTTCAATTGCCTCTTATGCATGTGAGAGCTGGACAATGAATAAAGAAGATAGAAGAAGAGTTGATGCTTTTGAGTTGTGGTGTTGGTGAAGAATATTGAGAGTACCATGGACTGCTAAAAGAACTAACAAATCTGTCATGGAGGAAGTGCAACAGGAATGCTCCTTGGAAGTAAGAATGGCCAGACTTCCTCTCACCTACTTCAGTAACGTTATCAGAAAGGACCACTTCCTGGAGATGGATGTCATGCTTGATAAGGTGAATGGTTGTTAAAGGAAGCAAAGGCACTCAATGAGTTGGATTGAGACAGTGGCTGCAGTGATGGGCTCAAATATAGCAAGGATCGTGGGCCTGGCACAGGACTGGGCAATGTTTCTGTCTGCAGTGCATCGGGTCACTATAAGTCAAATACTAGTCCACGATACCAAACAACAACAATAACTAATGAACATGACAATTTCCTCATGTAATTGTTGGCGACCTGTATGTCTTCTTTAGTGAAGTGTCTGTTCATGTCCTTTGCTCATTTTTGGATTGGACTGTTTGTCTTTTTGGTTTTGAGGTGTTGAAGCTTTCTACAAATTTTGTAGATAAGTCTTTTGTCAGATGTCATAGCCAAATATTTCTTCCCAATCTGTAGGTTCTGTTTTTACCCTCTTGGAGAAGTCTTTCAATGGACATAAGAATTTAGTTTTTAAAACGTCCCAGTCATCTACTTTCTCTTCTGTTATTTGTGCATTTTTAGTTACTCTCAATAGTCTATTTAGTAGTATTTAGTATTTCTATTCTCAATAGTCCATAAATTAAGGCCCATAGATTTACCCCAGGGGAGCTCTGGTGGTATAGTGCCTGAGACAGTTGACTTCTAACCAGAAGGCTAATGGTTCAAACCCACCAGCCACTCCTCAGGGAAAAGATTGGGCAATCTACTACCATAGAGATATCACCTTGGAAACCTGAGGAAGGGTCGCAATGAGTTGAATCAACTTGATAGTAGTGAGTTTTTTCTTTTTTTTTTAATTTGTTTGTTTTTAGATTTGCCCCTATTTTATCTTTGATGAACTCTATGGTTTTGGGTTTTACATTTAAGTCTTTGATTTCTCTTTAGTTCATTTATATGTGTGGGGTGAGGTATGTGTTTTTTTACATTTATCTGTAAGTGGATATCCAATTCTGCCAGCACCATTTGTTAAAGAGGCTATCTCTCTACATTTAATGAGTTTTGCCCTTTGTCAAAGATCAGCTGTTCTTTGATGGGTGGGTCTATTTCTGGGTTCTCAATTCTGTTACATTGGTCTATTTGTCTATCACTGTATAAACACCAAGGTATTTTGACCAGTGTGGCTGCATAATAGTGTATTTATAATTTTGCCTTTTCCAGAATGTAATATAAATAGACTCAAAAAATATGTAACATTCTCAGACTGGCTTCTTTCACTTAACAATAATAATATTAAGGTTAGGTTTATGTCTTTGCATGTGTGATGAGCCTTGCATTGCATAGATGCACTATACTATGTTTGTTGACTCACTTGTTGAAGGACATCTTGGTTGCCTCACCTTTGATAGTTATGAATAAAACTTCTATAAACTTTTGACTATTCTCTTTTTGAATATAATTTTAAAATTAAAACCAAAAATCAAACCAAACTCACTGTCGTGATGTCAAATCTGACTCATAGCGGTCCCTCCTTGGGTTTCCAAGGCAGTACCTCTACAGAAGTAGATTGCCGAGTCTTCCCTCTGAGGAGTGGATGGTGGGTTTGAACCACCAACCTTCAGGTTAGGAGTCGAATGCCTTAGGCACTATGCCACCAGAGCTCCTAATTTTAAAATTAGTTGAGTAAATAACCAAGAACTTGATAGTTAGATTCTGTGGTATAACTATGATTGGATTTATACAAACTGAAAATATTCTCCCAAAGGTTTTGGAGCATTACACATTACCACCAGCAAGGAATGAGAGATTCCAGTACCTTACATCCTCACCAGCAATTAGTGATATCTGTATTATTATTTTTAATTTCACCCATTGTAATAGATTTAATGATACATAATAGATATTTAAATATTTATTTTTCTGATAAGAATTTATATTGAATATCTTTGCAAATGCTTACTTACCAATTGTATATCTTATTTTTTGAGATATTTGAACAGATCTTTTGCTCACTGTTTAGTTATATTTCCCAGTTGTTGAGTTTCACATGTTCTTTGTAAATTTAAACTCAAGTTCTGTATTACATGTATGATTTGCAAATAATTTTGCTAAGTCTATAATTTTTCTTTTGACTTTTCTCATATCAACTCCCATTCCACTCTTTGCTCATTCCATGGTAACCACTAATTTACTTTCTGTCCTTATTAGTGTGCCTAGTCTATATTTGTATAAATAGTACCATACAATGTTTTCTTTCTTCTCCGACTGATTTATTTTTTGGTATGTTGTCTGGTGGAGTATTGCTTAAGGCATTTGACTGCTAACCAGAAGGCTAGTGGTGCAAAACCCACCATCCTCTTCTCAGAAGGAAAATTGAGCGATATTCTTCCATAGAGATACTGCCTCAGAAACCCAAAGAGGGGTTGCTATGAGTCAGAAATGAATCGACAGCAGTGAGAGAGATGCTGTAAAAAGTGCTGATTCATCTCCAAAATTATTTCTTACATTGTTCAAGGGAATGTCATATAATGTATACTCTATTATACACCTTTTTCTTTCAACACCCTATGCTTTTGATTATGCTTCTTCCTCTATTCAAAGTATTTGCTGTTCACTTACTTAATTTTTAATACCACTCCAAATATTTTCTCTATGAAGTTTTCCTTAACCTTTTATGCAAGCCATTATTGTAAGCAAGTTCTTTTTAACTTCACACTGCCCAGTCTACATCTCTACAGCAACTCTAGGACTCATATAACTTGCTTGTTTCTTGTGAAAAAAGCACAGCCTTGTTGGGATCTAGGAAAGACTACCAATTAGACTCTAGTCCATAGTTGGTGTTCAAGAAATAAAGAAGGAAACATGGGAGGACTCAAACTTTATCATTTCAAAAGTCCTACAAATCTACACTAATAAACAAATTGTGATATTGGTGTAAGGATAGACATAAACACCAATTAAAAGAATTGAGTGTTCAAAAACAAACACTTATACATCTATGGTCAATTAATTTTTGACAAGGAGGCCAAGATCATCCAATGGAGAAAGAATAGTCTCTTTAAAAAATGGTGCTAGGACAACTATATATTCATATTCAGCAAAATGGAATTGGACTCTTACACTATATGCAAAAATTATTGAAAAAAATCAATGGCCTGAATCTCAGAGCTAAAATCACAAAAATCTTGGGAAGAAACAGGAATAATTCTTCAGAATCTTGTATTTGGAAATCAACTTCTAAATACAATACCAAAAGCACAAGTAATAAAGGACCATAAAAGACATATGTCTGAGTGTATCAAATATAACAATTTTTATTTAAATAAACAATATAAAAAGTACAAATACCAAAAGATAATTTGAACTTTGTCAAACTTTAAACTATTTGTCAATCAAAAACCATTATTAAGACATCAACAGAATGAGAGAAAATATTTGAAATCCATACTATGATAAGCTCCTAATATCCAAACTACATATTATAAACCTCCTACAACTCAACAACAACAAAAATTTAAATGAGCAAGAGGCATGAATAGAAATTTTTCTAATGACATACAACAAAAAATAGCCAATAGGCATACGAAAATATGTTTAGCATTATTAATTATAAGGAAAAAGCAAAAGAAAATGACAACAAGATACCACATCAAATCCACTTGGAATCTATTACCAAAAACAAAAAAACAAAAAAAGGAAGTAGCAATTGTTGCCAGGATGTAGAAATTGGAACCCTCCTTCATTTTTGGTGGGAATGTATAATGTTGAAGCAGCTTCAGAAAACTGAATGTTTCTTTTAAAAAGTTAATAATAGAATTATCATACAACTCAGCAATTCCAATCCTAGATATATACTAAAAATAATTGAAGGGAAATATTCACGTAGATATTTGTACCTCAGTGTTCATTTTGGCATTGTTCAAATAGCTCAAATATGGAAACAACACAAATGTCGAGGACATGAATGGATAAAGAAAATGTGGTATAGCCAAACATTATATATAGACATACACCCAAATATTATACATATACACACATTCACATTTTTATCTATATCTATAATTTATATATTTGTTTATCTATCTAGGGATTCTGGAGGCACAGTGGTTAAAACATTAAGCTGCTAATCAAAGATCGGCAGTTTGAACCTACCTGCTGCTCCAGTAGGAGAAAAATGAGGCAGCATGCTTCCCTAAGGAGCTCTGGTGGCACAGTGTCTGGGCCATTTGACTGCTAACCAGAAGGCTGGTAGTTCTTCTCTAAAGATTTGTAGCTTTGGGAATACTATAGGGCAATTCTACTCTGTCTTACAAGGTCACTATGTATTGGAATCAATTCAGTGGCAGTGGGTTTGGTTTGGAGTTTATCAATCTATCTGTTTGCCTATTTACATATTATCTATCTATCTATCTGTTGTTGTTGTTGTTGTTGTTGTTATGTGCCATTGAGTCAGACCTAACTCATTGAGACTCCTTGTTGGGTTTCAGAGGTGGTATCATTATGGAAGTAGATTGCCCAGCCTTCCTTCTGAGGGTTGGCTGGAGGGTTTGAACTGCTGGCTTCTGGTTACTGGTCAAATGCCTTATGGACTATGCTGCTAGAGCTCCTATCTATCTATCTATCTATCTATCTATCTATCTATCTATATTGATCTATCATACAAACACTCTAAAGCCTGTCTAATCTCATTTTTATTTGTTCTCAAAATATAGTATCCAAGAGATAGTTTTGTCTGTTGTTCAAGTAAAATATGATATTATCAATAAATGAAAGCTCAGACCTAATTAAAATGTACTACATTGTTAATGTTTAACACTGGACAACTGTCTTAAGAGAAGAATAAAATGAAATAATAATTTGTTTGCATATATGTATCTCCACCACATATGTGAAAAATATGTCTTATGAAAATATAATTAAATTTATGTTGAAAAGGTATAATATAAAAAATATGGTGAAGGACAAAGAGTATGTTCTTACTGACCTCACAATTATTCTAGGAACCTGAAATGATAATGTGATCAATTTGACTAATATTTTCCAATGACATTTCAAATCACATGAGCCATAGATGAAAGAGCAATTAAACTATTTTGATGTTATTAACATGCCACTCCCCAGAAGGAAGATGTGGCGATCTACTTCCATAGAGATACCTCCTCGGAAGCCCAAGGAGGGGGTCTCTACAGGTCGGAAATGACTCTATGGCAGTGAATTTGTTTTTTTCAGGGAGCTTTGGTGGCTTAGTGCCTAAGGCATTTGACTGCTAACCAGAAGGCTGACTGTTTAAACCCACCAGCCACTCCTCAGAGGGAAGACTGGGCAATCTACTTCTGTAGAGATACCACCTCGAAAATCCAAGAGAGCTCACTATGAGTCAAGATTGACTCGAAAGCAATGAGTTTTTTTGTTTGTTTGTTTGTTTTGTTCTTTATTACCATGTAATTGGTGAAACTCAAAAATACTGGGAAATTTTTTGAAATACACATCAATAGCTTAATCTTTACTTTTCAAATGGACCCTGTGGTTTGGAGAACTGTCAGAAAAAAAATCTGTGTTAGTATCCAAGACTCCATTCCCTATTGCTATAAATATACATTAATTTACATTTTCTATTTTGCAAATGTGAATTCACCTTCAAACTTCTTACATAAAATTGTAGTTTCATCAAAGAGATATTTCCTAAAACATCTATACAACTCTTAAAAATGTGGGAGGGGTTTGAGACAAAAACAGTCAAAATCATATATTAAAACCATATTGATGATGATTTCAATTAACATGGAACAGCTCCTTCTGAGGACTGGCTGGTGGGTTTGAACCACCAGCCTTCTGGTTAGCAGTCAAGTGCCTTAGGCACTATGCTACCAGAGCTCCCTCTCCTGTAATATGGAGATAATTTTTCCTTTTTCTGTGGCCACACATTATGAGAATCACAGTAACAAAAATTCATTCATGTTAGAATACAATATAGTTATTCCATGTTAACTGAAACCAACATCAAAGCTCTTTTAATATGGGGTTCAAGTAAGATCGTGGAATAGGCAGAAAAACTGCACAGATCCTCTTCAACATAGAAATGAGGAAGCAATTAACACAGGTACAGAAGATGATCCTGCAGCCCTGAGCTTTGAAGGGAAAGATACAGAAGTGGACTAAAGTGTAACTAGTAGAGAAACCTGCATGAAAATACTGAAAAAGGAGACATATGGAGCTGTGGACTGCCAGTGATCCTAATGGCACAGACAGTTTGGATATTGCCAACTAGTGTTAGAACCTAAGAATTAATGTAAAAATCAGCCCTGGTAGCCAGGAGTTGCACAAGGAACTGCACAGGTGCCTGGTGCATAAAAAAAGGGAATCAGCCAAGAGTAGACAGGCTGAGGTGTAGACTTTTGGCTGTGTGGAGGGCTCAGCCATTTTGAATGTTTACAAGCAGTTTGATCATTTTGGATATATGAATGGACAGCATTCTCTCAGATACCAGGGACCTAAGAATAGGCTCCACTTGCCAAGGAAAGGAAGGACATACTGGACACTGAGGACTGGAAAGGTGCTATATTCCCCATATTACTCTTATACCCCATACCCTGTTGGTGAACGGAGGTGCAACTATTCCTCACTTCCACCCATCCTCTGGGCTGGCAGGAATTCCACCCTACTCTGTGTGCTCAGATGGAGCCTGGGTACCTTGCCCCACCCCACTCCATAGATTTTTTTTTTTTCTTTTTTTAGTTTATTTTGTTTTTATCTGTTTTAAAATTATTATTTTTTTCATCCTTTTTGTTGTTCATCCTCTTCTTCCCTTCCCAGGTTCTAGTTTTTAGCTTTTTCTCTCTTCCCTTTATTTGGTTCCCCCCCCTTTTTTTTTCTTTCTTGCAGTTCTCCCCATTCCTTGTTTTACTTTTTGCATTTTTCCCATTTTTTTCTTCATTTCCATACTCCTCTACCACTTTTCTCGTATTCCTCCCTCCCGAGATATTGTTTTATGTTTTTCTTTTCCTTTTCTTACTCATATTTCTTTTGGCTTTTTAAAGTGTTTCCCTAAATATTTTCTCTCATTAATTGCCTTTCTTCATCTTTTTTTTTTTTTTTCCTCTTTCTGGTGATTGTTCCTGCATGCTTATGTGGTGTGTGTTTTTTGTCTTATTATTTTTACTTTTTTGATGATTTTTCAATTGTTTTTGTCTAACTGAGTAGGATACAACAACTGTGCCCATATGACCCAACCACACCCACATCTCCTGTAGCTCCACTCACTGAGTGATAGCTACCACTTTCTTCTACACCAACTAGCCAATTATACATGACCTCCAATAAGAGCCTAACTCACCCTTAACTGCTCTTCATAAACAGTTAACACTGATCTGTACAGCCACTCACATTTTCTATCAAACCCACCAGGAGACAGGTGAAGAATACATAAGTGCTGCCAACTAGTGACTATAGGCATACAATACCCTGCTTACTAAGGTAAATGCCCCCCAAAAAAATAAAAGAAAGAAAATATTGGGCAAATCACTCCAACATACAGTCACCAATTAAATATAAATATAACAAAGTCACAATGTCTCAAAGACAACAGACCATCACAGACCACACAAACAAGCAAAATAAAGCAGTAGAAACAAGAGAACAGGATACAAGACAACAGCATTAGAACTCCTGATGAGGAATATATA
>NW_006921725.1:478388-500381 GCF_000298275.1 Orycteropus afer afer | reverse complement strand
TGAACCTCCAGCTTTTTGGTTAGGCATTGTGCCACCAGAGCTCCTAAATAATCACCAGGAGGTAACTATTAAGTGTGTGTATATATATATATGTGTGTGTGTGTGTGTGTGTGTATACATATATACACATACATGTATGTATATATACATATAGGCTGTGGTGACATAATGGGTAAGGCAGTTGAATTGTAACCAGAAGCTTGATGGTTCACATGCACCAAAGGGAGATGAGGTGGTCTACTTCCATAAAGTTTTTTAGCCTTAGAAACCCCATGTGGATAGATAACAGTTGGTATCGACTCTATGGCAGTGAATTTGGTTATATATATATATATACCTTCAAAAGATTGAGAGACAGATAAAGGAAAACACTGACAAAATTAAGGTAGACAAAGACAGAACCATAGAACAATTTTGGAAGAAAATATTGTTGTTGTTGTTGTTATGTGCTGTCGAGTTGGACCCAACTCATAGCGACCCCTCCTTGGGTTTCTGAGGCAGTATTGCTATGGAAGTAGATTTCACCATCTTCCTTCTGAGGAATGGCTGGGGAGTTTGAACCTCCAGCCCTCTGGTTAGCAGTCAAGTGCCTTAGGCAGCAAGCTACAAAAGCAATAGCAAATACAAAAACAAAATGACAAAATAAATGATAAATTAGAAATGATACAAAATCTACAGATAGAAATTGAGAAGATTAACACTAAATTGTCAGAAGTAGATAACACATTGAAATAGTAACGAGGTAGAGTGGAATCAATGGAAGACAGAATGTATGAGATTGAAGACAAATACCTGAAAACTTTTTTGGAAATGAATCAATCAGAAAAAAAAGATAAAACAAAATTAATAAAGCCTAAGATTCATGTGGGCTACCATCAAAAGGAATAACTTGCAAGTAATCAGAATCCCAGAACAGGAAGAGAAAAAAAAAATAATAATAAAAACGAGAAAATTGTCCAAGATTTATTGGGGAGAATTTCCAACACAACTGCGATGGAAAAGTTGAATATACCCAAACTAAAGAAGAAATTGAACAGGTCATAAAAAAATTATCAACAAAATAACATCCAGGCTCAGACAGTTCCCTGGAGAATTCTATCAAACATTTAGAGAAGAACTGACATCTATCCTACACAAACTATTCCAAAACATAGAAAAGGATGGAATCCTCCCAAATTCATTTTATGAAGCAATATAACCTTGATACCAAAACCAGGCAAAGACATCATTGAAAAGGAAAACTACAGATCAATATCCCTCCTGAATATGGATGAAAAAATCTTTAACTAAATCCTAGTCAATAGACTCAAACAACTTATCCAAAAAAATAATACATTAATACATTATGACCAAGTAGGGTTCATATCAGCTATACAAGGATGGTTCAACATTAGAAAAACTATCAATGTCATCCATTACATAAATAAAACAAAGGAAAAGAACCACATGATCATATCAATTGATGCAGAAAAGGCATCTGATAAAATCCAACACCATTCCTGATAAAAACTTTCTGCAAAATAGAAATAGAAGGGACATTCCTCAACATAATAAAGAACATATATGCACAACCAGCAGTCAACATTCTTCTCAATGGAGAGAGACTGAAACCTTTCCCCTTGTGAACAGGAACCAGACAAGGATGCCCTCTATCACCTTCTATTCAACATTCAATGTGGATGCACTTGGAGGACATTATGCTGAGTGAAATAAGTTAATCACAGAAGGACAAATATTATTATATTAGTCCATTATTGTAAAAAATGAAGGAAAAATTTCTATATGGAAGGAATTTTCCTTAGTAAACAACTACCAGGTGTGGGTGGGGAGGGGAGGGAACACTCCTGGATAGGTAGAGATAAGAATTGATTTGGGTGAAGGGGTGGGCAATGTACCAAATGTGAGTGATCAACACAGTGGCATTGAGCAGGAGGAAAACATAGAAAGGTGCATGGGACTTACAGACAACAAAGATGAATCATTTTGCCCATAAAATACTCCATTGTTAGTGATGACAAGCATTGACATAGGGTAGATAGATGGGTGGAGAGGCTGAATGATCAGGTATGTCTATGTAGGGACAGGTGTGCCCATGACCATGTATAGGGTTAGCAGATAATATTTCTACAAGTGTATTTATATGTTCTGTAAGAATTCCTAGGTATATAGTAGAGCTGACAAGGGACAAGTTTGGATTCACTTCTTGGCCACAATCAGCTTTCTGGAGGGAATAGTCAGACCTCTGGGCTCAGGACCATGGTCGTAGTGGACATCAAGCTCACTTGTCATAACATACTACACAAAAACATTGTTCCATATCCTACTTTGGTGATTGGTGACTAGGATCTTAAAAGTTTGAAAACAGCCATTTAGATGCAAAGATGGGTCTCTCTTTGTCCAGAGAAGAGAAGAATGAAGAAAACCAAAGACACATGGAAACAATTAGCCCAAGAAATTGGTACACCATGTGATCATCAGCCTATAAGACTATGAGACCAGAAGAACCAGATGGTGCCCAGTTATCACTGTCAACTGCTTGGAGGGGGATTTATGGAGGAGGTCCTGGATAAAGTGGGAGAACAATATGGAACAAAATTCAAAATCATAAAAAAAAAGGGGGACCAGTTTTGCTGGTCTGAGATAGCCCAGTGAAACCCCTGAGACTATGACCCCTACTTCTCTTCAGGTTTGGAATTGAACTTACTCCTGTGGTTTCAACCAAAAAATAAAAGACAGGCATATGAGCTGAACATTAGGTAGATACACTCCTTGGAGAGATCAATCACAGAAGAATAGAGGGCTCTGTATGCACAGGAGGACAGCTCTTGAGGCAGGAAGATATGGGAGGGAAGGTCACAGGAAGGAGGTGGCTGCAGATAGGAAGTTGGAGGAGAGCTGTTTGCATTGTGGGAGATTACAGTCAATGCCATGAGACAAAGTGTATGTCAACTGCTATATGGAAGATGATTATTTTTGTGTAAATTTTCACTCAAATCAATGAAATTTAAGGGAAAAAAAAGCCCTTTTAATGTGCACTTTCAAATGTTTCTTGCCTCCATTTTTTTTTTTTTTGGCTCTTTTTTGAGAGCTTTATATATTTTTAATATTAGTGATAAAAGTATAGGCCATGTGTGTTCCTGTATCTCACTGTTTTGCGCAAGGGGGCTAAAGGAAAGTATGTGTGAGAGACATACTCATCAAGTCAACTCCAATGCATAGTAACTCCCAGTGGGTATCCAAGGCTGTAAATCTTTACAGAAGCACACTGTTCCATCTTTCTTCCCAGGAGTGGCTGGTGGTTTTGAACCACCAAGCTTTTGTTTAGCAGCCAAATGCCTTAACTACTTCACTATCAGAGATACTTAAGATGATAGAATAGGGAAAGCAAAAGTCAACTTTCTTGTGAGAACACTAGAAAATGGCATCACTGCAAGCCAGGAAATCTGGTAAAACTCATGTAAAAGAGAGACCTAGAGAAAACACTCCTTTGAATGTCTATATAGGATTCTAAGCTTACAACAAATCTACTCTGCATATATTCTATATGTTCTCAGCCTAGAATCTGAGAACCAAATTCTGACATAGAACACGGCCCAGTCTCCAGAATAGAGTCTGGCCAGGATACACCAGAATAATATTAAAAGATCTTTGAAAACTATATTAACATTGTAACCATTCTGTATCTGCAGAAGACAGATAGCAGAACTTCCTGTTTGATCCTCACTGGGTTAAGTGGTAAAACAAAAATAACAGCATTGTCCAGATGAGTTTAAAAGGAAACATAACAATTATAAAGGACATAGATACTTATATTATTCACAATTTCTAGTATGTAATCCAAAAATTAAATGACATACAAAGAAAATTCAACAAAATTCAATGAAAAATATCCTTAACAGATAGAAACAAAGAGATGATCTAATGTTGGGATAATCAGAAAACAAACAAACAAACAAAAAAAAAAAAACCTTTAAAGCAGTTATTTTAAGAATGCATATTATATCAATAAATGGGTAATTTGATGTAAGCAAAATGTGTGAGTATTGTGGTATTTAATTCACTATATTCCAACCTCACTGCCACTCTAAATCTTCAGTAACCTTGAAATCAAATAGCTGTCAATCATGATGGAAAATCATAGCCTGAAATTCACTAAATAGGAAGAGGGAGCAGAGCTGGAATTCCTTCATATCTCCATCCCATACAATTATTTAACATGTCTGATGATTTCCTAGGACACTCATCCTTATTTGATGTGACTCCCCAGATTTCAACCAGTGCAAAAAGCTGTTCCTTGGGGGCTATTGTCAAAAACAATTAGTTTTTGTTTTAATAATTAACTTCATTAATCTCAAATCTTTATTAAGCTCAAAAGAAAAGATTAGAAATTAGATAACCATAGGGGCTTTGGAAAAAAATCAGACATATTCTCAGAAATAAAGATATCTTCATGTATGTACCTTTGGCTATGGAAATACTTAGGGAAAGAAAAAAGAAAAAAGAGAACTTAGAAGGCTAAGAATCTGTCAGCATATGAAGAACAGAAAGAAAAATAAATGAATAAAGGTGAACAGGACTTTAGAGAGTAGAGGATCCTTTCAAGCATGCAAAAAAAAAAAAAAAAATATATATATATATATATAATAGTTTCAGAAAGAGAAGGATAAAAAGTCAGGAAGAATATTTGTAGTAATATTTGCCAAATATTTATGAAAAACTTCACAAAATTCATGAAAATAATTAGTCTACACATGAAAGAAACTAAACATATTCCAAGTAGGATAAACTTTAAGAAATCCATATATAAACACATCATAGTCAAAGCACTAAAAGTGAAAAACAGAGAGAAACTTAAAAATTACTCATTATTTGCAAGGGAATTTTCAAGATTAAAAAATGAAGGTGTTCTGGAATAGACAGACAGACTACACAGAACCTCTTTAACAAAGAAATTGGGAACCAATAAACACAAGATACAGAAGATAATCCTGGAACCCTGAACTTTGAAGGGAAGGATATAGAAGTGGATTAAACTTCAGTAGAAAAATGTTTACGAAAATACCAAAAATAGGAGATGTACGGAGCTGTAGTCTGACAGCGATCCTGACAGAATAGACAGCTTGGATATTGCCAAGTGGTGTTAGGACCTAAGAATTAACTTAAAATTGGCCCTACTAGTCAGGGGCTGCATGCAGGACTACACTGGAGGCTGATGAATAAAAGGAGAAGCAGCAAAGAGGAAGGCGGGCTGAGCTGTGGATTTTGCCTGTCTGGAGGGTACAGCAATTTTGAATGTTTACATGGGGTTCGACCATTTTGGATATTTAAAGTAACAGTGATCTCCCAGATTCCAGGGACTTAAGAATAGGCTCCACTTGCTGAGAACCACAAGGACATTCCGGATGCCAACAACTGGAAAAGTGCTATATATCCTTTGTTACTCTTATACCCCACACCCTCTTGGTGAAAAGAGGTGTGACCATCCCTCATTCCCACCCAACTTCTGGGCTGGCAGGGATGCCATCTGAGTCTGTGTTTGGACGGAGCCTGGGTTCCCTGTCATGCCCTGCTGAGATTTTTTTTCCCCTTTTTTTTAGTTTGTTTCATTTTGTCTGTTTTAAAATTATTATTAATATCATTGTCCTTTTTATTATTATTCTTTATATTTCCCTTCCCAGATTCTAGTATTCAGCTTTTTCTCTTTTCCCTGTTATTGGTTCCCATTATTTCTTTCTCATAGTTAACCCCATTCCTTGTTTTTCTTTCTGCATTTTTCACATTTTTTCTTCTTAATTGTCCTATTTTATTTCTTTCTCTTATTGCCTCTCTTATTGCCAGATACTGTGGTTTAATTAATTAATTAATTAATTTTGATATCGTTCCTGGGTTTTACATGGTGTGTTTTTTGTCCATTTGTTTTTACTTTCTTGTTGGTTATTTGACTGTTGTTTTTGCCTAACTGAGTGGGAGACAGCAGCAATGCCCATATAACACAAATACACCCATACCTTCTGCAGCTCCACTTACTGAGAGAGCCACCACTTCCTTCTCCGACAACTGGCCAACAAGAAACAACCACCAAGAAGATCCTGACTCTCCCTTACTGCTCTTCATGAACTATTAACAGAGCTCTAAATACAACAACATCACAATTTCTCCGAGACAACAGATCATCACAGTACAAAAAAATAAGCAAGATGAAGCAGTAGAAACAAGGCAGCAGGATACAGAACCAGAACACATCCCTGAGGAAAAAACAGCCTTGACACTCCCTGATAATGAATTCAAAAGAATTATATTTAGGTACATTAAAAGGATTCAGTGAAAGATCAAGGAAAACACTGAGAAAATTAAGGAAAACAGACACAACCCTAGAACAATTTCAGAAGAAAATACAAGAACTAAATGACAAAATAGATGGAAATTAGAAATGATGCAAATTCTACAGATAGAAATCCAGAAGATTAACACTAAATTTTCAGAAATAGATAACACATTGAAAAGGCAAAGGAGTAGAATCCATGCAATGGAAGACAGAATTAATGAGATTGAAGACAAATGTGTGAATACTTCTTTGGAATGGGATCAATAAGAAAAAAGATAAAAATAAAATGAAGAAAGCCTAAGGTTCATATGAGATGACATCAAAAGAAATAACCTATGTGAAATAGGAATTCCAGAACAGGAAGAGAAAAAGAAAACCACTGAGAAAATTGTCCAAGATTTGTTGGAAGAGAACAACCCTGATATAATGAAGATGAGAATATATCCATTCAGGAAGTCCAAAGAACCCCAAACTGGATAGACCCCAAAAGAAAATCACCAAAATATATCATCATCAAACTCATCAAAACAAAAGAAAAAGAAAGAATTCTGAAAACAGCATGGGAAAATGAAAAGTTACCTACAAAGGACAATGAAGAATAAGCTCAGATTTCTCAGCAGAAACCAGGCAAATGAGAAGACAATGAGATGGTGTATATAAAACCATGAAAGAGAAAAATTTCCAACTAAGAATTATATACCCAATAAATTGTCCCTCAAATATGATGATGAGATTAAGAGATTCCCAGATAAACGGAAATTAAAGGAATTAGTTAAAACCAGGCCAACCTTACAAGAGACAGTAAAGGGATTCCTTTGAACAGAGAACTAATAATAGCAAACAACAACCAACCATTAATAGACAAGATTACATAGCCCAGAAACCAACACAGTTAAGGATGTATCCAAAGTAAAATAAGCTTGTTGTTGTTGTTATGTGCTATCAAGTTGGACTCAACTCACAGTGACCTCTCCTTGGGTTTCCGAGGCGATATCGCTACAGAAGTAGATTGCCCAACCTACCTTCTGAGGAGTGGCTGGTGGGTTTGAACTGCCAGCCTCTGGTTAGCAGTCAAGTGCCTTAGGCACTATGCCACAACATTTTAAACAGGGAACCAGGGACATCAATTAGCAAATGAGGACAACTAAAACCATAAAGAGGGAAGAAACAGTGTAGTTACAGAACTTCTAAATGGTGAGGAGGTCAAGAGAGTCACAAGATAGAATGGACTGTTCTAAACTTGGGGAGAGAATTATATATCAAAGGGTAACATCAAAGAAAAATGATAAACCAACAGATCACAATAAAAAACAAAACAAGCACACATATTTAACAAATACTAAAATAATAGCAACAAAGAAAATGACAGCATGATTCATAAACAAAATGAGCTCAGCACAGAAAATTATATGGAACAAAAAAAGGAGGACCATGAAAAAACACATAACAAAGTGAAAGCAACCAATTCATAGTAGTCAATAATTATACTGAACGTTAATGAAATAAATGCACCTCTCAAGAGTTGGAGAGTTGCAGACTGGATAAGAAAACATAACCCATCAATATGCTGTCTACAAGAGACACACCTTAGAGATAAAGACAAAAAATAGATTAAAAATCAAAGGTTGGAAAAAGATGTATCAAGCAAATGACAATCAAAAAAGATCAGGAGTGACAATATTAATTTCTGACCAAATTGAATTTAAGATAAAAACCCCATACAAAACAAGAATGGATATTACATAATGATTAAAGGATCAATTGAACAAGGAGATATAACCATAATAAATATCTATGGACCCAATGAAAGAGACCCAAAATACATAAATAAGACTTTAGAAGAGTTGAAAAGGCAAATAGATGACTCCACAGTCACAGTGGGAGACTTTAATACAACACTTTCAATGAAACATAGACTAACTGGAAAGATACTCAACTAAGATGCAAAAGACCTAAACAATACAATTCACCAACTTGAACTTATAGACATCTACAGAGCACTTCACCCAACAACAGCACAATATACATTCTTTTCTACTGCACATGGAACATTCTCCATGATAGACCATATGTTACACCATAAAGCAGGCCTTCATAAATTTAAAAACATTGAAATACTGCAAAGCATCTTCTCAGATCACAATACTATAAAATTAGAAAGCAACAATAGGAAGGTCAATGGAAAGAGAGCAAACACATTAAGAAAGACTGGGTAAGAGAAGAAATATAAAATAAAATTCAAAATTTCCTTGAATTCAATGAGAATGAAAACACAACATACCAAAATCATTGGGGCACAGCAAAAGCAGTGATCAGAAGCCACTTTATAGCAATAAATGAACACATCAAAAAAGAAGACAGAGTCAAAATCAACACTTTAAACCAACATCTCCAAAAATCAGGAAAAGAAGAGCAAGAAAAGCCTAAAGTCACCAGAAGAAAGGAAATAATCAAGATTCGAGCAGAAATCAATGAAACAAAAGATAGAAAATAGAAAACATCAACAAGACTAGAAGTTCGTTTTTTGAAAAGATTGAATTGACAAACTGGCAAATTTAACAAATTTAACAAAGGGAAAGAGAGAGAATACAAATAAGACAAATAAGAAACAAAATGGGTGATATCTCAATAGAACCAACTGAAATAAAAAGGATAATATCAGGATGCTATAAGGTTGCACAGGAGCTCTGGTAGCATAGTGCCTAAGGCACTTGACTGCTAACCAGAAGGCTGGCTGTTCAAACCCACCAGCCACTCCTCGGAAGGAAGTTTGGGCAATCCTACTTCCGTAGTGATATTGCCTCGGAAACCCAAGGAGGGTTTGCTATGAGTCGGAGCCGACTTGATGGCAAACAACAACAACAACAACAACAACAACAACATAAGGTTGGACAATCTACTTCCATAATGATACTGCCTCAGAAACCCAAGAAGGGTTCGCTATGAGTCAGGTCTGACTCCACGACACATAACAACAACAACAACATGAAGAACAGTACTCTGACAAATTTGAAAATCTGGGAGAAATGGACAGATTTCTAGAAACACACCAGTTACCTAAACTAACACAGACTTAGGTGGAAAAGTTGAACAGATCCATAACAAAAGATGGGATTGAACAGGTCATAAAATAATTACTAACAGAAAAAAAGTCCTGGCAATCCTACCTAATTCATTTAATGAAGCAATCATAACCTTGATACCCAAACCAGACAAAGGCGTCACTCAAAAGAAAAACTACAGACCAATATCCCTCATGAAAATAGATGCAAAAATCTTCGACAAAATCCAAGCCAATAGACTCCAACAACATATAAAGAAAATTATGACCAAGTGAGGTTCATATTACATATGCAAGGATGGTTCAACATTAGAAAAACAATCAATATCATCCATCACATAAATAAAACAAAAGAATAGAATCACATGATCATATCAATCGATGCAGAAAAGGCATTGGATAAAATCCAACATTCATTCCTGATCAAAACTTTCAGCAAAATAGGAACAGAAGGAATATTCCTTAACATAATGAAGGATATACATGCATAACCAATACAAAAACATTATTCTCAATGGAGAGAGACTGAAAGGAAAGAGACCTCAGATAAGCAAAGCACTGTTGAAGAAGAACAACAAAGTTTGAGGTCTCACACTCTAGGAACTCAAAACTTGCTGCTTTACAGCCACAGTAGTCAAAACTGCCTGGTATTGGTACAACAAGAGTTACATACCAATGGTATAGAATTGAGAAACAGAAGTAGATCCTTCGATTTATAGTCAGCTGAACTTTGACAAAGGGCCAAAATCCATTAAACGGGGAAGATTGTTTAATAAATGGTACTTGCAAAACTGGATATCCATTGGCAGCAAAATGAAACAAGATCTGTACCTTACACCATGCACAAAAACTAACTCCAAATGGATCAAAGACTTAAATGCGAAACCTAAAACTAGAAAGTTCCTTGAGGAAAAACTAAGGAAAAATTTAGGGGCTCTAATATATAGCATAAATAGGCTATTAACTAGAGCCCAAAATGCACCAATAGCAGAAGAAAAACTAGATGAATGGAACCTTCTTAAAATTAAATTTTTATCTGCTTCCAAAGACTTCTGCAAAAGAGACAAATGAGAAGCTACACGTTGGGAAAAATTATTCAATGAGGACATATCTGACAAGGGACTTATCTCCAGAATTTATAGAAAACTCCAACACTTCAACAACAAAAAGATAAATAATCCAATTAAAAATGAGCAGAAGACATAAATAGACACTTCACCAAGGAGGATAATCAGGAGGCCAACAAAAATATTAATAAATGCTTATGATCATTAGCCATTAGAGAAATGCAAATCTAAACAATGAGATATCATCTTGCTCCAGCACTAGTAGAAAAGTTCAACAAGACAGAAAATAACAAATGCTGTGAGGATGCAGAGAGATTGGGACTCTCATACACTGTTGGTGGGACTGCAAAATGGTATAACCACTGTGGAAAGCAGTATGATGATTCCATAAAAAGTAGGAATTAGAAATACTATTTGACCCAGCCATTCAATTACTAGGTATATATCCTAAAGAAATGCAAGCCAGGAAAACAGATATATGCACACCCATGTCCATCACAGTACTATTTACAATAGCAAAAAGATGGAAACAACCTAGGTGCCTATCAACAGAAGAATGAATAACCAAGCTATGGTACATGCACACAATTCACACTATGCAACCTTAAAGAATAATGTAGAATAAGCAAAATACCACATAATGTGGATGAACTTGGAGGACATTATGCTGAGTGAAATAAGTCAATCACAAAAGGACAAATATTGTATTAGTCCATTATTGCAAAAAGTCAAGGAAAGGTTCATATATGGAAGGAAATTTTCTTTGTTGGTTACCATGGGTGGAAGAAGAGGGGAGGGGAAAATACACTGTTAGACAGGTAGAGATGAGTATTGACTTGGGTGAAGACAAGGGCAATGTACTGAGTGTGAGTGATCAACATGATGGCATTGAAGAAGAGGAAGACAGAGAGTGGTACTTGGGAGGTACAGACAACAAAAATGAAGCCTTTCGTTTTTTTTTACTTTATTTACTGCGTTGTCAGTGAAGGCAAACATTGATTTATGGGTGGATAGATGGGTGAGCTATAGGCTGAGCTATTAGGTATGTTGATTCAGCTGAGAGTGTGCCCAAGACCATGTATAGGGTTGGCAGACAATATTTCTATAAGTGTATTTATATGTTCTGTAAGAATTCCCAGGTACATAGTAGAGCTGACAAAAGACAAGGTTGCAGTCACTTCTTTGCCACAGCCAGCTACCCAGAAGAAGTGAGTAGTTGGACCTGTGAGCTCGGGACATAGTCTTAGGGGACATCAAGCTCAATTGGCATAAAATACTACACAAAAATATTGTGGCACATCCTACTTTGGTGAGTAGAGACTGGGATCTTAAAAGCTTGCAAGTGGCCTTCTAGGTGGAACAATTGGTCTCTCCTTGTCAAGGGCAAAGTAAAATGAAGAAAACGAAAGATTCATGGAAACAGTTAGTCCAAGCAACTGGTATACCATGCAATCCTCAGCCTCTATGACTTTGAGAGCAGAAGAACTAGATGGTGCCCAGCTACCACTGTCAACCACTCTGAGAGGGATCTATGTAGGCGATCCTGGATAGACCGTCAGAGAATATGTGGAACAAAACTCAAAATCATTAAAAAAAAAAAAAAAAAAAGAGCAAGTTTGCTGTCCTGATAGAGGCTGATAGGACCACTGAGACTATGACCCTTGGCTGCCCTTCAGGTCTGGAATTGAACCCACTCCTCTTGCTGCCAGCCAAACAAAAGACAGGCATATAAGGTGAACATTTACACTAGGTAGATACACTCCCTGGAGAGAACAACCAAGGGAGACAAGAAGGGCTGTGTATGCACAGGCAGACAGCTCAGGGGGCAGGCATATATTGAGAGAAGGACACAGGGATGAGGTAACTACTGGAAGGAAGTGGGAAGGAGCTGTTGCATTGTGGTAAATTATAGTCAATATCATGAGACAAACTGTATGTGAGCTGCTGTACATAAAGTGAATTTGCTCTGTAAACTTTCACCCAAAAGACAATTAAAACAAACAAAAAAAGATTATAGAATGATTTTTTTTCCCTTGAAATGATGGAGTGCAAAGTGCTGAAAGAAAAAAAAAACAATCAACCAAGAATATTATATCATGCAAACCTATCCTTCAAAATTGAATGAAAAATTAAGACATATCTAGATAAATAAGTTGCAGATAATTCATCACATATAATCTAGGACAATCCCCTTTCTCATTTCCCTGAGCTTGTTTCACTCTTTTGTAGTACTAACTCTCTGAAATAGTTTAGTATTTAATTTGTGTACTTTAAGATTAATCTTTTATATTGTAAAGTTCATATCATCAAAGTACCATTTTCATACTGGCTTCTTTAACACATATGCATTTATTCCTCTTTATGATTCTCTATGGTTTGACAGTTTATTTATTTTTATCACTTAATAATATTACATTGTTTAGATGTATCACAGTTTGTCAATTAACATTTCAAAGGATATTTTGGTGGATTCCAATTTTGGGCAATTATAAATAAATCTGCTACAAATATCTCTACATAGGTTTTTGTATGGACATAATATTTCAACCCAATCAGATTAACATCTAAGAGCATGATTTTTCGAAGATATTGTTAAGAATATGCTTCATTCTGTAGGAAACTAAACAAGGATATTCCAAAACTATCTATACCAATTTACATTCTGCTAGCAATAAATAACACATAACAAAAACAACAGCAATAAATAAGAGTCCATGTTCATCTGCATTCTTCTCAGTTTAGTATTGTCACTTTTCAGCTTATTAACCATTCTTATCACCATGACATGCAGTGGTATCTTATTTTAATTTGCAATTCTCTGGTAACAAATGATGATGAGGGTCTCTTCATATGTTCATTTGCCACTTGTGGATCTGTTTTGGTGATGTGTGTGCTCAAAAAGAGCTCTGGTGGTGTAAAGCCTAAAGCACTTGACTGCTAACCAGAAGGCTGGCAGTTCAAACTCACCAGCCACTCTTCGGAAGGAAGATTGGGCAATTTACTTCTGTAAAGATACTGCCTCGGAAACCCAAGGAGGGGTCGCTATGAGTTGGGTCCAAGTCGATGACACATAACAACAACAAGAACAATGGAGTAATAAAGGAAAAAAAAAAAATAAGATATCAGACGTGTAGGGAACAAATAACAAACTATTAATAAAGTCTTATTCAATAATAATATTAAATATAAATAGATTAAACTCAATAATTAAAAGACAGACATAGGCAGATATTCACAGAGTGGATAAAGCATTCTCCAATTACATTTCTGGATACAAGCAAACACAGTTTATATTACAAAAACCCAAAGAGTTTGAAAGAAAAAGAATGGAAAGTGATTAAGCAAAGAGTAACTGAGAGAGATGGAGTGACTCTGCTATAAGAGAATAGAGGGTTTAAGATGACAATTGAACCACAGACAAAAAAAAAAGTATTTTATAGTGACAAATGAATTAATCTATCAATAAGTTAAAACAGGTACAAGAATATAAGCACATAGAAAGAGAGCTCAAAAATATATGATGAAATCATTGGTAGAATAAAAGGGAGACATAGGCAATTTATCAATAAAATTTACAGAATTTACTACCATAGTTCAATAATGGATAGAAATTCTGTACAGATGATGGGTAAGGAAAGAGAAAAATTAAACAGCACCATAATTTTAATAGACCTAAGAGACATTTGGGAGCTCTAGTAGCATAGTGCCTAAGGCACTTGACTGTTAACCAGAAGGCTGGCGGTTCAAATCCACCAGCCACTCCTTGGAAGGAAGATGGGGCAGTCTACTTCCATAGTGATACTGCCTTAGAAACCCAAGGAGGGGTCACTATGAGTCAGGTCTGACTCGATGGCACGTAACAACAACAACAACAAGAGACATTTAAAGGAGTCCAGGTGACACAAATGTTTAAGGCCAACTGCTAACTAAAAGGTCAGTGGTTCAAACCCACCTGCCACTCTCTCAGGGAAAGATGAGGCAATAAGCTTCTGTAAAGATTTACAGGCTTGGAAAATTAACAGAGCAGTTCTATTGTATATAACAGGGCTGGTGTAAGTCAGAGCTGACTCAACAGCAACAGGTTTTGTTTTGAGTTTGGTAACAAGAATTTATAGAATACTCTATTCATCGATAGCAGAATATACAGTCTTCTAAAGTGAAAATGGGACAGTCTCTGAGATAGACCACATCTTAACTCTTAAAACAACAAATCTTATAAGACGGACATTGTAAAAATTACATTTTACAATCACAGCATAATTAAATTAGAAAACAATAACAGAATGAAATTTGACAAATTCAACAGTATCTGTAAATCAACAACACACTTCAAAATAGGCATTGGGCCAAAGAAGGAATAACAACAGAGATTAGAAAATACTCAGAGATAGATTAAAACAGTACAAAATAATAAGATACCAAAACACATGAAATGCAGTAAAAACAATACACAGAAAAATTTCATAGCTGAAAATGCCTACATAAAAATTTCTAATCAGTAATAAAACTATCCACTTTATAAATTAAAAGAAGACAATGTGGTAGTAGAAGGAGCAAACTACTCTAACCCAAAACAAGGAGAAGAAATGACACAATAAAACTACAGAAACAAATCAATGGAGAATACAGAAAATTAATGAAAACAACAATTGGTTCTTTGAAATCAACACAATTGACAAAATTTTAGCTAGACTGACCAAGAAAGTAATAGAAAAGACAAAGATAATTAAATTCAGAAATGAAGGTAAGGATATTACCACCAAACATAGAGAAATAAAAGGGTTAATAAGGACTATTATGTACAAGTTTATGTAACAAAATGGATAATCTAGATAAATTAACCAAGTCACAGAAATGTACTAACTAATAAAACTGATGGAAAAAGCAATAAGGAACCATAAACCCACGTGGCAGGCAGAATAGTACCCTCTACCTCCAGAAATATTGTAATTCCCAGAATTTGAATATTTCATTATGCACAGTACAGGAATTCTCAGTTTTGATTATGTTAAGGATTGTGAGATAAGGAAATTTCCTGCATTATATGGGCACACTTCCTATAAAACAATGTCCATATAAGGCAATGAGGGAGACAGTAGAGTAAGAGTCAAAGGTGACAGAGAAAGCAGAGGTTATTGAAGATGTTATGATTTGGAGAGATCTGGAGATGTTATGCTTTGATGATGGAGGCCATGAACCAAGGAATTCAGGGAGGCTTAGAAGCTGAACAAGTGAATAGGTTTCCTTTTAGACATTCCAGAAGGAAAACAAACTTGCCAACATCTTAATTTTAACCTAATAAGACAATTTCAATCTTCTGACCTTAATAATTTTAAGCTAATAAATTGATGTTGAATTAAGCTACCAAATTTGTGGTAAATATTACATCAAATGAAGTGATTGAATTAGTTAAAACAAAAAAGTTATCACAAAGAAGAGCCTAGAAAAATATTGCTTCACTAGTAAATTCTAACAGATTTTTTTTTTTTTAAAGTAGCACAAATTCTTCAAACTCTTCCAAAAATTCCAGTACTTCCCTTCTACCCAAGCAGGCAGTCTCACAACAAGAAAACTATATATGAACATCTCTTATGAATATTGACACAAAAACTTCCATAAAATATGGACAAACCAGAACCATATATGAAAGTTTCTAAGCCACAACCAAATGAGTTTTATTAAGGAATGCAAGACTGATTTAACATATAAGCCAAAACAAACTGACTGCCATTGAGTTGGTTCCGACTCATAGTGACCCCTCCTTGGGTTTCTGAGGTGGTATCTCTTCGGAAGTAGATTGCCCAATCTCCCTTCCAAGGAGTGGCTGGTGGGTTTGAACCAACAGCCTTCTGGTTAGCAGTCAGATGCCTTAGGCACTATGCCACCAGAGCTCCTAATTTAACACATAGGTATCAAATAATAGAACTGTTGCTGTCTAGAATTAGGCCCTGTGGACTTGATTCTGACTAACAGTGATCTTATACACAACAGAACAAATGTTACCCAGTCCTGCCCCAAAACAATAGAATATACTATATTTATATAATAATGAACAAAAATCATATAGTCATCCCAACAGATGCATAAAAAGCATTTCAAAAACTTCAACACTCTTCCATAATGAAAATGCTTAGAAATTAGTAATAGACAAAATATTTTCAGCTTGAAAAAGCACATCTGTGAAATGACCGCAAGTAACATCATAATTTGCCGTAAAAGATTTACAGCACTCCTTCAAAGATCAAGGACAAGATAATGGTATTCCCTCCTGCCATTTTTATTTAGCCTCATGTGGTAGTTAAGGTATGTGTCAACTTGGCTGGGTCTGGTTTTGGGCGGCTGGGCAGCTGGATGTAGTTATTCTTCATGATAGGAAGAGTAATCAACTCCATGGTGGAATCTACGGGAGCAGTAGAGTAGCTGCCTTTTGGAAGTAGTCTGCTTCCACTATGTAAGGAAATGTTTTGAAAAAGGGCTCTGCACCTTTTGGCATGCTTGGACCCTCCATGTAGCTGAATCTTCATTCAGTAGCCTGCCATACCTTGCCAATCTTGGGACATTTTCTGAACTTGAACTAGTGGTCTGCTGTGTTTGATAATCCTGGGGACTGTGCTTTTTCACTTGTCGACCTTGGGTTTGCCAGCCTCGGAAACCAGCAGCTGCCTGAGTTAAGAAAAGCTTCCAGCTTCATTGGGCCAGGAACAAGAGGCAGAGTTAAAGCCCAAGGTTGAGGGGCTTTCATGCAGTCCCTAGAGCTTGGTACATTGAACTCGTATGTCTAGCCTCCTAAATTGTCAGAGAATAAACTCCTGTTTGTTAAAGACACCCATTTGTGGTATTTCTGTTAGAGCAGCACTAGGGAACCAAAACACATTTGTACTGGCAGTATATGTGTTCGGGCATAGTGAACAGCCATGTAAGGAGCTTGGTTGTAGCAAAAAGTATAAGAAACTTGAGGTCAGTAAACACCACCACCACCACCAACAACAACAAAAAGACAGTGGAGATTGAGTCAACAAAAGAGAATTGGGTGAAATTTTTACCACAAACACAAACATCCTATTATGGTAATCTCAAAATTTCTAACAGCTTGACTTTTATCCCCCACTAAACACACCAGCCACTCCTCGGAAGGAAGGTTGGGCAATCCTACTTCTGTAGTGATACTGCCTCGGAAACCCAAGGAGGGGTCGCTATGAGTCGGGGTCGACTCGATGGCAAATAACAACAACAACAACAAAACTACAATAAGCTTTTTTCGTTTTTTCATTTTGCCTGAAAACTTCTTTAAAATAATATATATAATTCATGTTTCCTTTATATTCAGTAACCCAAACAGCTCCACTTATTTTGCTTATTTGCCAGGTCTCTGAATATGGACAAATAAAGCCACACAGTGTTTCTTTTCATCTGTAGAAACAAACTAAGACATTATGTGGTACGAACTTACTATAAACACAATATGTTTGTTTTACAAGTCAGTTCAGAAGTGTGTGTGTATGTGGGTGTGGTTGAGTGTGGAATGGAACTATAACAAAAAATGCTTCATTTTCTTCCCCTTAATTTAAGTCCACTTGTTAGCCTTCTGATATCTCATTGTTACCAGAACATTTTCGGACACAAAAATGAGTTGAATGATGGCACTTAGAGCACAACTTCTATTTTGACTAAAATAAGAAGGGACTAAACCAAAACTAAACTCACTACCATTGAGGCAACTTTGATTCATAGTAACACCCCTTTGGTTTCCTGAGGTCGTAAATCTTTACAGAAGTAGATCACTCAGTCTTTCTTCCGCAGAGTGGCTGGTGGGTTTGAACTGCCAACCTTCTGGTTAGCAGCCAAATGTCTTAGGCACTATGCCACCAGAGGTCCAATTAGGGACTAGGTACTTTTTGTCCACAAACTAATTCTTTCTCTCTCTGAAAACCTTATGTTTTATTTATGTTCATTTTGTAAAATATTGATTTCCACTCCAAAGCTACACAACACAATTTTTATTTATAAATAATATTAAAAAGTAACAGATGGCCTATCTACAATTTTTGATATTCATTGATAAACCAGGATATTCTGGAGTAACCCCATTAATCTGACATTTCAAAAACTATGTCTGGTTTTTGATTCCAAAATTAATGACCCCAAAAATCTGCTCTTAAAACACATATTATTAGTATTCAGCACCTGTCATAGTGTTTGAAAGAAATAAATGTAAAATGGCACAAGATTATAATGAGGAGAGAAATATGTTGATTGCCTATTGTGCTACATATTTTCATTTTTGAAATACTTTTCATTTATAGCTTAAGTAACTAATACACATTTTGCTCTGAATTTGTCTAAAACATTGGTATATATGCATACAGCTATAAAGTGCTAATAGAAATATGCTAAGGAGGTGCCAATGGGGTGCTAACAAGGAATTCAGGCAAAAAGAGGATTCAGGTATTCAAGGAAAAAGTGATAATGTAAACCTTGTTAATGAGATTTCATTAAATATATCATGGAAAAAATATTCTTATTTTATTTTATTTAATAAGATAGGGAAACTGTGTATAATAGTTGTTTTGGGAAGAATAATCTCCCCTTGCCAAGATGTCCTAATCCTTGGAACCAATTAATACGTTATATTACATGGCAAAATGGACTTTCCAAGTGTCATCAAATTAAACACCTTAAGAGGGAAATAATTATTTTAGATTATCTTGATGGGTACAATGTAATCACAAGTGTTCTCAAAAGATTAGAGAGATATGCAAATTAGAGAAAAATTTGTAGATTCTACCCTACTGTCTTTGAAAATGGAGAAAGGGGTGACAATTCAAGGAATAAAGATAGCTTCTAGAAGCTAAAAAGACAAGGGAATGGATTTTTTTTTTTTTCCTAAAGCCTTTAAAGGAATGAAAACCAATCATCACCTGCAGTTTACTTTAGTGAAACACATTTTGGACTTCTAACTTCCAGAAATGAATGATAATCAATTTTTATTTTAAGCCATTATGTTTGTGATAAAGGAGCCCTGGTAGTGAAGTGGTTCAGCTGCTCACCAAGAGGTTCACAGTTCAAACCTACCAGGTACTCTGAGAGAGAAAGATGTGGCAGTCGGCTTCCCTAAAGATTATAGCCGTGGTAGAGCCTATTACTGTAAAAAGACAAAGAAAGTTTTGTTTGGGAAAAAGAACTCATTTTGTAGGTTACCAGAGTGGGGAGGGAAGGGGAAGGATTAATGTTGGGATAATTGGGGCCCATACACTGACATGGGTAAAGTGAGGGGTATATGGAAAGAGTGTGTAAACACATTAGGAAAAGGAAGGACACTGAATTGTGCACATAGGAAATAGATGACAGATGCTAATACCAATCAGTGTGTCCACAATACTGCTTTACCATTAACATCAAACCAGGCTACAGATAAACACATAAACACCTGAGAGAATCAGATGGGGATCAGTGAACAGGAGTATACTCTAGACCAAGGATAGACTCAGAGGAGGCTAATCTTGAACAGATACCAGTGATACAAAATATCTGCAATCCTTTCAGAAACAACAGAAGACAGACATAGAGTAATCCCTCACAGATACCCAGACACTGTGCGAGAGAGGTCCAATGGATCTACCATCTCAGGACCATAGTACTGAGGGACACCAGACTCAATTGGCACAACAAAATACATAAAAGCCTTGTTCCTCATCCTACATTAGTGAGTAGTAACAGGGGTCTTAAAAGCTTTCAAGCAGCCATCTAAGATGCAGCTAATAGTCTCCTATCATCACAAGCAAAGAACAATGTAAAAATAAACAAAGGAATTTGGAAGCAATCAGCCCTAGGACACGATGTCCCTTGAGACCAGAACAAGATGGTGCCTGGCTACCAATGCCAACCACTAAGGAAAGGATCGAATCCAGAGGTCCTCGATAGAATGGGAGGAAAAATGTGGAACAAAATCCAAACACTCAATAGTGACCAAAATTACTGGTCAGATGTAGTCTGGTGAGACCCCCAATACTATGGCCCTGGGATATATTCTGGGTGTGGAATAAAGCTCAGTCCCAGGGGCTGCCCAATAGTAAACAAAATTGACATGCAGACCACTCAATCCAGTGTGATGCCCCCACATACTCTGTAGAAATGCATCTCTTGGAGCAATTAACTATGGGGCATCAGTGGGGCAACATTCACGCCGAGGTAATGCAGGACACACAGGAGTGCATAACTCTGAGCGGCATCGGGGAGGGTTACTAGGCAGGGAGGAGAGGAGGCTGGGTTAGGGTTGGACATGGTAAATGGGAATGAAACTAAATGTACACATAAGGTTGAATGTAAAACAAACTCTTAAAATAAAAATTAAAAAGAAAAATAAATCATGGATCAAGTTTTATAGTATCCAGTATATGAATGGAAATTAACTCAAAAGCATTGAGTTTTCTTTTTCAAGTTTGTGATAACTTGTTAAAATAACACTGATAATCTAATAGAACACAATACTACTTTTCAAAAATGTGTAAAATCCTTATCTGTTAACTGGATAGGCACAAATGAAACTTGCTTCTTTGTTTACACTCAAATGTGGATCAAGAGTCACATCAATGAGCCAAGACCATGCTTTTAAGTGTCAGACTCAAGATTTAAATGAAATTGTAAGGACATGATCAGGAAGAATAATTTTATAGATTATTCCATTCTCAATACTGTTGATTAGCTAAATGTGTTTTATTCATAAGAAATGTCTTGGCTTCCGGCCAAAAAAAAGATAGACATATGAGTTGAATATTTACCCAAGATAGATACACTCCTTGGAGAGAATAATTATGAGCGAAAGAAGGGCTGTTTGTGTACAGGGAGACAGCTCAGGGGACAGGAGTTCATGGAGGGATGGACACAGGGAAGAGGTGACTGTTGGGAGGGAATGGGAGGGGAGCTGTTGCATTGTGGTAAACTGTAGTCAATGTCATGAGACAAAGTGTATGTGAACTGCTGTCTGGAAAGTGAATTTGCTCTGTAAACTTTCATCCAAGTCACAATTAAAAAAATAAAAATGTCTTGGTACTCATAGGTTATGTAAAACTAATTCCCACCCAGCAAATTAATTTGTAAAAATGTGGATACATAAAGAAATTAAGAAATTAGTGTTCATAGCACAATCAGAGAGGTATGTGAAATCTTTATGTTCTTCAGTTTTTCTGCATTATTTTTATAAATTTTATTTTATTATTATTATTTTTGTTTGTTTTGGAAAAAATAGTATCCACATATATGTTTTGGTTTTTGTTATGTGTTGTTGAGTCGAACCCAAATCATAACAACCCTTTCTTGGGTTTCCAAGGCAGTATCGCTAAGGAAGTAGATTGCCCAATCTTCCTTCTGAGGAGTGGCTGGTGGGTTTGAATCACCAGCCTTCTGGTTAGCAGTCAAGTGCCTTAGGCACTATGCTACCAGAGCTCCCCATACAAACATGTCTGAGGCATACAAACATAGATATATATATATATATATATATATCCTCAGAAGGAAGGTTGGGCAATCCTACTTCCGTAGTG
>NW_006921725.1:474142-478288 GCF_000298275.1 Orycteropus afer afer | reverse complement strand
ATATATATAATCTCTCCTAATAGAAACCAACATGAAAAAAATATGGTGGCTGATAACTATTCACCACGGAAGTAGATTGTCCAACCTTCATTCCGAGATAACTCTTAGTCTCTTTCTAAAAGCAATTTTAATATTCATGTTGGTAACATTGTGATTTGAATCCCTAGTTTTAGAATACTGGTGGAATGAAGAAATGGTGGCTAACCCTCACTTATAAAAGGGACTTTGTCTGTCTTATTATTCTTTAACTGAAAGCTATTAAAAGACTGGGAATATTTGGAAGGAAAAAGAAGGTAGAAATAACAAATGGAAAGTTGTAGCCCCAGTTTATCCTTAAATTTAAATTGAAAAGGCACATTCCATATCGTTTACCTTGTTTCTTGTCAAGGAGCTCTGGAGGCCTAGTGCCTAAGGTATCTGACTGCTAACTAGAAGGCTGGTGATTCAAACCAGCCACTCCTCAGAAGAAAGATTGGGTGATCTACTAACGATTCGAAACCCAAAGAGGGGTCTCTATGAGTCAGAAATGACTCCACAGCAGTTTATCATCATCATCATCATTATCATCATCATCATCATCATCATCATCATCATAGAGGAGATTGGTTCCCTCCTTCCCAGACCAGTATTTGGATCTTGGCCCACGTAAATTAGGAAGGCAGGCATGTTATGCAATACAATTTTGACCAATGTGACTTCAGGGGTAATCTGTCCTAGAGATTATGGAAAGCATAGTTTCACTTTTTAAAAGACACCCATTTGGACCATCCTCATAGAATAAATAATGATGCAATTATTCAAAATTTTGTAGCTCTGTAGCAATTATGAATGAATGAGAGTGAAGAGAAAAGCCCATTGTAACCATTGCTGAATACAAAGGCACAAAGTGTCTATAGCTTTGATAAATTTAAATAACCTGAAAGCATACAACTTCTGAACTCTTTGCTAAATGAGATCATTAATTGCTGCTTTTATAAGATAATTTTAAATAGGATTTTCAGAAGAACACATAACTGGTAGGCTTTATGTGCTACCAAGTACATATGCAAAGTCATAATTAAATATTTAACATCTACAGAGTTCTATATGTTGGTCTTTATTAAAAAAAAAATTTCAAGACAGTGAAGAAAACTATGTTTGGTATATGACTACCCATTATGAAGCTATGTGCTTCAAAGAGGTTGCTTTATTTATTTCTTTAAAGAAATTTCTAAGATTTCCTACAACCTATATTTGAAAAACTAGACTCCTACTCCTGTTAGTCAGTTACATCACACATACTAAAATTATTAAATCAAAATTTGTAGTTTGCATGCATAATATGAAGGGATGGTTTAGAATATTATTTTGTATCCCTTTAGATACCTTTAACCTATTTTGGCTGACAATAACTTCTCTGAGAACAATGCAATATACAAAAGCTCAATATTGAGTATTTCTACAGGTGGAAGAGATAAAGAATGTGCAGAGTTGTAAAAGATATTCACTGACCTTCTGTTTCCAAGACACCATTTCATTAATCACCCACCACTATAAATAGGATTCATTCATTACACGAAAGTTTCCACAGGAATCAAAAGTATAAAATGTCAAGCAAGTTTTCACCTCAGAAATATGTGTAAGGGCATTCACTCTTTCAATCTGTGCTATGAGCATTCTTTGTGGCTTCTGCCTCCTCTTAGTAGAGCCACAGTATAAAGCCCCTATGGACAAGTGAGCCTACCAAATAAATCATGATATGCTATTGAGGAGAAAAGACCAAATAATCTGCTCCCATAAAAATCTCAGCCTAGGAATCCCTATGAGGTGGTTCTCTTGTGTCAAATTGGGTTTGTGAGTTGGAAGTGACTTGCCAACACAGAACAACAGCAGGTTATTGAGAAACATTTATTTCATTTTCTTTGTAAATAATAAGTAAGGTTAATTTTATTTTTATCATATATGGTAATATATAAGGAGCCCTGGGTGCACAGTGATTAAAGTGTCTTGCTATTAACTGAAAGTTTGGCAGTTCAAATCCACTAGCCACTGCAGCAGAATGATGTGACAATGTGCTCCTGTAAAGATCGAGATTTGGAAACCTTGTAGGTCAGTTTTACTATGTTATATAGCATCACTTGATTTCTCCAGTATAATGGTAAAGCATTTGTCTGCTAACAAAAACATCAGAGATTCAAACCCAACAGCCGCTCTGCAGGAGAAACATAATGCAATCTGCTTCCTTAAAGATTTACAACCTTGGAAATCTTATGGGTCACTTGTACTCAGCCATATAGGGTCACTATGAATAGGAATAAGTTTGGTGGTAGTGGGTTTGGTTTGGGTTTTTTGAGTCAGAATTGACTCCAAACAATGGGTTTGGTTGATATTATATTAATAAATAGAAATAATGTGTGTGTATATATTAATATAGGTTCCTGAGTGGCACAGTGGTTAAAGTGCTTTGCTCCTAACCAAAAGGTCAGGAATTTGAACTCACCAGCACCTCCACAAGAATTATTTAGCAGTCTGCTTCTGTAAAGATTAATAGCCTTAGCAACTCTATAGGGGCAGTTCTACTCTGTCCTAGGGTTGCCATGAGTTGAAATCAACTCAATGGCAGTGACTTTGCTTTAAATATATATAACATGATGCTTAAGGTTGTGTGTCAGTATGGCTAGGACATGATTCTTAGTGTAGTCACAGTTGTATAATGATGTAGTTTAGCAGTTATGTAATAATATAATCATCTCCTGTGATGTGATTAGTCAATCAGTTGTAAGACAGTATTCCTCATGGGTGCATCCTGCATTACATATACATGTGTGTGTGTGTGTGTAGAGAGAGAGAGAGAGAACTATCGAAGTTCCAGCAAAGCTTACTCCCTTGCTTTGGATCCTGCGTCTGGCTCCACATAATCTTACATCTGATTCTTGAGATTAATCAGCCACTACAGCCTGTGAACCAGCAGCCTGCTTTCAGTTCTACTGATCTTGGATTCCTCAGCCTCTGCAGCTATGTGAAGCAGGAGAGGTCTCCAGCCTTATGTCAGCTTTTACAACCATGTAAACAATTCCATGAGATAAATTCTCTCTCTCTCTCTCTCTCTTTCTCTCTCTCTCTATGTATATGCACATACACACACATGCTTGACTGGTTTTGCTTCTCTAGATAACCCAACTCTAGTATAGTGAATTACTTGGTATGGGTCTTCTAGCCATAGTCTTTGTGACTTCCACCAGACCAGATGACTGAGTGGAATTGTAATGTAAGAAAATCCAAAGTGCTTGTGGATAGTTTGCTCATAATGTAAATAAGGTATGTGGCACTCTTGTGAGGTTGAGACCATGGACATAAGGTTATGGAAGGCTAATGTGGAGATTGGTCAGTTTTGTTGTCCTGCTAGACTTAAAATGAGGAGAGGAGTCTTACTTCCATCAAGAAAGAAGAGCTGGGAATGGAGCTTGTCCTTGGATTCCTGTGCTGAGATGACAGCAGAGAGATGTCAGACAGATGGAATAGAAATGGCAGACAGTGGCAGCAGAATCTAGAGACCAGCACAAGATAGAACTGCAGGCTTGCCAGCTCACAGAGCAAGACAAGTGAGTGTTATGGGGCAGAAGTCTTGCTGTTAGAGGGGGGGCACCTATCAGAAGAGCTAAAATAACGTTGTAACACTTGCTCGAGCATGGAAGAGTCCCTGCTGAGAAGAGGAGGTCCAGAGGGGCATGCCGAGGACATGGCCAGGTGAAGGCTCTTCTAATCAAAGAATAGTATCCTGAACATTCCTGAACCTGAATTGTAACCTGTTGCTTCCCTAATAAATTCCACAATCAGGAGTATTTTCTATGAGTTCTATGTGGTCACTGAAGCAAAATAACAAACTCGGGAGAGAAGTAGTGAGTGCAGTGGGAGGGAAAGTTAATATCAGAATTGGTAAAAAGGTTGGAGGGAGGTGGACTATCTAATAGTGTAAATGTTTTTGGCTGTTGCTGTTGACCCTTTCCTCTCCTCCTTGTGAAGAGGAGGTCATAGGATGCTGCTCCCATTTCCTTTTCGCACACACCTGAGACATTTATTATGAAAAGTGGATTTAGAGAAATAAAATTATAAGGATGAGTTTTATAAATTGGTTCTCAAGTGTGGTTAGTCTTTTTTTTTTTTTTT
>NW_006921725.1:471555-473792 GCF_000298275.1 Orycteropus afer afer | reverse complement strand
GGTACCACCCCTTTTTTTTTTCTCCAAATGATTTTGAGTTTTGTTCCACATTGTTCTCCCTCTCTATCCAGGATCTCCTACATAGATCTTTTCCAAGTGATTGACAGTAGTAGCTGGGCACCATCTAGTTCTTCTGGTCTCATAGTCGTATAAGCTGCAGATCAGATGGTGTACCGGTCACTAGGACTAATTCTTTTCCATGAATTTTTTGTTTTCTTCATTCTTCTTTGCCCTTGACAAGGAGAGACCCATCATTGCATCTAGATGGCAGCTTGCAAGCTTTTAAAATTCCAGTCGCTACTCGCCACAATGGGAGGTGGAATAATGTTATGCTATGCTGCCAATTGAGCTTTATGTCCTCTGTGACTATGGTCTTGAGCCCAAGTGTGGTTAGTCTTAAAGTACTAATGAACCTCTTCTAATAGTAAAGAGGGCACCCCTGACCCACGGTGTGAGGTGCCAATAGAAATAAGCAAAATATCACAAACAATACATCAAATATTTGTGAGAAACAGGGCTCTATTTTTTTAAACCTGCATTTTTGTTGTTGTTGATGTTGTTCTTAGAATGAGCAATATAAGGAAGACTGTGGCTTGGTCCTTCTTTCACTAGATAAAGTGATGCAGGGAAGATGTGTGCTTAGGGCTTTACAATCATGGCTCAAATGTTGCATAAAAGACCTGAAAGTTGCCACTCTTGTCCTAAAGAAAGCCTTATTTCTTGTGGTAACAGAGCTAATATTGCCAAAAAAAAAAAAAAAAATCCCGAAGTATATCATAAAAGTAACTGAATTACAATGCCAACTGAATTACTGAACTAGAATGATATCTGAAGTTAAACTGAAGGTATTGGTTGAGAAGAAATGGGATACTGAAACCTGGAATAGGGACATCATATGGGCAGATAATCAGGAATATGAGAACTTTTGTTCATAAAATTCCATTGAATATTTCCTGCCCAGAGCAGCACCCTTCCCATCTGAATAGATTACTCCATCTTTGTCTGCTAAGCCACACTCCCAAGGAAATAATTTTTCCTCCCAACACAATTTAATGAGTTTAACACAGCTGTGTCTGAAGGGTCATTTTCTGAGATGGCATCTGGGCATTGTCTGAAAAATTACCAGATGTAAATGCCTTATAAGACATTGCTGAATATTTCCAGGACCCACCCTTACTACCCATTTAGCTTCTAGTTCTATAACAAGACTGAAGTTTCAGTGAGCCCCAAAAGGTAAAGTACACAGTGTGACACAGGAGGATGTACATGAGGTTTAATACGTGGAGTTTAATAACCCCAAACACATTGATTGACTTTTCTAATATGTACAAACAGATACCTGGAGAATATGTGTCAAAATAGCATTAAGAATGTGGGATAAGTGTGAAAGGAACATAAAGATCTATATGTCTGAGTGTATTGATATAGGTTATTAAACACAGATTCTTCATTTAATGTTTCAACTTATGTTGTTAGTTGTTAGGTACCATCGAGTCATCTCTGACCCATAGCGACCATATGCACAGCAGAAAGAAACACTACCTGGTCCCATGCCAGCTTGGGGATACTTGCTATACTTGATCCCATGACCTCAGCCACTGTGTCAGTCCATCCTACTGCAGGGAATCGTCCCTTCTCACAACATGACTAGAGTAAGTGAGATGAAGTCTGGCCATTCTCACTTCCAAGAAGCATTCCTGCTGATCTTCCTTCAAGAGAGATTTGTTAGTTCTTTCAGCAGTCCATGGAGTTTCCAGCACTCTTCACCAGCACCACAACTCAAAAGCATCAATTCTGCTTTAGTCTTCCTTATTGATTGTCCAGCTCTCACATGAATATGAAGCGATTGAAAATATCATGGCTTGTGTCAGGCATACCTTAGTCCTCAAGGAGACAACTTTACTCCTCAGAACTTGAAAGAGGTCCTTTGCAGCCGACTTGCCCAGTGCTGTACTGTGTCTCATGTCATGACTGCTGCTTCCATTGGTGTCGATTGTAAAACAAAGCAATGTGAAGTATTTGACAACTTCAAACTTTTCTCCATTTATCATGATACTGCTTGTAGGTTCAGTTGTGAGGATTTTTGTTTTCTTTATATTGAGATGTAATCTGTACTGCAGACTCTATTCTTCAATCTTCATCAGTCAGTGCTTCAAACCACTTTCAGCAAACAAAGTTGTGTCATCAGCATATCGCAGGTTGTTAATGTTTCTTCCTCTGATCTTGATGCCATATTC
>NW_006921725.1:461570-471175 GCF_000298275.1 Orycteropus afer afer | reverse complement strand
AGGATCACCTTTCTTTGGAATGGGTACAAATATGGATCTCTTCCAGTCAGTTGGCCAGGTAGCTGTCTTCCAAATCTCTTGGCATAGCCAAATGAGTGCCTACTGTCAGGTATCTTTTTGTTGAAACATCTCAATTGGTATTCCATCAGTTCCCAGAGCCTTGTTCTTTGCCCATTCCATCAGTGCATCTTTGACTTCTTCCTTCAATACCATTGGTTCTTGATCATATGGCACTTCCTGAAATGGATAAAGATTGACCAGTTTTTTTTGGTACAGTGTCTCTGTATATTCCTTCCATCTTCTTTTGATGTTTCCTGCATCATTCAATATTTTGCCCATAGAATCTTTCAATATTGCAATTCAAAGCTTAAATTTTTTCCTCAATTCTTTTAGTTTGAGAAATGCTGAGAGTGTTACTCCCTTTTGGTTTCCTAACTCCAAATCTTTGCACATTTCATTATACTAATTGGCTTTGTCTCTCAAGCTGCTCTTTGAAATCTTCTGTGCAGCTCTTTTCATTTCTTCCATTCACTTTTGCTACTCTCCACTCAAGGGCAAGATTCAGTGTCTCTTTTGTCGTCCATTTTGGTATTTTCTTCCTTTCTAGTCTTTTTAATGATCTCTTGCCTTTTTCATGGATAATGTTCTTCATGTCATCCCACAATTCTTCTGGTTTTCTGTCACTGGTATTTAATGCAACAAATCTACTCTTTAGATGGTCTCTAAATTCAGGAAGGTTATATTCAAGACCATATTTTGGCTCTTGTGGACTTGTTTTAATTGTCTTCAACTTCACGTTGAACTTGCATATGTGCAGTTGATGGTCTGTTCCACAATCAGCTCCTGGCCTTGTTTTGGTAGAAAATATTGACCTTTTCCATTGCCTCTTGCCACAGATGTAGTCAGTTTGATTCCTGTGTGTTCCATCTAGTGGAGTCCACATGAATAGCCACCATTTGTGTTGTTGAAAAAAAGGTATTTTTAATTAATAAGCTGTTGGTCTTTCAAAATGCTATCACTCAATTTCCAGCATTATTTCTGTTAACAAAGTCAAATTTTCCAATGACTGATGATTCTTCTTTGTTTCCAACTTTTGCATTCCAGTCACCTGTAATAATTAACACATCTTGATTGCAAGTTCAGTCAATGTCAGACTGCAGAAGCTGATGTAAATGTTTAATTTCCTCATCTTTTGCTTTGGTGGCTTGTGAGTAAATTTGAATAAAAGTAGTAATAATTGGTCTTCCTTGTAGGCATATGGATATTATCCTATCACTGACAGCATTGTACTTCAGGATAGATCTTCAAACATCTTTTATGATGAGGAATGCCATGCCATTCCTCTTCAAACTGTCATTCTCAGCATAGTAGATCATATGGTTGTCTGATTCAAAATGGCCAAAACCAGTCCACTTCAGCTCACTAATGCCTAGGATACCAATCTTTATGCATTCCACTTCATTTTTGACAGCTTCCAATTTTTCTAGATTTATGTTTCATACATTCCATGTTCTGATTATTAATGGATGCTTGCAGCTGTTTCTCCTCAAATTGAGTCATGCCACGTCAGTGTATGGAGGTCTCAAAAGCTTTATTTTATCCATATCATTAAGGTAGGTTCTACTTTGATGACGCAGCTCTTTCCCAGTCATGTTTTGAGTGTCTTCTGAACTAAGTGGCTCATCCACCTGCACTGTATTGGACAATGTTTCCAGGCTATTCATGAAGTTGCCCAGGAATGTATCAAACAGCGTTTCTTTGCTATTTGTAAGGTTTTCCCTGGATACTTTTTGGAGAAGTACATGGCCTCTTCCTTCTTCCTAGTCTGTCTCAGTGTGCAATCTGCACTAAAACCTGTGTACCATGAACAACCCTTCTGGTATTTGAAATACCGGTGGCACAGCCTCAATCCTAGCAACATCATGTCACCAGTACAACAAGCTGACAGACAAGTTTGTCTCCTTTAGCTGTTGGAAACCTCTCCACCATCCTTTTACCTGGATCCCTGCCACTGCTTCCTCACTCTGTCCTGATCCCACTGGCTTTTCTCTCCATTTTCCCACTGCTTGGGGGTGGGGCCTGGTTTCCTCCCCTTATCTAGAAACATCCTGGTCCCCCTTGAAAGGATCCTGGTCCTTTCAACTTATAGAAGGTAGAAAAGGATTTAATAGTTTATTTGGTTGTTTCACAGAAGCATGACTTATTTGGTTGTCTACACTAAATCAAGTTGAAGTGCTAGACTTACTTTAGTATTCTATAGAAGAAGATATCCAACATCTTGAGGAGTTGACATGTTAGAATAGATTTATCAGTTTAGACCCAAATACCAAATCATGGAGTCCCCAGAGGAAAGACCTCTTATCAAAATTATGAGGCACAGATTTTTGAAGGGAGCCCAAGCATCCTTGAAGAGTGCTGTGGTTGTTATTTTGTGTAATTCATATTTGACCTGGGAATTTCCTTCACTAAATTAAGACACCTAAGTAAAATGAGATTGATTGAAGCTGATACTGGAAGGAGCCAAGTGACAGCATTTAACTGACATAGTTGGAGGTGGGCATGGCTACCATAACGGATAGTGGCGTCAAAGCAATAATCAGAATAATATGAATTGTATGAGCTTATGATGTAAGTTACTTAGACATAGTGTCTTTAGGAGTGAAGTAGATTGGAAATCTACTAAATACTTGGCTTGTACAAATTGAAGAATCCTAATATAAGAGAAATGGCAGTCAAACTTGAATCAACAGGATAGAGAACTATGATCCTTCTGAATTCCAAGACTTGAGTCATTTTACATATCCACAATCTCTTGAGGAAAGTAGGGCCATATTTCCTTGAGGAAGAACCTCACTACACTGCCAAATATTTATACTATTCATCTATCTCCCCGATTTCCCCAAAAGGGATCTATAGTCTTTGACAAGAGTGACTATTCATTGGGGAAAGACTTTTCAGAGATTACTAGATACTGAATCTGAACTGACACTAATTCCAGGAGACCCAGTGACCTACCAGTCAGAGTTGGTGGTGTGTGGAAGTCATATTTGTAATGGAGTCTTAGTTTATGATCATCTCACAGTTGGTCCAGTGGGTCCTCAAATTCATCCTCTAGTCATATCCCCAGCCCCACAATGCATAATTGGAATAGATATTCTCAGTAACTGGCAGAACACTCACATTGAATCTGACATGTGGAGTAAGGATTATTAAAAGCCAAATAGAGACCATTAGATCTTCCCTTACACGGAAAATAGTAAACCAAAAGCAACATTCCATTCCTGAAAAGATTTCAGAGTGGTGGTAATTAAGGTTATGTGTCAACTTGGCTGGGGCTGCTTTTGAGTGACTGAGCACCTGGATGTAGTTATTCCTCATGGTTAGATTGGTAAGCAACTACTTGGTGGAATCTATTAGAGCAGCTGAGTAGCTGCCTTAGGGATGTGGTCTGCTTCCAGCATATAAGGAGAAGCATTGAGAAAGGTCTGCAGCTTTTGGCATGTTTGAATCCTACATGTAGCTAAGTCATTATTTACCAGCCTGCCCTGTTTGCCAATCTTGGGACTCTTGATGGACTTGAATTAATGACCTGCCATGTGGTTTGGTAATATTGGGACTGTGCCTTTTTACTTGTCATCTATGGGTTTGTTAGGCTTAGTTGCCAGCAGCTATCTGAGTGACAAAAGCCTCCAGCTTCAGTGGTCCAGGAGCAAAAGGCAGAGCTGAAACCCAGGATTCAGGGGCTTTCACCAAGCTCCTAGCTCCTGGCACCTTGAACTTGGATTTCTAGCCTCCAAAACATTAAGAGAATAAACTCCTATTTGTTAAAGTAACCCATTGTGGTATTTTCTTTTAGAGCAACATGAGGTAACCAAAACAAGAGATTAGTGCAGTAATTAAGAACTTGAAGGATGAAAGGTTAGTGATTCCTACCACATCCTCATTCATCTGGCCTCTTTGACCAATGGGGGTGGGGAACACAGATGGATCTTGGAGAATGTCTGACTTATAAACTAAATGAGGTGATGACTCCAATTGCAGCTGCTGTTTCAGATATAGTTTAATTTCCTGAGCAAATTAATACATATTCTTGTACCTATTATGCAGCTATTGATCTTGACAATGCCTTTTTCTTGATCATGGTTTTGAAGGATCACCAGAAGCAGTTTGGTGTCAGCTGGTGAAACCAGCAGTATACTTGCACTGTTCTGCTTTAAAGTATATCCACTCTTGAGCCCTATGTCATAATTTAGTCAGCAGGAACCCTGATCAAATTTCCCTTCCAGAACACATCCTACTGGTCCATTACACAAATGCTGATTCCACATAGCAAGACAGAAGTATCAATGACTCTGGACTTTTGCATGCTACAGGGTGGGAAATTAACTGACAAAACTTCAGACACCTTCCATCTCAGTTAAATTTCTAGAGACCCAGTGATGTGGGATATGTTCAGATATTCCTTCTATGGTAAAGGACAAGTCATTGGATCTGGCCCCCTCCTAGAACTAAAAAGGAGACACAACAACTGGGGGTCTGTGCTACTCTGGTCTGTTTATCAAGTGACTCAAAAAAATGCTAGCTTTGGGTGGGGCACAGAATAAGAGAATTCTGTGCAACAGTTTCAAGCTACTTTGCAAGCTGCTGTGTCACTTGGACCATATGATCCAGCTGATGTAATGGTGGTTAAGTGTCAATTGCAGATGGATGCTGTATGGAGTCTTTGGCAGTTCCCTGTTAGTGAATTACTGTGAAGACCTTAGGATTTTGGAGCAAAACTCTGTCATTCCTTGCAGAAAAATAGTCTTCTTTTGAGAATTAACTTTTGGTTTGTTATTGGGTCTTTGCAGGCTGAATGCTTAACCATAAGCAATCAAGTCACCATGTAGTTTGAGTTTCCTATCATGAACTGGTGTTGCCTGACTCACAGAGTCAAATGTGCACAGCAACACTCCATCATTACTTGAAAGTGGTATATATTGTGCCAGAGCAGGATCTGAAGGCACTTACATGTAAGTTGTGTGAGGAAATGGCCCAAATGCCCATGATCTCCACTCCTGTTACGTTACCTTACTTCTCTCAGTCTACATTTATGGCCTCATGAGGACTGCTTATGATCAGTTGACTGAGTAAGAGAAAAGTTGAACTTGGTTTATAGATGGTTCTGTGTGACATGCAGGAAACACTCAAAAGTGGACAGCAACAGCATTGCAGCCTCTTTCTGGGAACTTCCTGAAAAACAGTGGTGAAGGAAATCCTCCCAATGAGCATATTTTTGAGTAGTGCATTTAGTTCACTTTGCTTAGAAGGAGAAATGGCCAAGTGTGATTATATATACTTATTCATGGACTATGGCCAATGATCTGGATCAATGGTTAGGTGCTTGGAAGGAACATGATTAGAAAATTGGTGACAAGAAGGTATGGAGAAAAGGTATGTGAATATACCTGTCTGAATGGAATTAAAGATGTTTGTGTCTCACGTGACTGTTCACCAAAGATGACCTTGTCAGAGGAGGATTTTAACATTCAAAAGTATGATAATGAATTCTTTGGAAATGAGTCATCCTCTTTCCACATTCCATTCCATCATTGCCTAATGGGCTCATGAACATAGTAGACATGTTTAGCAGAGATGGAGGTCCTTCATGAGCTCAAAAACAGCCACTGTAGAATGCCAAATACACCAGCAGTAGAGACAAACACTGAATATCTGCTATAGCACCATTCGTAAAGATTATCAGCCAGCAACTTGGTGGTGGGCTGATTATGTTGGAGCACTTCCATCATGGAAAGGGCAATGTGTCATACTTACTGGGACAGACATTTATTCTAGATACTGCTGTTCCTTTCCTGTACACAATGTCTTTTACAAAACTACCATCTGTGGACTCAAAGAAAGTCTTATTCACTGTCATAGTATCCCACACAATACTGCTATGGATCTAGGGACTCAATTCACAGCCAATGAAGTAAGGCATGGGGCCAATGCTCATGGAATTCATTGTTTTTACCATGTTGCCCATCATCCTGAAGCAGCTGGCTTATTAGAATGATGGACTGTTCTTCTGAAGACACAATTACAGTGCTAGCTATGTGGGGACACTTGCAACATTGCATAATTGAGGTAATGTTCTCAGGAGGTTGAACATGCTCTAAAACAGCTTCCAATAAATGATACAGTTGCTCTGATAGCTAGGATTCATAATTCTAGGAATCGAGCAGTGGAGATGGGAGCGACATCATTCACTATGTTCTGTATATCTAGACATCTTAATTCCAAAGGAAGGCATGCTCCTACCTGGAGACACAATGTGCATTCCATTAACTGTATGCTAAGAATACCACCTGGCCACTTTGGTTTCCCCATGCTTGTGGATCAACAGGCAAATAAGGGAGTTACCATATGGGCTGGTGCTGTTAACCCTGACTACCTAGAGGAATTCAGATTGATCTAGAAAATTGAGGTGAAAAAGAATGTCTGGAATTCAGGAGATCCTTTGGGCCATCTCTTAGTACTACCATGTGCTATGATTAAAGTGAATAGAAAACTACAGCAACCAAATTCTGACATGATGAATAATGGTCCAGACCCTTTAGGAATAAAAGTTTGTGTCACCCCACCTGGAAAAGAACAATGACCAGCTGAAGATAAAGGGGTTATGGAATGAGTGGGAGAAGAAGGTAGTTCTAAATACCAATTTTCACCATGTAACAAGTTACAAAATAAGGACTAAAATTGTTATGAGTATTTTTTCCTTGTTTTATTATATGTGTATTTGTGCATAAATATATAAATAATTTATATACACATAGTAATTACTTGTTTCCCTCCCTTATAGTACATAAAATATAAATAGGGGTAGTGTGTTTTTGTTATATACTGGCTAGTTGTATCATATTAGGTGCAAGTATGATGTTGTAATTATATTTATTTAGATAGTGTATGACTTAAGGAGACGTGCATAGGTGCCAGGTTGTAAAGGGGTGGACTGTCATGATTAAAATCGCATGTCAAGGCGGCAGGGCCATGATTATCAGTGGTTTGACAATTATTTGATGATGTAATTTTGAAATTATGTAATGATGTAGTCTGAAAGTTATGCAATGATATAATCATCCCCATTATGTGATCTGATATGATCAGCAATCAGTAAGGGGATTTTCATCAGGAGTGTGGCCTTCGTCCAATATATATAGACTTCCTAGTAATGTTCACTCACTGGCTTTGGATCCTGCATTTGTCTTCTCATCAGCTGACTTCCAGTTCTTGGGATTCATTAGCCTTCATAGCCTGTGAGGCAGCAGACTGCTGTCTTACCTGCTTATCTTAGATTTGTCAGCCTCTGCAGCTCTGTAAGTAAGGAAAAGCCAACAGCTTGATGCATTACCCAAAGACTTAGGACTTGCCAGCCTCTACAAATTCCTGAGCCATTTCCTTGAGAAAATATATCTGTTTCTTTCTGAATATATATGGGGTTCTGTTGATGTAGTGGTTAAGTCATTTAACTGCTAACTAAAATGTTGGTGGTCTGAACCCACTAGCCACTTAATGGAAGAAAGATGAGGAAGTCTGCTTCTGTAAAGATTTACAGTCTTGGAAACACAATGAGGGTGGTTATAAGAATCAATTAGATGACATTGATTTTTGCTTTGTTTTAGAATATGCTTTACTCATTTTGTTTTGCTAGAGAACCTAGCCTAAGGCATCATACATATATATAATATGCATATGCGTGTGTGTGTATGTATATACAGATATAGATATAAATTTCCCCTAAATTTGGACATTTTTTTATTCTGGTTTTGATCTTAAATCCCTGTCTTATACACCTGGGCCAATCAATGTATTATATTAACAATTCTTGTCTTTGCAAGATTAGAGTCCTTTGTTCCCTTGCTAAGTAGATTCTGACTCATAGGGATGCTATAGGACAGAAGAGAATGTTCCCATAGACTTTCTAACAGTATAATTTTTATCAGGAAGATGGCCATTCTTTCTCTAGTGAAGCAGTTGGTGAATTTGGACTTCCAACTTTTCTATTAGCATCGTGGCATGAAACCACTGTGCCTCCAGGCCTCCTTTGTGTTCTTCATATACTCTGAAAAGTCCCCCATGCCCTGAAACCTGAGTCTTGTCCTTGAAACACAGCAAAGGCTATGCTAGATGCTGAAAAGCAGCAAATATTCCTTCAGCTTATACCACATCATGGGTCAACTCACCTCTTTATTCAACTGAATTTTTCTGATATGAAATATGTTCCCAGATAAATTATAGCTTATCTTTTTTTATAAATTTCATATATTTTATTCTGCTACTTAGTTGACTTCACTGTAGTTCAAAATTTAAAACTTCAATCAATTGAAAAAGACAGCTAGTATGTATGTAGGGTGTTAACCAGTCTAGATTAGTTTGTCCCAGCAGCATGTCCCGTTCTTCAGTGAACTGAGATACTATAAGTAAGTCTGCCTCCTTCCCATATTTTCTGACCTGCTGTATTTACTCTGCCATGCCTTATTAAATCATAAAACACAAGGCATACTTTAGCAGGTTATTACTCTGGAACATCACTTTCCGTTAGAATATTTTATTATGTAGCAGCTACTGTTGACTTTTCTCTTGGAAAAAATAATTCTTTATTTTCACATAAAAGGAGAAAATCATGGGAAAAATCTAAATAAAAGTAAAATGATAATCAATAGTAAAAGGATATATCATACACTTGATATCTACACAAGTTTCTATCAAGTTGATCCCAATTCATGGTCTCTCATGTATGTCACAGTAAAACTGTGTTCCACAGGGTTTTCAGGAGCTGATTTTTTGGAAGTAGAGCTCTAAGACTTTTTTGAGCTGTCTCTAGTTACACTTGCCCCTCTAAACTTTCAGTTAGCAGCTGCATATTTTAACCATTTGTACCACCCAGGCATTCCACTCAATATCTGGGAAATTTAAAAAATACAACTTGTCCACAAATTAAAACAACAACAACAAATCCTAGCAACACCTCTTATGTACCTCAAAACTAAATAGATAATATAAGATTATACAATATCTATATTATATTCTGAAACATACTCACAGTAATATATATGTATCAGCTTTGGAAATACTATATAAAATTTGGTATTTCATGCATATTAATAGCAAATAAATCCATGCTTGAAAATCAAAATTCTAAACAAAATCTAGCCAGTACTCTGTCACAATAATGAGCCATTTTAATATTCTGTTATTTTACCCATTTTCCATAAAATGTCAAGCTATTCCCAGGAGTAATAGTATAGATTCTATTATGAATATACTAATGGAGTCAAATCACCTATTACATATTCCATGAGAAACACATACCACTCACAGTCAATGTACATATTATGGTTCACCTTTAAATTAATTTGTGAGAGTATTTACTCAATGTCTCTCTTCTCTACTAGGCTATAATTTTTCTAAGAGCAGTGTTCCAGTCTGATTTTCACTATTTGATGTATTCCAAGGACTTAGCATCAGGCAACCACTCAATAAACATTTACTAAATAAAATAATAAAACAAAAATGAACATAAATCCAAACCCGTTTAGTATAAAACCAAAAAAAAAAAAAAAAAA
>NW_006921725.1:454890-456002 GCF_000298275.1 Orycteropus afer afer | reverse complement strand
AGGAGTTGTGAAGGTTGTTAGGAAAAACAACTACAACAACAAAAAGCCAATTTTATTGGTTAATATTCTTGAAGAAGTAGTAAATATAGATGAACTAGGCACTATTTTCACACAAAAAAAAATTACTTTAAATAACAATTGAGAGGCCAACTATAGTTATTCAGATCTGTATTCCATAACATTTTCTATAAAATGAACTAATTAACCCTTCCAGTTCAAGGAGAACAACTGGCAGTATCCATCTATCCATCCATCCATCTATCCATTTATCTATCTATCCTGTATCCATCTATGTATCTGAAAATTTCCAGGCTTTCAATAAAATTAAGAATTTGGGAGAAGTTGTGTTTTCAAACATGAGTTTGACAGCTTTCTAACATTCAATGATGTTTCTCAAAGTGACAATATTCGTTAATACTATTTTTAACACTGTAAAATGACACAGTCCCTGGGTGGCACAAATGATTTAATGTTTGACTACAAGCTGAAAGGTTTGTGATTTGAACCCACCAAGAGGCTTCTCAGAAGATAGTTCTGTCAATCTGTTTCTAAAAGGTTACAGCCTTGAATACCATACAGAGCAATTCTACTCCGCACACATGGTCTCATCATGAGTCACAATCAACTACACAGTAACTAACAAAAACAGCATATTGACATATGCCAAAATTTGGAGCATATGTATGAGTAGGTGAACCAATAGTTTCCAAATTGTTGATGTATTATGCTACAAAATCATGCAAGGGAAAAAAACAGCCATGCAAAGGGTAATATAGAGCAATACATTTGAATGTAGCAGAGTTGGCCAAGTTCAGGTACTGTTACAAATTCCACGTTGCAGCTAACTTTTAAGAAGCTGTTCCTTTGGTCATGTGGTCAGAATGTACCATTCCTGGGAGAAGGATATCATGCTTGATAAACCAGGGGGTCAGTGTCGAAGGGGAAGACCCTCAAGGAAATGGACTAATACAATGGCTGCAATGATGGGCTTAAGCTTAGCAAGGCAATGGACTAATACAGTGGCTGCAATGATAGGCTTAAGATTGTGAGGATGGCCCCAAACCAGGCAATACTTTTTTCTGTTGTACACAGGGTCACTATGAGTCAGAGCC
>NW_006921725.1:451998-453305 GCF_000298275.1 Orycteropus afer afer | reverse complement strand
CCATGTGTTAAAACATAGGAAACAAATTCTATATTTATTAAGATATCTGGAGGCACAAAGACTAAGGCTTTCTTTAATTATTTAAAGATGCAAACTAGCTTCAATCTTCTTCAGTATGTGATGCATGTTGTTGTTGCTTCATTTTATGATACAAATATTTTAGTTGATTTCTTAGTTATCTAGTGATACTGTCACAGAAATATAAGAGGATTGTTTTAACAGACAAAAGTTTATTTTCTCACAGTTTGTTGTTGTTGTTATTTGCCGTGGAGTCAGACCCAACTTATAGTGATCCCTCCTTGGATTTCTGAGGTGGTATCACTATAGAAGTAGATTGTCCAACCTTCCTCCCAAGGAGTGGCTGGTGGGTTTGAAGCACTAGCGTATTGATTAGCAGTCAAGTGCCTTAGTTATTATGCTACCAGAGGTCCTCTCTCACAGTTTAGGAAGTAGAAATCCAAATTCTGAGTATCGGCTCTAGGGGATACTTTATTTCTCTGTTGACTATGGGGGAATGTCCTAGTGTCCTTTAAAAATCTGCTGGCCCAAGATTCCTTGGAGATCTCCATATGCTTTGGCATCATGTTTTTCCCTGAGTCTAATAGGTTCCCAGTTCAGAGATCTGGGGTCCAAAGAATGCACTCTGTTCCACACTCTTCTTTCTTGGTTGTTGTTGTTGTTGTTATTGTTGTTGTTGTTGTTGTTGTTATGTACCATTGAGTTGGACCCAACTCATAGCGACCCCTCCTGTGAGTTTCTGAGGTGGTATCACTACTGAAATAGATTGCCCAACCTTCCTTCCACGAAGTGGCTGGTGGGTAGTAGGTCCCTTCCCTCTCTGCTTGCTTCTATTTCCTTTCATCCTTAGTGAAAGAAAAGGTGATGCAGGCTATACTGAAGAGAAATTTTCCTTATATAAAATTAGGGCTATGACCTGAGTAAGGGTGTTGCATTCCACCCTAATCCCCTTAGTTCTGATTGGATGATAACACCAGATCACGTCATGGGGGATGATCACATCATTACATAACTGCCAAATTACATTATTAACATAAGTGCCAGTGAGAATCATGGCCCAGAAAAACTTACATATATTTTGGGTAAAACAATTTAATACATGACAGGAAGTACCATGTTCTAACACAGCTGTCTTAAAAGATGTATAAAAAGAGAAAAAAAAAAATCTATCTCTAGATCAATGATTTGTAAAATTTATCTTAGATAAATTATGATTTATTACCAAGCTTATTCACATTACAGCACAAACAAAAGTGATGTTTTATTAAAGAACAATAGAGGAAAATATC
>NW_006921725.1:439154-451498 GCF_000298275.1 Orycteropus afer afer | reverse complement strand
ATGGAACCCCTGAAACTATAGCCCCTAGCTGCTCTTCAGGTCTGGAATTGAATCCACTCCTGTGGCTTCCTGTTGTCTTTGATTATTATCTTGAATAAGCCATGTAAAATAGGTTAGAGTACACTTGGGAATATAAGATGCAGAAGAACTTACACTATTATATCCATGAAAGATGCACAATGGTTAGGCAGCCCCTAAATGATAAGAAATGGGTTCTGGAGTCAGTTAGACCCATGGGTATAGCTGAGCAGTACTGGCAAGATAAACTCTGGTATTCAATATTCTTATCTAAGAAATAAATATATTTGCATTATACAACTGGAATACTTTTCACACTCTTCTTGAGAATTAGTTGTGGTCAGGTGACTAAGTTATCAATAAAAATCTTATAATGCACATTATTTCTGGTATGATGATACAGAAACTACCACACAGTCCATCACCCATCAGTATACTCTTTGGTATACTGGCTTCATATGAACTCTAGATCATTGAGTGAATATGGCACTGTTGTGGTCAGTAGATTCTAAATGATTATACAGAGTAAAAAACTCGCAACATCTATTATGTATTACATAAATGAGGTATAAATTCTGACTTTTTTTTTTTTTAAAGCTATTCAGATATTAGAATTTATATGTATGAGCAGGTAGTATTACTTTAAATGAGTGTATCTTTAACTTCTACAAAAAAAAAAAAAAAGTTGTGTTCTTAACCCAACAGTGAGAAAAATAGTTTTTGTTCAGAATAGCTTAGACCTTATGGGAAGAGTGAAAAAAATATAATCAGTAAAACAATATACTGCTGTTGTTATTAGGGGTCATTGAGTTAGTTCTGATTAATAGTGACTTTGGATACAACAGAACTGCCAGATCTTGAGCTATCTTCAAAATTGTTGCCTTGCTTGAGTCATTGTTGCAGCCACTGTATCAATCCATCTCTTTGAGGGTCTTCCCCTTTTTTCCTGACCTTCTACTTTACCAAGCATGATATCCTTCTCCAAAGAGTGGTCCCTTCTGACAATATGACCAAAGTACAAGAGATGAAGTCTGGCCATTCTTGCTTCCTTCAAGACAGATTTGTTTGTTCTTCTAGCACTTCATGATGTGTTTAATACTCTTTGCTAAAACCACAATTCAAATATATCAATTCTTCTGCAGTCTTCACTATTCTTTTTTCCAGCTCTCACATGCATATGAGGTTATTAAAAATACCAAGGCTTGTGTCAGAAGCACCTTCATTTCCAAATTGAGATCTTAGATGTTAAATATCTTAAAGAAATATTTTAGAGCAGATTTGCCCAATACAATACATTGTCTGATTTCTTAACTGCTGCTTCCATGGGTGTTGATTGTGGATTCAAGTAAAATGAAGTACATGAAAATTTCAATCTTTTCTCCATTTATCATGAGGTTACTTATAGGTATAATAGTGAGGACTTTTGTTTTCCTGTTATTCATAAGTTTTCCAGTGGCCATTTTTTCTTCAGAAGTGGACCTGGACATGTCCTTCTTCCTAGTCTATCTTAGTCTGGAAGCTCAGCTGAAATCTGTGATGTCCTGCTGGTTTTGGAAATACCTATAACTTAGCTTCCAGCAACAAAGTGATGAGCACAATGTCATACACCACAGTATGACAAACTAACGATGACTGTTGGAATAAATAAAATAGTCTATAGTATGTAGTCATAAACTGGAGATAGAGATATGTATGGCATATTATGGTAGGACAAAGAAGAAAGATTAAACTCCTTACCAGGAGACCCAAAAGAGAAAAGGCATTTAGAAAATTCTTCCAAAATGGGGTGTTTCTTAAAATTTGTTTTGAGGAACCAGTTGGAGAGAAGAAGAAAGAAGGTGTCTCACACAGAGAAAACAGCATGGAAAAAGAAGACAACTAAGTACAGATAGTTTAATAGTAACTGAAGATTAAATAAACAGATGGTTGTGATGTAGAACATGAGAAAAAAAGAAATAAAAAAGGATACAAGAATAGAAAGACCTTGGGTATTCATGGCAATATAAAGAATCTGATATCATCCTGAATATGTTGGGAAAACAAAGAAGAATTTTAAGTAAGGTAGTGTCATGGTTAAGGAAGAACAGACTTGGGCAAATTTTCTCCACTATAGAATAAATGAAAGAGAATGTATTGTTTCATGAAGAAGAGGAGAAGTAGAACTGTGAGTAGCAACATAAAATGATGACATTTTAAGCAAAACATCATTAAAAAAAATAAAAAGTATTGTATAATGATTTGGGTTGCAAAGAAAGGTAGTGAAATATCTGTCTCTATATTTATCACTGATGACCACCTGCCAATAGGATCTGTGAACACATTCCTGTACAGGATAAAATGCTCAACCAAATAACCCCTAACGTAACTTTTTGTATCATCATTACACATTAGCCACATGATTGGGATTGATAAGAGCAACTAGTATTACTTTAAATATGTGTAACTTTAATTCCTAAGCAACTTCTGATCTTAATCCAATGGTGAAAAAAATAGTTTTTAACATATATTTTTACACCATAATTATTCGTTAGCCAAAGAGATAGCTCTTATTATATTTGTGATTTAATTTTACTTTAATATAATCTTTCTCCTCTAGGAATTAAGTATATAGGAAATAGTGTCTAAATACTATTTTTGGTAGATTTGTGGATTGTTTGAGTAGTGTTTTAATTTATAATAGTAATAACAATATTTATATAAAATATGTATAATATTCTTTATAAAGGTAGAATTAAGCAGATTGAGATTGCTACATCTTGAAGAAGCATAATGTACTGATGAGTTATTGTTTACTTCTCAGATATTGGATCCTACTATATCCTGAAGAGCAGTAGGAGTGACACTGTGCTACGTTTCTCAGATGGACATGCTTCTTCATTTCTTATCCTATTGCAAACATATGCTACTTGTTTTTTATTCTCCTTCTGATTCACATTAACCCATATTGAAGTGGGTTTTTCCTAGAAATGAATAAAATATAATAATTTCTAATAATTTTTCATTTCTGGACTTCAAGAGTGAAGAGAGCACTGATTATAAAGTGGGAATATATGCGTTAAAGTTATTTTTTTTCGCATGGATGAGTGGAGTAATTTTTAAGGTGAATTTCAATCTCACTAGCCTCTGTTGTTGTTTGTAGTTAAGTGCTGTCACATTGTCTCCAAGTGATAGTGACTCTATGCACAGCAGAACAAAACACTGCCTGGTCCTGTGCCAGCCTAATGATACTTGCTATACCCGAGCCCATCATTGCAGCCACTGTGTCAATCCACCTTGTTGGGGGCCTTCCCCTTTTTTGTTGACCCTCCACTTTACCAAGCATGATATCCTTCTGCAGGGAATGTTCATTTGTGAAAATATGGACAAAGTAGGTGAAACAAAGTTTGGCCATTCTTGCTTCCAACAAGCATTCTAGCTGCACTTTGTCCAGGACAAATTTGTTAGTTCTTTTAGCAGTCCATGGTACTTTCAGTATTCTTTGCCAACACCACATTTCAAAAACATCAACTCTTCTTCAGTTTTCCTTGTTCATTGTCCAGATGTCACATGCATGTGAGGTGACTTGAAAATAACATAGTATGGGTTAGGTGCACCAGAGTTCAAGGAGATATCTTTGATCTTCAGCACTTGAAAGAAGTCTTTGCAACACATTTGCCCGAAGTAATATGTTGTCTGATATCTTGACTTCTGCTTCCATTAGTGTTGATTATAGAAACAAGTAATAAGAAGTCTTTGACAACTTCAATCTTTTTTCCGTTTATCATGGTGCTGCTTATTGGTTCAGTTTTGAGGATTGTTGCTTTCTTTATATTGAGGGGTAATCCATCTTTATATTGAGGGATAAAGCAGACTATGATCTTTAATCTTCATCAGTAAGTGCTTCAATCATCCTCACTTTCAGCAAGTGAAGTTGTGACATCTGTGTATCACAGGTTGTTAATGACACTTCCTCCGATCATAATGACCAAAAACTTCATATAGTCCAGCTTCTCAGATTATTTGCTCAGCATGCAGATTGAATAAGTATGGTGAAAGGATACAACTCTAACACACTCCCTTCCTGATTTCAAACCATGCAGTGTCCCCTTGCTCTCTTCAAACAACAGCCTCCTGTCTATGTACAGGCTCTTCAGGAGTACAATTAAGTGTTCTGGAATGCCAATTATTCTCAATGTTATCCATAATTTGTTATGATCCACACAAATGAATGTTTTTGCATAGTCAATAAAACACAAGTAAACACCTTTTGGTATTTGTTTTGAGCTAAGATCCATCTGACATCAGGTGTTTATCCCTCTTCCCATGTCCTCTTCTGAACCAGCTTGAAGTTCTCTGTCAATATACTTCTGCAACCATTTTTGAATTATCTTCAATAAAATTTTTCTTGTGTGAATTTCCACATTCTGTGGGATCACCTTTCTTTGGAATGGGTACAAGTATGGATCTCTTCTGGTCAGTTGGCCAGGTAGCTGTCTTCCAAATCTCTTGGCATAACAGAGTTAGTGCCTCCAATGGGGCATCCGTTTGTTGAAAGATCTCAATGGGTATTCCATCAATTCCTGGAGCCTTGTCTTTTTGCCATTTTCTTCATTGCAGCTTCTACTTCTTCCTTCAATATGATCGGTTCTTGATATATGCCATCTCCTGAAATGAATGAACATGGACCAACTCTTTTTGGTACAGTGACTGTATAATCCTTCCATCTTCTTTTGATGCTTCCTGCATCATTCAATACATTGCCCATAGAATCTTTCAATATTCCAACTTGAGGCTTAAATTTTCTCTTCAGTGTTTTCAGCTTGAGAAATGCTTAGTATGTTCCTCCCTTTTGGTTTTCTAACTCCATATCTTTGCACATTTCCTTATAATTATTGACCTTGTCTTCCTGAGCTGCACTTTGACATTTTCTGTTCAGTGCTTTTATCTTGCCATTTCTTCCATTTGCTTTAGCTATACTCTCTTCAAGGGCAAGTTTCAGAGTCCCTCTGACATTCATGGTCTTTTCTTCCTTTCTTGTCTGTTTTATTAATTTTTGTTTTTTCATGGATGATGTTCTTGATGTTTTATCCCACAATTCTTCTGGTTTTTGGTCATTGGTGTTCAATGAATCAAATCAATTCTTTAGATGGTCTCTCTTGACTGCTAACCAGATGGCTGAAGGTTCAAACCCTCCAGCCACTCCTCAGAAGGAAGATGGGGCAATCTACATCCATATTGACACTGCCTTGGAACCCCAAGGAGGGGTTGCTATGAGTCAGGTCCGACTCGACAGCACATACCAACAACAACAACAAATTCAGAAGGAATATTATCAAGCTCATACTTTTGCTCTCATGGACTTCATTTAATTGTCTTCAGCGTCAACTTGAACTTGCATACGAGCAGATGATGCTCTGTTCCACAACCAGCTTCTGGCCTTGTATTGGCTGAAGATATTGAACTTCTCCATTGCTTCTTGCAACAGATAAAATCAGTCTAACTCCTATGTACTCCATTTGGCAAAGTCCATGTTTATAGCAATTTGTGTTGAAAAAAGATATTTGCAATGAATAGCTGGTTGGTCTTGCAAAATTCTATCATGATATCTCCAGTTTTATTTCTATTACCAAGGCCATATTTTCAAATACCAGTGATTCTTCTTTGTTTCCAACTTTTGGTTTGCAATCACCAGTGATAATTGACACATGTTGATTGTATGTTCAGTCAAGTTCAGACTGCAGAAGTTAATAAAAATCCTCAATTTCTTAATTTTTGGCATTGGTGGTTAGTGTGTAAATTTGAGCAATAATAGTATTAACTGGTCTTCCTTGTAGGTGTATGGATATTATCCTATCACTGACAGCATTGTACCTCAGTTTAGATGTTGAGATATTACTTTTGATGATGAATGCCAGGCCATTCCTCTTCAATTTGTCGTTCTCGACATAGTAGGTCATATAATTGATTCAAAATGGCCAAAACCAGTCTATTTCAGCTCACTAAGGCCTAGGATATTGACTTTTATGCCTTCCGTTTCATTTTTGACAACTTCCAATTTTCCTACATTCATACTTCACACATTCCATGTTCTAATTATTAATGGATATTTGCAGCTGTTTCTTCTCATTTGGAGTCATGCCAAATCAGCAAATGGAGGCCCTGAAAGCTTTACTCTATCCACATCATTAAAGTTGGCTGTACTCTGAGAAGGCAGCTGTTCCCCAGTTATATTTTGAGTGCATTCTGACTTGCAGAGCTCATTTTCTGACACTATAATGGACAATGTTTCATTCCTATTCATAAAGTTTTCACTGGCAATTCTTTGAGAAGTAGATGGCCTCCTCCTTCTTCCGAGTCTATCTCAGCAACTAACCACCACAGTACAACAAAGTGACTGACAAGTTTGTCTCCTTTAGCTGTTCCAAACCACTCTGTTTTCTTCCCAGTCTTCCTCAGCCTCTCCAAATACACCACCCACCTCGTTTGCTTCCCAGTCTCCCTCAGGCCACTACAAACCCACTGCACCACCTTGCTTCCTTCCCAGCCTTTATCACCTCATAAAAAATTAGGCTCTAAGTCTTCTTGTCTCTAATTTCTGGCACATAATAAACTCTTGGGAACTTCTTGAATACTACTATAATCTATCTTTTCCAACTGATGTATTATTCTGGTTTTCTGAATGACTTCAGCAATATTTCTCTGGATCTATTACAAACCCTCTTTTTCTCATCTCCATTAGAGCCTTGGTTCGTTACTTGATCTTTCTACTGGCTAATCCAATATTCTTCCTCTGAACGCTCCAATCAGAAATAATAAAAGACCCTGAGACCATTACCCAAAGTTTACAAGTAGTCTGAGTGCAAACTGGTAAATTTGATGTGAGAAAATTACAACTGTCTTACTTCTAGTGATTCAATTTTTTGTGGCCATTCAGTTTTAGGAGAGATTCAAATACAAATATTTGTGAAAATTTTATTAACACCATTATAATTTTATAAATGCATTACACTCAACAATCCAATTATACAATTTATATAAATTTTATATTTGGAAAAAGCTCTAATGCACTGCAGTGTCTTTAAATTTTTTGTTTCTCTCATAACTGAGTATTTCAAGTTAAAGATATATGTCATATAACATTTTAGTAATATAGAGTATTTGAGTCTGCTTATAGAATTTCCTGTTTAAACCAAGCCCTTGAGTGGAAAACAGATACATTTGTGGTTATTTCTTTATCATTCATCTTCTTTTACCTTCAAATATCTATCATCTATTTCCCTTGAAGGCTCTCCTACAATGCATATTAAATCAATGAATGATTACATGCATGGGTGGTATAAAAGATGTACTCTACCTAATTCAGAATCTAATAACTAAAAGTGGTTTCACTGTAAATTTTTTAAAAGATAGATTTAGACGTAACATGAGATTATGTTTAATGTTCATTAGAGAATAGCTTTCTGAAACATTCTAAATAGACTCTCTTTGCTAAATCTTAGTATTTTATTTATTTATTTTTTAATTCTTAAATCAAAGTATTGAACCAATGCAATCATTATTTTGAGCTAGACTAAATTAGAAAATAATTAGAGAATTGAGACATTTATGTACATAATTCAGTTGCAAAGTTTTAGTTGATATACATTTTCTTATTTTTCTGTATTTGTCAAGTCATTTTAACTGGTCTTTAACTCAAGTCTTTACCTTTGTAAATATTAGTTCCATTAATCTGTAGTTATTTATTTTAGAAATTAATTTATGAATGTGAATAATGTTCACTTAATAGGTTCACCCTACCCCCTTCCATAAGGAGCTCTAGTAGCGCAATGCCTAAAGCACTTGACCGCTGACCAGAAGGCTGGTGGTTCAAACTCACCAGCCACTCCTGGGAAACAAGGTTGGACAATCTACTGCCATAGTGTTATAGCCTCTGAAACCCAAGAAGGGGTCGCTTTGAGTCAGTCCGTCTCACTCGACGGCACATAACAACAACAACAACACCCTCATTCATGAAGGTAATTGTGTAGTAAGGAGTTTGGCATAGCCCAATTCTAATAATAAAAAATCAATCACCTTAGATAATGAAACCTTAATTAAAAACAAAACAAAAACAAAACCTGCACACTACAACTAGGGTCAGTTTCCAGCATTGGCAATATATTATCACATATTGATGTTAGGGTATTATGCATCTGAAGGACCAGGAAACTTCATATTTGAACCCCTTCCAGACTCAGCTCTATGTTTCTCTTCCTTTGGCTGGTTACAGTTTGTATTTTTTCCATTTAATGAATGTGACCTTGAATGTAATAACTTTTAGTAAGTTCTGTGAGATATTTTAGCAAATTATGAGCATGGTAATAGAAAATCCTTGAACTTACAATTGGTATCACAAATGAGGGTAGTTTTGTGTGGATTCTCCTAACTACTTGGGGTTACTTTGAAGTCTGGTGGACTGTGTTTTTAACCTCACTGTTTGGCTAACTCTGCTTAGTAATTATACTAATTATCAGTGCAATAATACCAAAATAACAATGGCAGCAGCAATAAAATAATAATTGTTGTTTACTTTGTGCCTGGTACTGTCCTTGTAATTTTACATATATATTTTAAACACAAACCCAACGTGAATTTATAATAAAAACCATGTCCCCCAAAAATAAAAATAGAATCCACTCTAGCAAAGAAGCTAAAGCAGGTAAAACTATACTTAGTTGTGAAACATGGAAAGTTTCTTCTAAACTCAAGAACAAGGTAAGGATGTTCACTATCACTGCTTCTATTCATGATTGTAGTGGAGGTTCTAGGCAAGAATAATAAATATAAAGTACACAGGTTAGGGAAGAAGAATTATACCTGTCTTTATTCTCAGATGACATTTTTGACTATGGAGAAAATTCTATGGAATATAAGTCAAAGCTAGTGGAGCTACAAAGTAAATTTTGCAAAGTTTTAGACAAAATGAACAATATGCAAAACTCAATTGCTTTTATTTATACTAGTAATAAAATTCAGAAATTGAAATTAAAAATAGCATAATCAAAAACATCAAAAATATGAAATATTGGGACCAAAGTTGACCAAAGTTTTCAAGGCCTGTACAATCAAGATTACAGTAAGACTTCAGACAGAAATTAAAGAAGGCCTAAAACAATGGATAAATATGCCATTTCCATGTATCATAAGTTCCAATTTGTTAAGTTGTCAAATTTTCCAACTAGAGCTATAGATTCAATCTACTTCCAATCAAAATCCCAGCAGGCTTTTTTTTAGAAAATGAAAAGCTGTTTATCATATCTATATAACAATACAGTGGTTATAACCAAACCAAAAAACAAACACACTGCCATCGAGTCTTCTCTGACTCACAGTGACCCCCATTGGGTTTCTGAGGTGGTAAATTTTTATAGAAGTAGATGGCCCAGTCTTCCTTCTGTAGAGTGGCTAGTGGGTAAAACCAATTTGATAAAGAACAAAGTGACTGAACTTACCTGGCACTAAAATTATTGCATTGCATCAAGAAAGAAAAATTAGTAAGTGTAACAGAACACAGTGCAAATATACACCGTTATTTACAGGGTAATTCTGGTTTTCAACAAAACTGCAAAAGTAATTCAACGGAGAAAGATAGATTTTCCCAAAATAGTACTCATAAAAAATGGATATCTTTTTAAATTTATTGTAAAAAGTAAAATGAATGTTTACTAAGGGAAGGAAATTCACTTTGTTGTGAATTTACCAGGGAGAGGAGAGAAGGTGAGGGAAAATTTCACACTAGCTGGGGGTCATATGTTTATTGTAGTGAGAGGAGAGGTGCTATCGAAAGTCTGTGACCAGAATGGTGACACTGAGGAAAGGAAAGACACAGAAATGTGCACAAAAGATACAGACAACAGAGGCAAATACTATTACATGCACAATACTGAGTTACCAGTGGCAACAAACCCTGTTGTTGATGTTGTTGTACTTATGTGCCTTTAAGTCAGCCTTGACTCACATCAACCACTCCTTGGGTTTTCGAGGCGGTATCACAACGGAAGTAAATTGCCCAACCTTTCTTCTGAGAAGTGGCTGGTGGGTTTGAACTTCCAGGCTTCTGGTTAGTAGTCAAGTGCCTTAGGCACTAGGCTACAAGACCTCCTAAACTATGGGTAAATACATAGACAGGTGAGAATATCAGGTGTGAGTAGGTGAACAGAAATATACCCAAGACCGAGGATAGATTTGGCTGAAGATAATTTTACATATGCACTTATGCTATCAAATTATCCACATGCATTATAGAATCAACAGAAGACAGAGTTGGAGTAGCTTTTGAGAGACAACCAAACACCCTGAGAGAGAGAATCACTGGGCCTGATGACTTGGGACCACAGTTTCAGGGGACATCATGCTCAATTGCAAAACATACTACATAAAAATCTTGTTCTACATCCTACTTTAAGACCCCAGTAGCTATTCACCTATACTTGGTAAATAGCTACTGGGGTCTTAAAAGCCCTTGAGCAGCCATCTAAGACACAACTATTGATCTCCTCTCATCAGGTGCAAAAAAAGAGTGAAGAAAATCAAAGGTTTCTGGAAATAATTAATCCAAAGATATGATGGATCATGAGGACCTCAGCCTTCACGACCCTGAGACCAGAAGAACTAGATGGTGCCCAGCTACAAATGCCAACCTCTTAGAAAGGGATCAAAAGTGGAGATCCTAGATAGAGTGGGAGGAAAAATGTAGAATGAAATTCAAATACATACTTATCATCAGAATAGCTGGTCAGATAGAAATTGGTGGAACACCAAAGACTATGGCCCTGGGTTACCCTTCAGGCCTAGAAATGGACTCACTTCACTGGACTGGCTCTCATCTTAACAGTAGAAAGACAAACATCCAGAACACCTATCCCAGGGAAATGAACCCATCTATTCTAGAGAGATGTATCCCTTTGATCAATCAGCCATGAGATATCAGAGGGGCAGCATTCACATAGAGTGAAAACTAAACAGATAGGAATGCATAATTAAGAAAGGCACAGGGAAGGGGTAGTAAAAGGGAAGAGAGGGGAGGAAAGTTTTTATGGTTGTTGTTGTTGTTATGTGTCGTCGAGTCAGACCCGACTCATAGTGATCCTTACTTGGGAAGTAGATTGCTCCATCTTCCTTCTGAGGAGTGGCTGGAGGATTTGAACCGCCAGCCTTCTGGTTAGAAGTCAAGTGCCTTAGGCACTGTGCTACCAGAGGGGCCATGAATCAAATGTGCATGAACTTTTGAATGTAAAACAAATCTGCTTTGTAAATTTGCACACAAAGTACAAATTTGCACAAAGATAAATCAATAATGGATATCTCAAAGTAAAAAAAAAAAATAATAATAATAATAATCCATACCTCACACTATATACAAAAATTAACTAAAAATAGATTATAAAGATACATATAAATATCCTAAAGCATAAAATTTCTAGAATGCATAAGCGGAAGTCTTTGAGAACTGGGATTGAACAAAGATTTCTTATGTGTGGCCCTAATAATACATTACATAAAATTTAAAATTTAAAAATTGGAGTTCAAAAGAAACTATTAAGAGAATGAGTGGGAGAAAATATTTATGGATTACATTTCTAGCTAAAGATCTATATCAAGAATATATGAAAAACTCAAAACTCAATGTTGTTGTTGTTGTTATTTGCCGTTGAGTCGGCCCCCACTCATAGCGACCCCTCCTTGGGTTTCCGAGGCAGTATCACTACGGAGGTAGGATTGCCTGACCTTCCTTCCAAGGAGTGGCTGGTGGGTTTGAACCACCAGCCTTCTGGTTAGCAGTCAAGTGCTTAGGCACTATGCTACCAGAGCTCCTCAAAACTCAATTAACAGTGAAAAATTAACCCCAAAGACAAAATGAATTAACAATTTAAAGAGACACTTTATCAAAGAAGATATATGGATAGCAATAAAGCACATGAAAATATATTCAACCAATCTGTCATTTCAAAATCAAACAAAACTCATTACTGTTGAGTCAATTCCAACTCATAGTGACCTTATAGAACAGAGTAGACCTGTCCCATAGATTTTCCAAAGCTATAAATATTTAGGAGACCAGATTACTACATCTTTCTCCCGCAGAGTGGTTGGAGTGTTCAAACCGCCAACCTGGTTAGCACCTGAATGCTTTTACCATTGCACCACCAGACCTCCTTCTATTTGTCATTGTTGCTGTTGTTGTTGGGTTCCGTCGAATTGGACCGACTCATAATGACCCCTCCTTGGGTTTCCGAGGCAGTATCACTACGGAAGTAGATTGCCCCATCTTCCTTCCGAGGAGTGGCTGGTGGGTTTGAACCACCAGC
>NW_006921725.1:435387-437499 GCF_000298275.1 Orycteropus afer afer | reverse complement strand
AGGATTGTCTGATATATTACTGGAAAACTTTATAAATCCCCCTGAAACATTGTCTTATATAATGACAAAAGATGAGCCCTTAAGATTGAAAAGCACTTGAAATATGAGTAAAGAGCTGCCTCATCAAAGAAGACTCAGCCTTAATGACATGGATGGAATAAAGTTTTTGGGACCTCCATTTGTTGATGGGAAACAACTCAAAATGGGAAGAAACAGTTACTATATCCATTAACAATTGGAACTTGGAATATATGAAGTATGAATCTAGGAAAATTGGAAGTTGTCAGAAATGAAATTGAACATATAAATATTGATGTCTTAGGCATTATTAGTGAGCTGAAATGGACTGGTATTGGCCATTTTGAATCAGGCAATCGTATGATCTTCTACACCAGGAATGACAAACTGAAGAGAAATGGAATCATATTCATTACCAAAAAGAACATCTCAAGATCTATCCTAAAGTAAAATTCTGTCAGTGATAGGATAATATAAATACACCTACAAGGAAGACCAGTTAATATTACCATTATTCAAATTTTTGCACCAATCACTGAAGTTAAAGTTGAAAAATTGAAGATTTTTACCAACTTCTGCAGTCTAAAATTGAGCAAACATGCAACAAACATGAATTTATGATTACTAGTAATGGGAATGTGAAAGTTGGAAACAAAGAAAAATCATCAGTAGTTGGAAAATATAGCCCTGGTGATAGAAATGATGCTGGAGATCACATGGTAGAATTTTGCAAGACCAATGACTTATTCATTGCAAATAATATTTTTCAATAGTACAAATAATAGTTATACATGTGGACCTCACCAAGTGGAATACACAGGACCAGATTGACTAAATTTGTGGAAAGAGGGGATGGAGAAGCTCAATATTATGACTCAAAACAAGACCAGGGTGTGATAATAGAATAAGCCATCAGTCGCTCATATGCAAGTTCCAGTTGAAGCTGAATAAAATTAAAGAAAATTAAAATAAATCAAAACATGACCTCGATCATCTCCCACTTGAGTTTAGAAACCACATGAATAATATATTTGATGTATTGTACACCAGTGGCTGAAAACCTCACAAATTGTGGGATGGCATCAAGAACATCATGCATGAAAAAAGCAAAAGGTCACTAAAAAGGTGGGGAAGGAATTAAAAAACAAAATGGATATCAGAAGACTCTCTGAAACTTGCTTTTGAACAGAGTAGTGAAAGCGAATGGACGAAATGATGAGATAAAAGAGCTGAACAGAAGATTTCAAAGGGCACATCAAGAAAGCAAAGTAAAGTATTATAAAGTACAAAGACCTGGAGTTATAAAACTAAAAGGCAAGAATATTCTCAGCATTTCTCAAGTTGAAAGAACTATAGAAAAAATTCAAGACTCAAGTTCCAATAATGAAGGTTGCTATGGGAAAAATGCATGAAACATCAAAAGAAGATGGAACGAATACACAGAGTCACTGTACCAAAAAAATTGGTTGATATTCAAATATTTCAGGAGGTAGCATATGATCAAGAACCAATGGTATTGAAGGAAGAAGTCCCAGCTACATTCAAAGAATTGGCTCAAAACAAGGCTCCAGAAATTGGCAAAATACTCAATCAGATGTTTCAAGAGAAGGATGCAATGCTGAAGGTTTATGAGAAGAAATTTGAAAGACAGCTACTTTGCTTACTGACTAGAAGAGATCCATATTTGTGCCCATTACAAAGAAAGGTGATCATACACAATGTGGAAATTATCAAACAATAGCATTATTATTACATGCAAGTAAAATTTTTCAGAAGGTAATTCACAAATGGTTGCAGCAATATATTGACAAGGAACTCCAAAAACGCAAGATGGATTCAGAAGAAGACATGGAATGAGGGATATCATTGCTGATGACAGATGGATCTTGACTGAAAGCAAAGAATACCAGGAAGATATTTACTTGTGTTTAATTGCCTATGCAAAGACATTAGACTGGGTGGATCATAACAGATATGGATAACATTGAGAAGAATGGGAATTCCAGAACACTTAATTGTGCTCATGAGGAGCCTGTGAATAGACCAGGCAGCTATCATTTGAACAGAACAAGGGGATATTGCATGGTTTAAATT
>NW_006921725.1:432897-434813 GCF_000298275.1 Orycteropus afer afer | reverse complement strand
GACTTCCAGGAAAACTAACAAATCTGTCCTGGAAGAAATTCTGTATGAAGACTCCTTGGAAGCAAGAATTACCAGACTTCATCTCACTTACTTTGTTCATTTTGCCAGAAGGGACCATTCTCTTGAGAAGGATATCATGCATGGAAAAATGGAGGGCCAGAAAAAAAGGGGAAGGCCCTCAGTGAGATAGACTGATACAGTGGCTTCAATGAAAGTCTCAGGAATAGCAAGAATTAAAGGCTGGCACAGGACTGGGCAGTTTTTCATTGTGTTGTACTTAAAGTCTCTAGGAGTTGGAGTGGATTTAATGGCACCTAACAACAACGTGTCTAAGTTTTGTTTGTTTGTTGTTGTTTATTTCAGTAATCGTCCTCTGACCTCTTGCTGTCCAGTCTATTCTGACTCAAAGAGACACTATAGGATTGTGTAGAACTGCTCTACAGGGTTTCCAAGACTGAAATCTTTGCAGAAGCAGATTGCCACATCTCTTTTCTGTAGAGTGACTGGTAAGTTCAAAGCACTGTGCTTTCGGTTAGCAACTCACGGCTTAATGACTGCATCATAAGGGCTGCTCCTCAGTATGCTATTTATTCACTAATTGTAGAATGTTCAGTAAGTTTATATATACTATAGGCCAGGCAGGAATCTAGTTGTTGGTGATGCTGTCAGTGGCTATTGAATGGATTTACAAGTCATGATGACCCCACAAACTACAGAACTAAATGCTGCCTTGCCCTATGCCATTCCCATGATCAGTTGTGGACTTGACCATGTAATTAACGTCCTTTTTTTTTTTTGGCTGATTTTCAAAAATACACTGTCAGGACTGTCTTCCTTTGTTCAGAAACAAACAGACTGTTACAGGAGCTAAAAAACATCAAAATATTGAAGCCACATATTTTTACTCTGTAGTAAATATTCTTTCCATTCCTCTGTCCTGGTCCTACTCGGTGACGGTACCTTGGCCCAGCTTTCGCCCGACGACCCTAGGCAACCCGAAACCATCCTACTCGCGAAGCTATGGGTGGAGCGCCGAGAGGCCCCAGGGACATTACAAAGAAAAACCCAGCTGATGAAGAAACAAAAACAGGACAAATTGCCAGAATTCCTCAAGTACCTGTTCTGGTTACCTTACTAGGTTTTGAACTTGAGGGCAGAGCTTGTGTCTGATTCATCCTCACGACGTCAGCAAGCCCTGAATGAATGCCAGGAGCGCCATTGCCCAGCACTGTGTGCAGCAGCAAGGAGCCGAATGCCTGCTTCTCAAGGTCAGTGTCATCCTTGTGTTCTCCATCTATACTTCTCTAGTCAGAATGGCCCAAGTTTTCGTGTATGGGACTCTCAAGATAGAACAGCCCAACCACCAAGTCATGCTGGACAATACCAACTGCACACACAGCAGCCTTCTGGGGCCGGGGCCACACGGTGGAGCCCTACCCTCTGGTGATTGCCGGAGAGCATAACATTCCACACTTGCTGAACCTCCCAGGACAGGGATGCTGTGTGGCTGGAGAGATCTATGTGGTTGATGACCAGATGCTGCAATTCCTTGATGAGTTTGAAGGCCGCCCAGACATGTATCAGCGCACTCTGGTGATGATTGAAGTACTAGAGTGGGAAGGTAAGTGCAGCGTCCCTGAGGAGACGCCAGCTGCTCACAGGATCATGCAGTGCTTCATGTACAGCACAGCCACCTACCCATCAGAGTGGGTCTATCTCCCATACTAAGAAAATTACGACTCTCAGGGGAAGCATGGGCTTCGTTATAATCCACGGGAAAACAGGTGAAAATGGGGAGGAACACTCAGCCGTCAGAGGACGAAGATAGCCCTGATGATTATAAGATTACCTCATCTTAATCTGTGCTCACTGAATGAAGAAGCATAATGATGCCCTTTTAAACAAATATTTATAAA
>NW_006921725.1:424280-427907 GCF_000298275.1 Orycteropus afer afer | reverse complement strand
GGCAGTGTTTCGTTCTGCTGTGCATGGGGTCGCTATGAGTCGGAAACGACTCGATGGCACTTAACAACAACAACAAATATTCTTAATCAGAATTAATTATATTTGTGATACAATATAAAATGTAAATAAATTAGACCTTTTCTTTAGCCATATCCTAAAATTTTTATTATTGCTTGACAAATTAAATATTTCCATGTTAAACATTAGGGAAAAATGTATTTCCAAAATAATTAGTACAAGGTAAAATTCCTTAGATTACTTTAGTTTTTCTATTGGTTTCTCCCTCATTTTATGTTATGTTACCATTTTATGTGACTTAGCAAGGAGATAGTCACACATGTGACATAAGTTGTGAATCCTGAATTGCCACTCTAGTCCTCAAACACATCTCATATTATCTTTTCAAAATGTTTTCATTTTGTTGGAAATAACTTAATCATACAAATTAAGTTTGATTTGAGACACACTATAGGACTGAAACCCAAAATGTCTGTGTGACATGGAGATAAGCATGGAGATGAATTGCATTGTACTGTAACCTGAAAATTATGGATGCCACAAGTAAATCCCTGAATATGAATATTGGCAACAGGGAATATGGTGGTTACAAAGCATATAGCTGGTTACAATGGATTTATTAGTGTTCAGTATTATGTCCCTACAGTGGAACAGAGCTGTACTAGGAAAGTACCTTTCAATTAAGATTAGTTTGCTATTTGTGTTCCTCTTCATTTGCTTTAGCCACAAATCCTATAAACTATTTTAATTATCATTTAAGTAGACAATGAGTAGAAAAAAAGTATATTCTAAGTATTCCACTTGAGAAATATTTGTTTATGTTAATCTGATTTAACTATCAAAAATAAAAAATAAATTTATAACTTCTTAAACCATTTATAGTAGACAGTGGAAAATAAAACATCATTCTAAATTCTCAGATTACAACAATGTGTAGTTGGCTAATATATAGAGATAAGTGGTTATTGATGTTAGTATTGTTTCAAAATTAATCAACCATCTATTAAAAATTATAAATAACAAAGCTATTTTTTTCTGTATGGAGATATAATATATAATTTTTTTTTTTCTATTGACTGTATGTTGTTGCTGTTATGTGCCACTGAGTCGGCCCCACTCATAGCGACCCTTCCTTAGGTTTCTGAGGTGGTATCACTATGGAAGTAGATTGTCCAACCTTCCTTCCAAGGAGTGGCTGGTGGGTTTGAACCTCCAGCCTTCTGGTCAGCAGTCAAGTGCCTTAGGCACTGTGCTACCCGAGCTCCTAATGACTATATAGTAAATTTAAAAAGTTACTTAAGTAAGAGCATATTTAATAAAATAAACTCACTAAAATATGTATTTTTTTTTTTTTTTAAGCAATGCACTTTACTGTGAGAGGTGATGCTACAGAATGACTAAACGCATGAACTCTGGAATTAGATTGTGAAGATTCAAATCCTACCTACTTTGGTTAATATATGTGTGACCTTGATAAGTCTTTTAGTTCTCTAGAATGCTATTTCCACATCTGGAGAAATTAGAATATTTATCTCATAAAAATATCTCTCTCTTAAAGTGGTTGAGTGGGTTACACATATCAAAACTTTCTACCCAATAAAAAACAAATCTACAGCCATATAGTCAATTCTGACTCTTAGAGGCCCTACAAGACAGAGTAGAACTACCCCGTAGTGGTAGCAGATTGCTTCATCCTTCTCCATGGAGTACCTGGTGGGTTTGAACTACTGACCTATTTTCAAAGCAGCAAAAACAAACATATTGATACAAAAACTAGAATATAAACCCTCTCTTTATCATAAAAACAAGAGTTGGATGTATATCAAATTATGCTTAGTGATCAATGTTTTGGTATTCTACCTTATTTTAAAATGATGGGTCCTTTTATTGATTCAACTTAATACTAGTCCACAATTTTAAGTTATCTAGTTATTGTTGTTATTAAAAGTTACAAATAACTCACCTAGTTTTCTTTTTCTTTTTGAAGTATTGAAGTGCAATGTATAAATTTATTTTTCTCTTGAATACATAGCAAATATAGAAATTATTTTTAGATGCCATCTAGTTTTTGTCTCAGAAAGACCACAAAGTAGAACTGCTCCATAGACCTTCTAGGGTACAGTGTTTACAAATGGAGATAACCAGTTCTTTCTCCTGAGGAGCAGTTGGGTGGTTCAAACTGTCAGCAGTTCAGTTAGTTACTGGGAGCTCAACATTTTTTTCCACCCAGAAAAGTGCATACAAATTTTCATGCTACAAAATATAATTGCTGTTGGAATGATGTTCGTCAACATAATAATCCAATTTGGGTAAAAGCAAATATACATTTTTTTAAAAAAAATTTTAAACCTTAAATAGGAGCAATGAATTTCAATTATTTAGAGTATATCCTCTTACCACAATAAAATCAAACTAAAAATCAATAACTGAAAAAACTCTCAGGAAAATATACTAAAAATTGAGAACTAAGTGGCATACTATTAAAAAATCTATGTGACAAAGAGAAAATCTCAAAAGAAATTTAAAAAGTAGATTTGACTGATTGAAAATGAAAATAAAACATCCAACTTTGTGGGATAAGATAGAGCCATGCTGAATGGGAAACTGTTATATTAGAAAATAGTAAAAATTTCAAATCAATAATATAATCATCTTTCTTAATAAACTAGACTATAAGGAAGTAAAATAAAGCAAACCAAGCAAAGGGAAGGAAATGATAAACGTTAGAGAAGAAATCAATTAAATTCAAACCAGAAAAACAGAGAAAATCAATTAAATAAGGACTTAGTTCTTTGAATACAATCAATAAAATTGACAAAGCTCTAGCAAAAAATGACAAGAAAGAAAAAAAATGTACATATTACTAATATCAGGAATTTAACAAAGATATTACTACAGAACCTGGAGACATCAAAATAATAATAGGCAAAAATAAAAACAATTTTATACAGATAAATTTGACTACATAGATGAACTGTATCAATTCCTCAGAAAGTACAAATTTAATTCAACCCTATAAAATTGTTAATGTAAATTACTCTATAATTCTTAAGAAAATTTAATTTGTAGTTAAAATCTCTCTCTTCCACCAATCCCTTGAGAAAAAAAATCTCCATGTGCAAATTCTTTCACTTGAGGATGCTACTGAAAGTTTATCTCTCTCTTCCACCATTCCCTTGGGAAAAAAAAAAATCTCCATGTGCAAATTCTTTCACTTGAGGATGCTAATGAAAGTTTAAGAATGAATTAACACAAGATCTACTTAATCTCTCCCTAAATATGGAATAGGAGTGAGTAAGTTCCAATATGAAGATAGTACAATACCTCAAAAATGAAAGATATAATGTAAATCTAACAAAACTTTCAAAGGATTTGTATAATGAAAACTTCAAAGTGTTGATGAACAAAATCAAAGAAGAGTTAAATAAATAGAGAGACATACTTTGAAGATGCAATACAATAAATTTTAATTTTTTTTCTAAATTGTTGTTATAGATTTAGCCCAATTCCTTTAAATATCCCAGAAATAAATATAGATATAGATACAAGTACAGGTACAGATACAGATATAGATATAGATATATCAAAATGCTATATCTAAAAAAAAAA
>NW_006921725.1:417664-419395 GCF_000298275.1 Orycteropus afer afer | reverse complement strand
AAAAGTTAATGGGGAAACTCAAAATGATCAGTGAAAACAAGGCCAGGTGCTAAAGGTGGAACAGATGCTCAGTTGCTCAAATGCAAGTTTAAGTTGAAGCTGAAGAAAATTAAAGCAAGTCCATGAGAACCAAAATATAACCTTGAGTATGTCCCACCTTAATGTGGAGATCATCTGAAGAATAGTTTGGACTCATTGAATACTAAGTACTGAACGCAAGATGACTTGTAGGATGACATCAAGGACATTACACATGAAAGAAGCAGAAGATCATTAAAAGACAAGGAAGGAAGGAAAAACAAAACGGGTGTCAGAAGGAACTCTGAAACTTGCTCTTGAAAGAAAAGTAGATAAATCAAATGGAAGAAATGACTAAATGAATGAAATGAACACAGGATTTCAAAATGAGGTCCGAAAAGACGAAGTAAAATATCTTGAAATATGTAAAGTCCTGGAGTTAGAATATCAAAAATGGAAGAACACACTCTGCATGTCTCAAGCTGAAAAAATTGAGGAAAAATTAAAAAACTTAATTTGCAATACTGAAGCATTCAATGGGAAAAATATTGAATGACACAGGAAACATCAAAACAGCATGGAAACAATAAACAGAATTACTGTATCAGAAAGAATTGGTTGATATACAATCATTTTAGGTGGTAGCACATGATCAAGTACCAATGGTATTGAAGGAAAAATTCTAAGCTACACTGAACGCTTTGGTGAGGAAACAGGTCTCCAGAAATTGATGGAATACCAATTAAGATGTTGGAACAAATGGATACACCACTACAGACGCTCATTCATCTATGCCAAGAAATTTAGAAGACAGTTACCAGGCCAAATGACTGGAAGAAATCCATATATATGCCCATTCCAAAAATAAGTGGTTCAAGATTGTTGTTGTTTACCATCAAGTCGGCCCTGACTCACAGCGATACCTCCTTGGGTTTCTGAGGCAGTATCACTATGGAAGTAGATTGCCCAACCTTCCTTCTGAGGAGTGGTTGGTGGCTTTGAACTGCTCATTTTCTGGTTAGCAGTCAAGCACCTTAGGCACTACACTACCAGAGCCCCTATAGAATGCAGAATTTGTTAGTAATATCATATGCAAGACAAATTTGCTCAAAATAATTCAAAAACAGTAGCAGCAATACATTGACATAAAACTTCCAGAATTTCAAGTTAGAGCCAGAAGAGGAGGTATAACTAGAGATATCATTGCTGATGTCAGATGGATCCTGTATGAAAGCAGAGAATACTAGAAAGATGTTAAACTGTTTTTCATCTATGCAAACCCATTTGAATGTGTGAAGCATAACAAATTATAATGATATTTGGAGAATGGGAATTACTTTTAAAACACTTACTTGTGCTCATGAGGAACCTGTGTATAGACCAAAAGGCAGTTGTCCAAACAGAATTAAAAAAAAAAAAAAAAGAAAAGAGAAAACACTGCCATCGAGTCAGATCCAAATCATAGTGACCTCTCATTGGGTTTCTGAGGCAGTATCCCTACAGAAGTAGATCGTCCAATCTTCCTTCTGAGGAGTGGCTGGTGGTTTGAACCACCAGCCTTCTAGTTAGCTGGCGAATGTCTTAGGCACTATTGCTACCAGAGCTGGAGATACTAAATGGTTTCAAAATCAGGAAAGGTATGCATCAGAGATGTTTCCTTTTCCCATACTTAATCAATGTGTATACTAAGCAAATAATTATAGAACCTGGACT
>NW_006921725.1:414424-415464 GCF_000298275.1 Orycteropus afer afer | reverse complement strand
GGCAGTATCACTACGGAAGTAGATTGCCCCATCTTCCTTGTGAGGAGTGGCTGGTGGGTTTGAACCGCCAGCCTTCTGGTTAGCAGTCAAGTGCCATAAGGAGGATATAGAGATAGTAAATAAGTATGTGGAAATGTGAAATGGTATTCAACATCATGAGCTTTTTAAGAAAACACATAAACCCATTTCTGTTGAGTGGATTCCAATTCTGACAATCCCATAGGTCACAGAGTAGAACTGAGCTCCATAGTGTTTTCTTTGCTGCAATCTTTATGGAAGCAGGTTGTCAGACCTTTTTTCTGTGGCATTCTTGGGTGGGTTTAAACCTCCAACCCTTCAATTGGTAGCTGAGCTCAAACCATTTATACTACTCAAGGGCCTCATTAGCCATTAGGGAAATGCATATTAAAATTTCAGAAAGATAGTACTATCTCACTGCTGTCAAGTTGATTCTGACTTATAGTGAATTCTTAGGACAAAATAGAACTGCCCTATAGGGTTTCCAAATGTGTGAATCTTTACAGAATCAGACTACCATATCTTTCTCCTGTGGAGCAGCTTGTAGGTTAGAACTGCTGCCCTTTCTGCTAGCATCTGAGCATTTAACCACTATATCATCAGGGTTCCTTTGCAAGTACCACAGGATCCAGAAATTGTATTCTTGGGAATTTATACCATCCAAATGAAAATTTGGATTCATACCCAAACATGAACATGAATGTCCTTAGTAGTATTCATCATAGCCAAAATATGAAAACAACTCAAGTGCTCTACAATATATAAGTAAACATTGTTAGATCCACACCAAGGGATACTGTCCAAACAATTTTTATGACTCTCCAAACAATTATAATGAGTGAAAAAAAAGCCAATCCAAAAAGCTTACATGTTATATGATTTTATTCATAAGACATTACTGAAATGATAAAATTACAGAAATAGAGAAAAAGATTAATCTTTTCTAGAGGTTAACATCTGGGAAGGAAACCTGAATGGTGCAAAGAGTTAAGTTCTTGGCTACTAAATAATGGTGGATAGTT
>NW_006921725.1:393048-411339 GCF_000298275.1 Orycteropus afer afer | reverse complement strand
AGTTAGTGATTGGTTTTTCCATATTCCTAAAGAATGTTGATGAGGTCTGGATTGGGATTGCATTGATTGTATAGATTGCTTTGGGTAGAATTAATATTTTCACAATGTTCAATCCTCCTATAAGGTGGACAGTTTTACTCCATCCAGAGGCAGCTTGGAAGAAAGTCCTGGTGATCTGATTTTGAAAGGTCAGAGCTTTTGAGAATCCTATGGAGCAGTTCTACTCTGCTCCTGAGACATTGCCATGAGTCAGAACAATAGACTTAGGTCAATTAGGAAGGCCAGGATAGGGCAGTAAAAGGGTGTAAATAGATTATAAATTAAAAAAAAAAAAAACCCTCTAGTGATGACAATTCCTTTATTTATACCGAAGGAATGTCAGTATCCTGATTGTTATATTACATTCAGGTTTTTCAGGATGTTATCATTGGAGGAAACTGGAGAAAGTATATATACTATTTCTTTGTAATTTCTTATGGCTGTTTTGGAATCTATCTCAAAATAAAAAGTTTAATAGAAAAAAAGAACATTCAACAAAATTTTAATAAAGTAAAATGTGTGTGCAAAATTTTAAATGTGAACCCAGTCATAATTAGCATAATTTCTATATTGAGGTGATTTAATTGCTAAAGGAAAATAACTATTGCTAATATGCTCCTATCTTTTTTTTTTTGGGTAGACTTTTAAGTTCTAACATAGATTCCTAAACCAAATGAAAATTAGTTGACTATGTAAGATTTTTCAAGAATACACTGTTCACATAAGTAACACCACACTGTACAAATACCTTATACATAATTATTTTAATATTTTTTTTTCCTTTAAAGCTGAAATTTTCAGCAAGATGAATTAAAGCAGCAAATCATTAAACTATTTTATCATGTAATTCTATCTTTTATTTTTATTTATTTTATGAAAAATTAAGCATATCAATTTTTTGGAATTAACCTAATACTCCCCGACTCCATAGAAGATCCTCCTAGCTTTAAATCTCATGTATGCCTTGTGAGATGTTCTAGGCCTTTTGTAATTATCAAAAATCTGAAACAAAGTGCTTCTTAGAATTGTTGTCTATATTGCTTGTCTGGCCAGAGGTTAAATTAAAAAAAAAATTCTTTGAATTTTTTACTCAAATCTGTTGCCAGTTGAGATTCTTGAAAACTATTCATGTTAATCAGAGTTTCTGTCATTCCTTTCTTGTTAAACTTTGTAGAATTCACAGTGCCAAAGACATTTGAATGATAACCAGAATGGTGGCAGTTCAAATCTGCCAGCTGCTCTGTGGAAGATAGCAGCAACCAACTTCCATAAAGATTTACCACCTCAGCAACCCAACGGGGTTGGCTACAGTTCAGACTTAACTCGATGGCAGTGAGTTTGTTTTTGGTTTTTATGCCATTGGGTTTCTTTCAAGAATGTAGATTTAATATAGCCATGAAAACATATAGCTTATGTATGTGGTTCAGAAAGCAAATAAACATCATCCAAAATATACTTTTTAAATCTTATATTTCTTTATTGGTTTCCCTATTGGTGAAGAGTACATTCTATTCGTCATCAGTTAAGATTTTTTCCATAGTTTGATATGCAGGAGATGCAGGCTTTATAGGAGAAAGTAAAGCAATTTATTTGGATTTCTGTAAAGTTTTATTACTAGGAACAGTAATTCCTGCACAATATTAGATGATAAAATGAGGTAAAATCAAATTAGTGTTAGATGGCTTATTCCTTTTCATTTATTTTTCTATATCCATCCCTAAGTTGTTTAGTTTTCTAGAGACTACTCTCCTCTTTTAAATATTGAGGGGGGGATTTATTAATAGTTAATTCTATATTTTTCACTTTCTGTAATTTTTCATAAAATTGAGCATTTTTCTAAAAAAGAATCTATTCCTTATCATTGAAGTGAAAAAGTAAAATACAAATAAGGAAACTAGCTGAAAATAATATGAAAAGGTCATTTTATCCATGTCTCTGTTTTCCCAAGTAACTCTGAATTATAAATGAAGTGCTAGATACTTATATATTTACCTATATATTTTTATATTAGCATAAATTATTTCTAAAGTTTTATTAAATCCTAAAATTCTATATGTTAATAAAACAAAATAAAAAAGACCACTGTCATCAAGTTGATTATGACTCATAGTGACCCTATAGGATAGATAGAGCAGAACGGTCCCATAGGAATTCCAAGGCTGTAAATCTTTATGGAAGCCTCTTTCTTCTGTGGAGCAGCTATTGGATTTGAACCACTGGCATTTTGGTTAGCAGCCAAGTGCCTTAACCATTTCTCCACCAGAGTTCCTTATATATTAATACCATATGGAAATTTAAGAAAAATCAAATGAATATTAACCATATTCTATATCTATGCTCCAAATCAGTCAAAAATAGAAACAGTATACAAATATGATAGGAATAAAAATATAATGTTTACTATTGATGAGGAACTATAGGCTGGAGGACATGTCTAGATAAGCAGTAAGAATCTGTTTTAATTCTCCTCAAATCCAGATTTCTGGGTTTCATGATGTTGGAGTGACCCACCCAAGTGAATGCCCTGAAATGATATTTCGTATTATGAGCCTGGAGTAGACTGGTCTTCTAAAAGTCATTTTGTTTGTTTGTTTGTTTGTTTTTAGTGAAATAAGCCTTGCTGACAAATCTGCTGCAAAAGACTTTTTTTAAAGTGCTGAAAAGCAAAGATGTATCTTTGAAGATGAAGGTGGACCTAAATCAAACCATGGTATTTTCAGTAGCCTCATACGCATGTGAAAGCTGCACGATGAATAAGGAAGACCAAAGAAGAATTTTGAGTTGTGGTGCTGGAGAAGAATGTTGAAAGTTCCATGGACTGCCAGGAAAACTAACACATCTGTCCTGGAAGAAGTGCAGCTGGAATGTTTCTTGGAATAGAGAATGGCCAGACTTCATCTCATGAACTTTGGTCATGTTGACAGAAGGGCCCATTCTTTGGAGAATGATATCATGCTTGGTAAATTGGAGGGTCAGAGAAAAAGGGGAAAGGGCTCAACGAGATGGGTTGACACAGTGGCTGCAAGAAGGGGTCAGGTATGGCAAGGATTGTGAGACTGGTGCAGGACCAGACAGTCTTTCTTTCTGTTGTACACAGGGTCACTACTTATGGAGTAGACTGGACAGCACCTAACAAGAACAACAACAATTAATAAAGATTGTTTTGCCTTGAGAATTGTACTCTTGAAGAATCCAGTCAGTTTCCAGAAACAAAAACTCCAGGATCAGAATGAAAGCTGTGCTTTAGTGTAAAATGTTACTATGTAAATATTATTTGGGCTCCTTTCTTTGGTAATGTCAGTAACATGGGGAATATGAATTTTTGGAAGTTTTTTCTTCTCTGGAGGAGAGCTCTGGTGGTATAGTGCCTAAGGCATTTTACTGCTAAACAGAAGGTTGGTGTTTCAAACCCATGAGCCACTTTGCAGAAGGATGACAGGAGTTTGGTTTGATTATTTCATCTTTAGAAGGATCTCTGGTGGTGCAGTGCCTAAGGCATTTAACTGCTAATTAAAAGCTTGGTGGTTCAAACCCACCAGCCATACTGTGAAAAAGCAGATGGGGAAATCTACTTCTGTAAACATTTACCCCCTCAAAAATATAATGGGGGTCACTATAAGTCAGAATCAACCAGATGGCAGTGAGCTTGGTTTTGCTTCTTTTCTTTTCTTTCTTTTTTTTCCTCTTTAGATCCTTTTAGACTCTAGTTGAAATGTTATTTTCATTTGTAAATCATATATCCAATAATAAGCCCCAGTTGTGCAGTGGTTAAATGCTTGGTTGCTAAGTGCAAAGTTAACAGTTCAAACTGACAAGCCATACCAGGGAGAGAAAGATATGGCTCTCTGTTTCCATAAAGATTTGCAGCCTTGGAAACCCTATAGGGCAGTTCTGCTCTTTCTTATAAGGTCACTAGGAGTTGGAATAGACTTCACAGTAATGGGTCCGGTTTTGATTTGAATATTAAGTAAACCCTAATTTCTATTATTGGCTTAATATTTTTTTGTGTTAACAACTATTTTCTTAAATATTGAGAACAAGAAGTGGTTGCTGAAAACAATTGCAAATATATGGAACAATAATCTGCCAGCCTCATGTATAACAGCAGAATCTGTCCATATAAAATAGAATGAAAAAAGGAAAAAAACAACATTATGGTAAGAAAGATGAAATATAAGCAGAAATGGATAGAAAGAGGCAAAAGATGTTAATTTTACTACAGCTACTCCTTCTGGAAGCAGAAAGAAGTAGGGAGTAAGACTTTTCAAGCTTTTGCTATGCCTCAAGAATTATTAATTATATCATATGTTTGATGTGATAAGAATATGAAAGTATATTATTTTTAAACATTTCAAACATCATCTAAAGATTACATTTATTGTCTTTGGTAAGGCTGTTAGGTGCCATCAAGTTGGCTGTGAATGACTCATAGGGACACTATGGACAGCAGAACAAGACACTGCTCGGTTCGGTGCCATCCTCATAATCATTTATATGTTTGAGCCCATTGTTAGTGTCACTGGGTCAGTTCATATTGTTGAGGCTTCTCCTCTTTTTCACTGACACTCTTTGTTACTAAGCATGATATACTTTTCCAGGGATTGGTCCTTGCTGCTTACATGTCCAAAATATAGCAGATAAAGTCTCACCATCCTCACTTCTAAGGAACATTCTGGCTGTACTATTTCCAAGACAGATTGATTTGTTCTTCGGACAGTCCTTGGTGTATACAACATTGCTTGAATAATTTATTTTTGAAACATCAGCACAAGACTGATCTCTGTGGGGCAGAGGTTAAAGGTATTCCAATTGCCCAACTTTTCCTGAGTGTTGTACCACTCCATCTTCTCTAATATCAACTCCTCCTTTTCCCTTTAGTACTCTTTCTCTTGTCTTAGGGTTTTGTGTCTCATTGTAACATGTCACAGAACTGACAAACTGCCAAGGAAATGGTTCTTGTGGGGGTTGGGGCTAGAAGCTGGCAAGTCCCAAGTCTGTGAGTAGGTCTAGAGCATTCTCTTCACTTGTGTGGTTGTACAGGCTGGTAAATCCAAATTGGCAGGCCAGATGATCGGCTGCTATCCCAAGTACAAGAGTGAGAAGATGACAAATCAAGCACAGGACCAGAGCAAGAAAGTGAACTTTCCCAGAACATTCACATACATACCTCAAGGAAGCTAAAAGTGGTGACATGAGTCACACCCTCAGCAAGGTGGGACTCAAGACACATTCCACATTGTTCTTGCTGTTGTTATGTGCCCTTGAGTCATGTCTGACTCGTAGCAACCCCTCCTTGGGTTTCCAAGGCGGTATCGCTACAGAAGTAGATTGGTCAATCTTCCTTCTGAGGAGTGGCTGGTGGGTTTGAGCTGCCAACCTTTTGGTTAGCAGTGAAATGCCTTAGGCACTATGCCTCATAGAGACTAGGATTTATAAGACATCACAAAATGGAAGACTATGGCTACAAGCATAGTGCCTAAGGCACTTGACTGCTAACCAGAAGGCTGGCGGCTCAAACCCACCAGCCACTCCTCAGAAGGAAGGTTGGGCAATCCTACTTCTGTATTGATAGTGCCTCAGAAACCCAAGGAGGGTTTGTTATGAGTCGGGCTGACTCGATGGCACATAACAACAACAACATGGCTAGAAGGGCCTTATTAAAGCCATTCACAACAGTACAAATATTCTTCAACAGTAAATAAATAAATAAAGGTATCAATCTTTCTTCTGTTTTCCTTCTTCATTGTCCAGCTTTTACATGTGCGAATGAAAATATGGTCTGGATCAGGCATACTTTAGTCCACAAAGTGACAACTTTAATTTTTAACACTTTAGAAAGGTCTTTTACAACAAATTTGCCCAATGAAACACATTATTAGATTTCTTGACTGTCAATGATATAAGAATTGATTGTGGATCCAAGTACAATGAAATTATTGACAATTTTAATCCTTTTCTTATTTTTCATGATGCTGCCTATTGGTTCAGTTGTTAAGATTTTTGTTTCTTTTTTATTAAGATCAAACCCATACTCAAGGCTGTAGTCTTTAATCTTCATCAATGAGTGTTTCAGTTCTCTTCCATTTCAGCAAGTAAGTTTGTGTCATCTGTATATCACAGGTTGTTAATGAGACTTCAACCCATCCTGTTGCCCCATTCTTCTTCATACTGTATAGTTTCTCTGATTATTTGCTCAGCATTTGGACATATTATGATATGATAGAAAGATATAGCCCTTCACACACTTCTCCTAATTTTAATTCATAAAGTACCCCCATGTTCTAGTCAAATGATTGCTCCCTGTTCTATGTACAAGTTCTGAATGAGCACAATTAAGTATTCTGGAATTTCCATTCTTCACAATGTTATAATTTGTAAAGATCCACACAGTCAAATGCCTTTAGAAAAAAATACAGGTAATCATCTATCTGGTATTTTCTATTTTTAGCCAAGATCCACCTGACATCAGCAATGATATCTTTCATTCTACAAACTCTTCTGAATCTGGCTTCAGTTTCTGGCAGTTCCTTGTCAATGTACTTGTGTAACTGTTTTTAAAAGATCTTCAGCAAAATTTTACTTATGTGTGGTATTTATTATATTGTTCCATAATTTCCTCATCCTACTGGAATCTTTCTTTGGAATGGGCATGAATAAGGATCTCTTCCAGCTGGTTAGTAAAGTAGCTGTCTTCCAAATGTCTTGGCATAGATGAGTGTTTACCATGTTGCTTCTGTTTGTTGAAAAATCTGTTTGAATATTGTCAATTCTTGGATCTTTATTCTTCACCAATGTCTTCAGTGCAGCTTGGATTTTTTCCTTCAAAATCATCATTTCTTGATCATATACTACCTCCTGAAAGGGTTGAAAGTTGACCAATTGTTTTTGGCATAATGATTCTTTGTATACCTCCATCTATCATTTATTATTTAGTCATTCCAAATAATAGATCAATAAGAGAACACTATTTATACTATGAACAAGCAAGTAATGGGATATTTCATATGGTTCTCCTGATCATTAATGAGCAGCAGATTGTTAATGATAATTTGTAGATGATTAATGTGGATTGAGCAGAGACTGCAAAGTTACTCTTACAAAAGGGATTATTATTTTTTTTCTAATGGCTATTATTCAATGAGCATTTCATGATATTCTACTTCATGAAGTATGCTAGTTTAAATATCACAGGGCTATACAGTAAATGTCACTCATATTTCAGCCATTGTCATTAAGCTCAGATTTTAAAGCTTAAACTTCTGTGAATAGATGAAATTGAAAAAAAAAAAAAAAAGACAAATATTTTGGTCCTTGGACTTTCCTAAAGAAGTAAGCTTTGAATTACATGGAAACAAATTATCAGACACGGAATATTGCAAATTCGTTGCAATAACAAACTGAAGAAGGACTTTCCTGGCCACAGTGAGTTGTAAGAGGCAGATTTATACAGATATTTTCCAGAATGGTATGCTGTAAAAAATATCTATGATGATGATATTTTTCTAAATATAGATTTCTTTTAATTTGCAATATATATATATGTGTGTGTGTGTGTTATTATGTTTTTTATATTTTTACGTAATTGCATTATTATTTGTATTGAATTTTTTTTTTTTACAAAGTATGCAATTATCACCTTTTTTATAAGGAATAAAGCACAATTTTCCTCATTAATTAACATAATTTGGGCTAAGGAAATCAGTGAATCTTGTAGGTTTGTTTAAATAAGAAGAAAGCTAACAGACACAGAAGAGTTAAAGGGTAAATTAATATCCCACATTTTGTCTAGGATAAGAGCTATACAGTATTTCTAATGCAGCTTTTAAGTACTTTACCTTTATTACTTCTTTCATTGCTTTGGCACACTCTTTAATGAAAGCTTGAGTCATACCATAATAAAGATAACAAAACACGACTGTTTTCTATGATTGATGTTAGAACAGAGAAGTTAAAATTTCTTACCACAATGTGTACTCAGTTACTTCTCTTTTATACCAATAGGAGATAGGTTACTACTCTTGACAGGTGAACTGTGCTCCAACAAGCAAAACTCTCAGCTAGACTGCACAGCATGAGATCAGTTTTCAAAGTAGAAGATTATTATAATTAGTTAGAAAGCATTCACTGAGTATCATTACTAACAATTACAGAGAAGGTAAGGACATTGAATGCATTTGTTGGAAGCATAGATATAAACCTCTTTGAAAGTTCGTTCTAACCCCGAGCCCACCTGTCAGTTTATAGTACAGTGATGGCTTGTGTGTTGCTCTGTTGCTGAAGTTATGCCATCGGTATTTAAAATACTAGCAGGGTAAACCATGGTGGACAGGTTTCAATGGAGCTTCCAGTAGAAGAAAGTCTAGGAAGAAAGACCAGGAAAAAAAATTGGCCAGTAAAAATTTATGAAAAGCAGCAGAGCATTGTCTGATATAGCATTAAAAGATGAATCTCTCAGGTTGGAAGGCACTCAAAATCCTACTTAGGAAGAGATGCATAGATGAAGCAAAGTCAAGCATAATGATGTAGATAGAAGAAAGCTTTCAGGACCACAGTTGCTGATGTGGCATGACTGAAAATAAGAAAAATCAACCACAAACATCTGTTAATAATCAGAACATGAAATAGATAAAGTATGAATACAGAAAAAATGGAAATATAAAAAATGAAATGGCATGAACAAAGATCAATATCCTAGGCAGTAGAGAGCTGAAATGGAATGGTATTGACTATTTTGAGTACGATAATCATATGGTTTACTATACTGGAAATGACAAATTGAAGAGTAATGGGGCACTTTTGTCCTCAAAAAAAAAAAAAAAAAAAAAAAAAGGCCAGTGCATTCAGAGATAAGAAGACCAGTTAATACAAAAATTATTCAAATTTACACACCAAACATTAAAGGCAAAAATGTAGAAACTGAAGATTTTTTCCAGCATCCAGTGTCTGAAATTGATCAAATATGCAAACAAGGTGTACTGATAATTGCTGGTGATTGGAATGACAAAGTTGGAAACAAAGAGGAAAAAAAAATCAATGGTTTGAAAATATGACCTTGGTGATAGGAATATAACCTGAGATTGTGTGATTGAATTTTCCAAGATCGACAATTAATCACTGCAAACACCTTTTTCAATAACATAAATGGTTACTCCACATGTAGACCTCAACAGATAGAATACACAGGAATCAAATCAATTACATATGTGGAAAAAGATGACAGAGGACATTCAATATCATTGAGAACAGAACCAAAGGCCAACTGTAGAACAGACCATAAATGTCCCATATGTAAGATGAAAGTGTAGTATCTCAGGTGGAAAAATGATTAAAGCATCCAGATACTAACCACAGAGTCAGAATTCAAGCCTCCCAGCATCTCAATAGGAGAAAGATAAAGCAATATACTTCTGTAAAGATTTAGGGCCTTGGAAACCCTATAGAGCCATTTTTATCTGTCTTTTGGGTCTGAGTTGGAGTCAATTTGATGGTAGTTTTTTTTTTTTTTTTTTTCTTAAGTTGAAGTTGAAGTTAAAGAAAATTAAAATGAGTCTATGAGAGTTCAAATACAATCCTCAGTACTGCCTCCTGGAATTTAGGGACCACCCAAATAATAGATTTGACACATTAAATACTAATGACAGACCAGATAAGTTGTGGGATGACATCAAAGAATCATACATGAGAAAGAAGAAGATCATTAAAAACAGGGAATAAAGAAAAGATCAACATGGATGTGAGAAAAGACTTTGAAATTTGCTTGTGAATGTAGAGTAGTGAATGGGAATAGAAGAAATAATGATATAAAGGAATTGAAAAGAAGATTTTGGAAGACAGTTCAAGAGGATAAAGTATTATAATGAAAACTGCAAAGACCTGGTGTTAGAAAACTAAAAAGGAAGAATACCCTTGGCATTTATCAAGCTGAGAGAACAATAGAAAAATTTAGACCGTAAGTTGCAAAACTGAAGGATTCAGTAGACAAAATACTGGTCAAGGTGAGAAGCATCGAAAGAAGAGGAAGGAATAAAAAACTTATTCATTATAAGAAAAAATAATTGGTCTACGTTCAACTATTTCAGGAGGTTACATGTGGTCAAGAATTGATGGTATCGAAAGAAGTCTAAGCTGCACCGAAGGCATTCGCTGAAAAAGGCTCTAAAAATAGACAGAATAACTGAAATATTTCAACAAGTGGATGCAGAGCTGGAGGTGCTCACTCATACATGTAAAAAAATTTGAAAATCACTAGTTGACCAATTGACTGGAAGAGAACATTATTTCTGCCCATTCCATAGAAAGATGATCCAACAGAATGTAGAAATTATTGAACAATATCATTAATACCACAAGAAATTTAAATTTTACTGAATGATAATTCAAAAATGTTTATAGCATTAAATCAAGAGGAAACTTTCAGAATTATAAGCTGGATTCATAAGCTTACATGAAACTAGGGATATCATTGCTGATGTAAGATTAATCTTCCCTTAAAGTGAAGAATAACAAAGATTTTAACTTGTGTTTTATTGACTATACATTCAACTGCATGGATCAGTACAAATTAAGGATAACATTTTGAAGAACAGGCATTACAGAACATTTAATTGTCATCAGGTGGAAACTGTACATAGACCAAGAGGCAGTCTTTCAAACAAAACAAGGGGATATGGCATGGTGTAAAATCAGAAAAGGTGTGCATCAGGGTTGTATCATATCACAATACTTATTTAATGTGTATATTGAGCAAATAATCTGAAAAGCTGGACTATATGAAGAAAATGCACCATCAGAATCGGAGGAAGAATTGTTAACAATCTGCGATATGCAGAAAGCACAGCCTTGTTTGCTGAAAGGAAGGAGGACTTGAAGCACTTACTGATAAAGATCAAAAACTACACCTTCAGTATGGATTACACCTTAGCATAAAGAAAACAAAAATTCTCAAAACTGGACCAACAAGCAACATCAGGATAAGAAAATATTGAAACTGTCAGGGATTTCATTTCGCTTGCATCCACAATCAATTTCTTCAGAAGCAGCAGTGAGGAGGAAATCAAACAATGTATTGCATTGGGTAAGTCTGTTACCAAAGATCTTTTTACAGTATTCAAAAGCAAAGATGTGAACTTTGAAGACTAATGTGTGCCTGACCCGGGTCATGGTATTTTCAATTGCCTCATATGCATGCAAAAGCTGAACAATGAATGTGGAAGATTGAAGGAGAATTGATGTTTTTGAATTATGGTACTGTCAAAGAATATTGAATATATCATGAATTGTGAGAAGAAACAAAAATCTGTCTTGGTAGAAGTACAATGCCAATGCTCTTTAGAAGTAAGGATGGCACAACTTCATCTCACATAATTTGGACAAGTTACTGGGAGGACTAGTCCCTGGAGAAGGACATCATGCTTAGATGTCCTTAGACATGTAGAGGGTCAGAGAAAAAGAGGAAAACTTTCAATAAGATAAATTAGCACAGTGATTGCAACAATGTGTTCAAACACAGTAAGATTGTGAGAGTAGTGCAGGACAGAGTAGTGTTTCATTCTGTTGTTTTTAGGATCACTATGAGTTGGAACCAAATCCGTGGCATCTATCAACAACAACAATCTAACTTTGAGAATTTAATCAATAAAAATGCAGAAAGTAATAAGGTGTATATTGCTTATCAAACAGAGAAATTTGAAAATATAAAATAATTTTTCACAATATGTTTTTGCTAAAGGAAAACACTATTAAGGATTAAGATATTGCTGTTCAAGGATATTTCAAGAATCTTCTGAGATCATAAGGAATCTGTACATAGGTCAGGAGGCTGTCATTCAAACAGAACGAAGACATAGTGCATGGTTCAAAATCAAGAAGGGAGTGTGTAAAGGTTGTATGCTTTCACCATACTTATTTAACTTGTAAACAGAGCAAATAATCCAAGAAGCTGGATTATATGAAGAAGAATGGCATCAGGACTGGAGGAAGATTCATTAATAACCTGCAATACACAGAATGCACAACTTTGCTTGCTGAAAGTGAAAATGACTTGAAGCACTTACTGATGAAAATTAAAGACTAGAGTCTGCAGTATGGATTACACCTCAAAAAAAAAAAAATCTCATTGAGGAAGAGCTGATGCTTTTGAATTGTGGTGTTGGAGAAGAATGCTGAGTATCCTGATCTGCTAAAAGTACTAACAAATCTGTCCTAGAAGAAGCAGCTGGAATTCTCCTTGAAAGAGAGAATGGCCAAACTTCATCTCACCTACTTTGGTCATGTTATCAGGAGGAACCATTCCCTGGAGAAGGATATCATGCTGGGTAAAGTGAAGGGTCAATGAAGAAGGGGAAGAACCTCAACAAGATGGATAGACACAGTGGCTGCAAGATGGGCTCAGGAATAGCAAGGATCATGAGGCTGCCACAAGACTGGGGAGTGTTTTGCTCTGTTGTGCATAGGCTATGAGTTAGAGATGACTCGATGACACCTAAGAACAACAAGTGTGCTAGGCAATAGTTATGCACAAATGAAGAAGGGTGAAACAAAGAATTGGTCCAAATCAATGCAATGAATTGTATTTCTTTTGTTGTTGTTATTAGGTGCTATCAAGTTGGTTCCAACTAACAGTGAACTTATGTATAAAACAGAATACTGCCCAGTCCTGTGCCATACTCACAATGGTTGCTATGTTTGAGTCCATTGTAATAGCCACAGTGTCAAAGAATCTCATTAAGGGTCTTCCCCTTTTTCATTGACCCTCTACTTTAAAAAGCATGATATTCTTATCCAGGGATTAATCCCTTTTGACAAAATGACCAAAGCTACAAGATGACCAGATACAAAGTCTGGCTATTCTGGCTTCTAAGGAACATTCTGGCTGAACTTTCTCCAGGGAAGATTTGTTTGTTCCTCTAGAAGTCTCTCTGACATCAGCAATTGTATCCTCCATTCCATGTCATCTTCTAATTTGGGTTGGAATTCTGGCTGTTCTCTGTCAATAAAGTGCTGCAACTATTTTTGAATTATCTTTCCTTGGTAGTGAAAAACATATGGACATACTCAGCTAATTGAAACCTTGGCAGTTCAGATGTTTATCTGTGTTTTCTTGATTATGCAAAGGCATTCACTATGTGGATTATAACAAATTATGTTGTAGTTAAGGTTATGGGTCAAGTTGACTGAGCCTGGTTTTGAGTGGCTGAGCAGCTGGATGTAGTGATTCCCCATGATAAGACCAGTAATCAACTCTGTGGTGGAATCTGCTGTGAGCAGCTGAGTAGCTGCGTTAGGGATGTAGTCTGCTTCCAGTATATAAGAAGAAGGTTTGAGAAAGTTCTTGAGCCTTTTGGCACATCTGGATCCTGCCTTTGGCCAAGTCTCCATTTAAGTGGCCTGCCCTGTTGTTTGCCAAAGATAATCTTAAGACTATTTCTGGCCTTGCACTAGTGGCCTGCTGTGTTGTTTGATAATTTTGGGACAGTGCCATTTTACTTGTTGACCTTGGGTTTGTCAGCCACAGCAACCAGCAGCTGGCTAAGTTAAGAGAAGCCTCCAGCTTCAGTGGCTGGGAGCAAGAGGCAGAACTGAAGCCCAACGTTGAGGGGCTTTCATCCAGCTCCTAAAGGTGGCATTTTGAGCACAGACTTCTAGCCTATAACCAACTAAACTGTAAATTCCTGTTTGTTAAAACCATTCATTTGTGGTATTTCCCTTAGAGTGACACTAGAGAACCAAAATATATGGATAGCATTGTGTAGAATGGGAGTTCCAGAACAGATTAATTATAATCATGAAGAACCTGCACATAGATAAAGAGGCAGTCATTCAAAAAGAACAAGGGTACATTGAATGGTTTAAAATCAGGAAAGGTGGGCATCAGAGTTATATCCTTTCACAATATTTATTCAGTCTTCCTGTGAGCAGTCTGAAAGACGACTATATAAAGAATATGGCATTAAGATTGAAGTAAGACTCATTCAAAAACCTGTGACATGCACATAACCCAATGTTGCTTAATAAGAGTGAAGAGGCCTTGTAGCCCTAACTCTGATAAATACCAGAGACTACACTCTTCTATATAGATCACACCTTAACACAAAGAAAACTAAAATCCTCAAAACTGGACCAATATGCAACATCATGATAAATGGAGAAAAGTTTGACGTTGTCAAGCATTTCTTTTTACTTGGCTCTGCAATCAACACCAATGGAATCAGCAGCCAAGAAATAAAACTACGTATTGCACTGAGAAAATCTGCTACAAAAGATATTTTTAAAGTGTTAAAGAACAAAGATGTCACTATGAAGACTAACATGCTCCTGATACAAACCATGTTTTTTTTTTTTTTTTTCAATCATTGCATATTTATGTGAAAGCTGGACAATGAACAAGGAACACTGAAGAAGAATTGATGCATATAAACTGTGTGGTTGCTGAAGAATATTGAAATACCATGGACTGCCACAAGAATGAACTGATCTGTCTTAGAAGAAGTGTAATCTGAAAATTCCCTAAAATAAGAATGGTGAGAGACATCATCTCTTGTATTTTTGTCATGTTTTCAGAAGGGACCAGTCTCTGGAGAATGTTGTTATTTTATTTTATTTTTTGTAATTGTGATTTGGGTGAAAGTTTAGAGAACAAATTTATTTTCCATACAGCAATTCATACACATTTTGTTTCATGACCTTGACTGCAATCCCCACAATGTAACAGCTCCCTTCTCACTTCCTTCCTGTAGTTATCTCTTCCCTGAAGCGAAGGATATCATTGTTTATTAAGTAGAGGACAAGCACAAAAGAGGAAGACACTTAATGAGATGGACTGACACAGTAGTTCCAATAATGGGCTCAAGTATAGCAAAGATTGTGGGGAAGATGCAGTAACAGGAAGAATTTCATTCTCTGTACATAGCTAGGGTCTCTACGAGTTGAAATTGGCTCACCAGCATCTAGCAACAACAACTTGTGCACTCAGAGATGCCTTAGAAGAAAGGCTTGAGCATCTCTTTCCAAAAAAGGGCCATGAAAAACCTAATAGAATACATTCCTACTCTGACACACATGGAATTGTTGAGTCAGAACATACTCAAGGACAAATGATAAGTGGTAATCCTTGTATCACCACCTTTGTGTGTGTTTGCCATTCATTGATGGCCTGAGTGTTGTTGTGATGCTAGAAGCTGTGTCACTTATACTTGCAGTACCTGGAAGATCATGCACAGTAGACAGGTTTCAGTAGATCTTCTAGACTAAGATAGAGTAGGAAGAAAAGTCTGGTGATCTACCTCCAAACATTAGCTAATGAAGACCCTATGGATCACAAAATACTGTCTGAAACTTCAACTCACTTATTTTGTGGCATCATCAGGAGGCAATGATTGCTGGAAAGGAATTAACCAAAAACCACAGTAAAATGAATTGACACAGTGGTCATAAAAATGGACTCAGATATTCAAAGATCATGAAGATATAGCAAGGTTCATCAATGATTTGTTCTGTTTTACATGAGGTTGCCATGAGTCACAGCTGACTCAATGACAACAAACAATAACAAATCACTTCTCCATTTTCTAGGTTAATATTTCCTTAGCACCACTCTGTCCCCAGGACAGGAATCACACACGAAGACTGCATCTATCTATCTCTCTATCTATCTATCTATCTATCTATCTATATTCAAAGGTTTCATCTCATCGGAATATAAGCAACACAGATTTGCAAGACTAAAGAAATACCGCTTGTACAGAAAAATTAAAAGAAAAAAAAAAAAAGTTATAGTCCCTTCCACATGCTTTGGGACCATTACATATTTGACCCAGACATTTGGAGAGTCCCAAATTTGGAATAAGAACTTATGTTTAAAAAGAAATTATTTAATATAAATTTGAATATACAATTTTTAAACCATACAAAATAGAATCTCCCCCTACCAAAGGAAAAACAGAAAGGAAAGAATATGTTACCTAAATGGCTCTTTAGAACAAATGCATACTGCTATGCTGAGTTTGGCATCACTTCATATCACCTGGCCCAACGCCTGGGTCCTGGGTGCTGACGGGAGGGTTTGGGAAGAAAGGATTATTTTGATAAGAGAGGTCTCATCACTCTACGAGATTCCAGAAATTCAACAGCTGAAAGACTGGTGTACAGTTGTGTTTTCAAACCTTCATGATATGGTCATTCAGGTTTGTTGTGTTGTTGTTGTTTGCCGTCGAGTCGGCCCCGACTCATAGTGACCCCTCCTTGGGTTTCCGAGGCAGTATCACTACGGAAGTAGGATTGCCCAACCTTCCTTCTGAGGAGTAGCTGGTGGGTTTGAACCGCCAGCCTTCTGGTGAGCTGTCAAGTGCCTTAGGCACTATGCTACCAGAGCTCCTGGAATGATTTCTCAGATTTAACAAATAAAGACCAAAACATTTAATGTTTTTTTTTTTTTTTTAAGGAGTTTGGAACACAACAATTGAGGCATTCTGTGCCTAAAAAGGTCCATGGGAGAAAGATGTGGCAGTCTGCTTCTGTAGAAATTTACAGCCTTGGAAACCCTGTGTGGCAGTTCTACTCTGTCTTTTAGGGTCACAGTGAGTTGGAATCAACTCAATAACAATGGGTTTTGTTTTTTTCTTGATTATCATAAAGCTATAATGTTACTGAATAACTATTACTATTAGACATACATACTTTCTTACTATTTGTGGTAAACTAAAGTTTACTACTATTTATTTTTGCTGAATGTATGCACCATCATTATCATTCTTTCAAACATGTTTTTTAATACATCAGAACCTCTTTTTTTGAAACATTTGTCTACATGTACTAAGACTATATAGAAATTCATTAAAATTAATTATATTTTGCTGCTTGCTTTGTATGAATTTTTACTTATATTTACCTTGTCTGCATGTGCTGTACAGGAATTTGTTCAAATTTACTGTATGTTATGTCTTGCTTTCTAGTTACCATCATTACTCAAATATATTATGCTATTTGCTTATACAGTTTTGTAGCCTAGTATTTACCAGTATACAAATACATGTATTATTTCTAGCTCTGTAACCTTAAATTATTTTTCAAGGCCAGTATAATATTAATGCTTATATAAAACTTGTACTTTACTGTAGGATTCCATTATGCACTGTATCATATATCAACAGAATATGTTTTTACAACAAATCATTTTAAAATCATTTTTAAAACCTATTGAAGAATGTACTAAATTTTTATATTTTTGCTAAAAATTTTCCTAAATATCTTTTGATAACTGCTTATATCTACATATCTTAAATGTTGTAAAAGTGAATAGTATCTGATAACACAAGAAAAAGACTCTCCTTCAAGACTTATGAAAGATTAAGTATTATTTTAGCCTTCATAATCATGTACCTACCTAAACAAAGTGGTCTCTTAGAAACGTAAAACTGTTGTGTAAATGTGAGAATCTTCAAAAGGGGAGAGATTACTGCCTGTGCCTTGCCACCCTTCATGAATTGATTGTTTTCTCTGGATAGTAAATTAAGTCAGGACTACTGAAATATACCCGGCACTAGCCCAGTCAGCTGCAGGGACCTAGGAAAGGATGGTAGGAGAGATTTCCAACAGAGAGACAAACTTGTCTGTCAGTTTGTACTTCCATGGAGACGTGTTGGTGTGAGTTTTAAGGCTGAGCCACTGGTGTTTCAAACCAAGTGGGATGCACGTGGTGCACAGGTATCAGCCCAGCTTACAGACTGAGACAGACTAAGAAGGAAGAGGCCGTCCACTTCTCAAAGAATTGGCCAGGGAAAACCTTATGAATAGCAAAGAAACACTTTCTGATACATTACTGCACAACTTTATGAATATTCCAGTTAGGTTAGAAGGCTCTCAAAATAAGACCGGGAAAAAGCTGCATCATCAAAGTAAACCCAGCCTTAGTCCTATGGATAAGGTAAAACTTTTGAGACCTCTATTCGCTGATGTGGCACCACTCAAATTGAGGAGAAACTTCAATCATCGGAACATGGAATGTATGAAGTATGAATCTAGGAAAATTGAAAGTTGTTAAAAATGTAATGGCAAGCATAAAGATTGATATCCTTGATATTAGTGAGCTGAAATGGACTGGTTTTGGCCATTTTGAATCAGACAACCATATGATCTACTATGCCAGGAATGATAGTTTGAAGAGGAATGGCATGGCATTCATCATCACAAAGGATGTTTCAAGATCTGTCCTGAAGTACAATGCTGTTAGTGACAGGATAATATCCATATGCCTAC
>NW_006921725.1:369093-391658 GCF_000298275.1 Orycteropus afer afer | reverse complement strand
CCCATTCCAAAGAAAGGTGATCCCACAGAATGTGGAAATTATAGAACAATGTCATTAATATCACATGCAAGTAAGATCTTACTGAAGATAATTAAAAAATGGTTGTAGCAGTATATTGACAGAGAACTTCCAGAGGTGCAAGCTGAATTCAGAAGAGGACGTGAAACAAGGGATTTCATAGCTGTTGTCAGATGGATCTTGGCTCAAGGCAAAGAATACCAGAAAAATGTTTACTTGTGTTTTGTTGATTATGCAAAGGCATTTGATTGTGTGGATCATGACAAATTATGGATACCATTGAGAAGAATGGAATTCCCAAATACTTGATTGTACTCATGAGTAACCTGTACCTTGAACAGGAGGCTGTCATTCAAATGGAACAATGGGACAATACCTGGTTTAAAATCAAGAAAGCAGTGTGTCAGTGTTGCATCCTTTCCCCACAATTATTCAATCTATATGCTGAGCAAATAATCTGAGAAGGTGGATTAAATGAAGAAAAACATGGCATCAGGATTGGAGTAAGGATCATTAACAACCTGAGATAAGCAGAGGATACAACTTTGCTTGCTCAATGCGAGGATGACTTGAGGCACTTACTGATGAAAATTGAAGAATACAGTCTTCGTATGGATTATGTCTCAATATAAAGAAAGCAAAATCCTCACAACTGGACCAATGTGCAGCATCACAATAAATGGAGAGAAGATTGAGGCTGTCAAAGAGTTCACGTTGCTTGGTTCTACAATTGATACCAATGGACGCAGCAATCAGGACATTAGACTATGTGTAGCACTTGGGCAGGTCAACCACAAAGGAACTATTTCAAGTGCTGAGGAGCAAGGATGTCTCTTTGAGGCTTGTGTGCCTGATACAAGCCATGATATTTCCAATCGCCTTGTATGCATGTGAGACCTGGACAATGAATAAGGAAGACCGAAGAAGAGTTGAAGTTTTTGAGTTGTGCTGGTGAACAATGCTGAAAGTACTATGGACTGCTGAAAGAACTAACAGATCTGTCCTGGAGGAAGTGCACCCAAAATGCTCCTTGGAAGAGAGAATGGCCAGACTTGTCTCACCTACTTTGGTCATGTTGTCAGAAGGGATCATTCTCTGGAGAAGGATGTCATGCTTGGTAGGGTGGAGGGTCGAAGAAAGTGGGGAAGGCCTTCAACGAGATGGATTGACACAGTGGCTGCAATGGTGGACTCAAGTATAGCAAGGATCATGGAGCTGGTGTGCGATCGGGCAGTGTTTCATTCTGCTGTGCATGGAGTCAGTATGAGTCAGAAACAACTTGACGGCACTTAACAACAACAACAGCCCAGCACAAAGTTACAAAAGCCGATGTTCAAGATTCTTATGAACTTACATAGCAACTAAAGGTCAGTATAAATAGGGAATTTTCACAGTATTATATGATGTTTATTACTTTCTTTACCTGTGTCTCAAATCACACAGTTTACATTTGCATGATAAACAAAAATGTTATGAGTGTATAAAATATATGAGCATATGTGATTACTAGTCATTTGCTATAGCACCATTATTCCATGATCAACTCATAAATTGAGTCAGTTGTAATATGTCCTCTCCCTTACCTCCATGTTAAATATGATCCCGAAGCCTCTTGTCTATGCATCTGCCTGCTTTTTCTTTTTCATATATATATGAAGAAAAAAGTGTATATATATATATATATACCTGTCAATTCCAAGAACCCTTAATTCTTAGCATTTTTATTGCCCATGTTATCTCAATCCTATATTGTCTTTTACTTAGACTAAAGTAGGGCCTCTTACTTTATCTCCTATCTCTCTACAGATTCTTTCATCTTCAAATATGCTCCTCAAAACCAATCATAATTTATTTAGGTTCTTAGAAATATTGGATATTAGAAACAGACTCCAGTGGAGACCTCTTTGGGTAATGACTGAACGTTGTTTCATATTTGTGCCAATTACATCTATAGAACTAGAGCCATTAGAGAGAGCATAGCTTTAATTTTTCTCTCTTGCTTCTGATTTTCCTCTCCTACCAAATATTGATCCGCAACATCTTCATGCACATGTAGAAAGCAAAATAAAAGAAAATAACACATATTTAATGCTTCAAAAGATGACATTTATTCCCTACTTTTGAGGGTTTAATATTGCTAATATTCCCAAACTTTTCTTCCACTATGACTTTCTAGAAGCGATGTAACGTAGCTAAAAGGATCTATTTATTCCTTCCCAAATATATTTTCATTATACTAATTCCAGTACCTGAATTATTCTTTCTTCTCCTTTGTGGTACAGATATTTATTTATAGAACTAATTATTTCAGGAAAAAAAAAAACAGAGTTTGATGAGTTCAGTTGGATAAACATAAGCTATTGATTTTTTTTTTTTTTTCAGGTTATTTTGATCTAATGACTGAGTAATGGTTCTAAATATCTGATGTAAGACTAGTTATTTTGTGAAAATAATTGATACTCTAGTAATGTCAGTTGTATGTTAGCCACCTACTCTACAGACAAAGATTGCAATTGTCCTAAAGCTCCAATTGAGAATAACATTTGATCATTGTGAATATAAATGTATTTTTTTATGTTTATGCTACTTCAGTTATAAAGATGGGTGACAAGATTAATTTATTTTGGTGTTTGTCCAGGTAGAAAAGGAGTACCTTTGAACTTATTTGGTACATAAAGTAAATCAATGAGTCAAGTTCCTGCACACCATAAATCATGACTATTTCTGCTCCCAGATGTTATCACAAATATTCCAGCAGGAAAAGTCTTGATATACAAAGATGTTTATGGGGAGTGGTTAGAGTGAAAATGCAGCTCTCCTTTTCCACACTTAATATTCAGTTTACGATGTTATGACTTCTGCCAAAAACAGAAAGGATTTTGAGAGGATAAAGTTGTAGTTATAACTTTTTTGTGTGTTTCATGACCACCATTAGAAGGGACATTAGGCTCTGTGTACCCTTCTCTCAGGAGCTCTGGTAGCATAATGCCTAAAGCACTTACTTGACTGCTAACCAGAAGGCTGGCGGTTCAAACCCACCCGCCACTCCTCAGAAGGAAGGCTGGGCAATCTACTTCTGTAGTGATACTGCCTCAGAAACCCAAGGAGGGGTCGTTGTGAGTCGGGTCCCACTCGATGGCACATAACAACAACAACGTTTCTCTCAGAAGATGTTTTTGAAATTACATCCAAACCTAAATCTCCTGGACATTGTGTTACATGTCCTGAGTGAAACATTAGATTGCAATCATCTATAAGGGGAATAGAAAATAAGAGAGTAACTCCTTTTATTTGAAACTAGACAGAACAAAACACATGTTGAGGAGGGAACATGGAGGAATGTAAATGTCGCTGTGCCTCATAAGCTGTGTAATATGAGTGCTGCTAAATCTTGATACTGAGATTAGGTGGTTTCATGTTATGTGACTGAAAATGTTTCTCTCCATATAGTGGGTTTCCTAGCCTCATAAGAGATTTATTTGTAGTGCCTAAGTCATTTGACTGCTAACCAGAAGGCTGACGGTTCAAACCCACCAGCTACTCCTTGGAAGGAAGGTTGGGCAATCTACTTCCGTAGTGATACTGCCTCAGAAACCCAAGGAGGGGTCGCTATGAATCGGGGCCAACTTGATGGCACATAACAACAACAACAACAACGATATGGAAAAAGAAGAATCAGACTATAAAAGACTGACTATCTGTAGACTTGAGTAATGGTTATTTTGACAATGAACCTGTGTAAAATGAGTTGTACTCAAGTTGACTGCAATTCATCACAACCTCACTTGTGTCAGAGTAGACTTGTATTTCATAGTTTCAACGGTTGAGTTTTAGAAGGAGATCATCAGCCCTTTCATCAATCAGTCATGAATGGAGTAGTCAATGGTAACTGTTTTTTGTTTATTCTTAAGAAATAAAATTATTTTTTAGTAACAAAGGTAATCTATTTGTGTTTATTCTATATGAACATTGCCTAAAGCTATCAGTTGCCTTCTCTGATTCCAACCATAACTTCTAGGATACTTTATCAGCTCATGACCATTGTGTTTAAAAGTGAGGGTAACAATGACCAGGGTAATAGAATGGTATAGATGAATAATTATGAAACTTTTTGCCTGTTGATAATTATATCACCATATAATTGATATATTAACATATAATTATGATGTCTACTCTTTTTTCCTATTCATATCAGTGAGAGAAAGATAGGAGTAGATAAGAGGATAGAACCCTGTGGGTAAAGCAATGTATGAACAAAGATGAAAGAGTATTGAAAACATCAACAATAGACAACATTATAATCTATTTTTTAAAACAAAACCAAGAGAGTTATAAACGCATAAATTGAAGACTGAAAAGAGAACAGGAAGGCAGGATAGGAAGAAGAGTGGGTTTAGAAAAAGACCAAAACTAAAACAGAAAGGAAAAAAGAAGGGCAGAATAAAGACAAGAGAAATCACAACATTATATATTTAAAAGTGGATGAAATAATAGAAATGAAGGACAAACCAAGAGGAACATTGGAAAAATATACAGAGACAAGACAAAAAATAAAATAAAATAATAATAATAATAATAATAATAATAATAATCCCATAGCAGTAAGTGAGTTACAGGAAAAGGAAAAGAGATACCAGACAAAGAAATGCATGAAGCTAACAAGAGAATAGTAAGTTTGGAGAAAAAGAAAAGTTTCAATTGTGCCCAGGGGATGCTTGTATAGGCATTAGTTTCAGTTAGTCCATTAGAGCAGGTTTAACAGGAAAAGAGAACAAGTCATATAACAAATATTTCTGCTTTATGTTCTCCATAATAGATCTTAGCCTTGTCAGAGTACCCTGAGAGGAAATTAAATTAGATGATTTCATTGGGAAGTGATGCAGGGGCAAAAAGTATAGTTTAGAGCCTTTAAGTGTCAGGACCTACTACATATTAGGAGAAATATGTGGGTATCTAAAAAGAATGCTTGAACAATACCATGTCTTAAGAATTTTTTCTTTTCATTTTTCTTTTCTTTGCAACAATATATATGACAGCTTAATAAACTAGCTCCCTTCTGCCGTAGGAGCCTGGCAATGACCTTAAAACACTTACCTTTATCCAATTTCTAAAGTTAGACAGTGCTATACAATGATTCCTGAGATTGACTGCCCTTCCATCTAACTCCCTTAACATGCATGTGTTCAACATTATGTTTTTTTTTCCCATCACCAATTTTGGTAATTGAATAATAGATCTAAAGCAGAAGTGAGTGCACTTTATATAGTGAATTCTTGTTCTAGTGTTTTTTTTTTTTTTTTCATGAACATTTATTTCATGAACATTCACTTCTTATGTATGATATCAATCCTATTGCTAATATGTGGACTTTTCATTAACAAACCAAAATATGTTTCTATGGAATTTAGATTTATATTTTAAAAATGAATAAGATGAGCATTTTCTAGCAAGAAGAATTGATGCATTTGAATTACGTGTTGGTGAAGACTATTGAATATATTATGAACTGCCAGAAGAATTAATAAATCTGTCTTGGAAGAAATACTGCCAGAATGCTCCTTAAAAGTGCGGATGGCATACTTTGAACTTGTTACTGAACATGTCCTATAGAAGGACATATGCTTGTCGAAGAAGACAATCAGCGAAAACGAGGAAAACCCTCAAAGAGATGGATTGACACAATGGCTCGAACAATGGCCTTAAATATAGCAATGTTTTTGAAGATGGCACAGGACAGGGCAAAGATTTTTTGTTGCTGTTGTGCATAGGATCATTATGAGTTGAACACAGACTCAACTCAAAATCACCAAACAACACCATCAATAGCTACAGTTGCCAAAATTACAGAATAATAAGTGAGAAATTAATATTTTTAGCCTTCACTCTTCAGCTTTCAAGCCTTTGGGAAGCTTTTCCCTTACATTATATGCAGAATCAAATTTTTTTTTCCTCTGGTAGTATTCATATATACTGTTATTATTTCATTCATCACCTCTTATGTTGGATATTCCTTCCGCCTTTCCTCTTCTGTCAGAGGGTATTCTAGATTGTTCACTCTTTGAGAAGAAGGATTATACATTACTAATGTCTCTGTACGAAGGTTGGGCAATCCATTTTCGTAGTGATACTGCCTCAGAAACCCACGGAGAGGTCGCTAAGAGTCAGGTCCGACTCAGTGGCACATAACAATAACAACAACAATATCTCTGTAATTGTTACATCAGAAGAGTAATTCAGTTATAGAGAATTAGTATGTATTTTGGAATTAAGACAGAAAGTCATGAAAGATAGAAAAATTACAAAAATAATATATTTATTTATTTATTTTTGTCATCATCAGTATTAATGAATTCTCAGTCCTATACACATATACGTGTGTAAACCTAAACACACATATTCCCATTGAAGAGAGAAATATTCATACATTCTGGGAATAGAGTAGGAAGCACATATAATTTTGAAATCATATTGAGTCATTTAAAAATAACAAACATCAAGGTGGCTTTTATTTTATAAAATAGGGCATGGATTGAAAAAAAGAAATATTCCTGTCCCAGATGGAGAGATGGATTTATAGATTTATGTTCTTTATTCTACATATATACAAATATATGTAGAATAAATATATATATATATAAGTATATATATATATATAGTTTTTTGATACATGGAAATAATTTGAATTATAAGCATTTTATTTTTGATAGTGGCATCACTGGGTCAAATCATCATATGTATCTTTTATATATTTTCTAACTTTTTATGAACTAAGATATTTTATTTTAATATTTTAAATAAAGTTACAAAATAGTTTTCCGATCAATGATTGGATATTTATAATTAACACATATCAGAATCTACCACTGTTTCTCAGCCAAAGCATTGTTAAAAATTTGTACTCACAATTCTTTGCTGGGGGGAGCTGTCTTATGAGTTGTAAGACATTTAGCAGTTTTCCTGTCCTTCACTCACTAGATGCAAATAGTATCCCTCCCTTAATCTGTGACATTCAAGAATGTCTCTATACTTTGCTTAATATCCTCTGGAAAGACAAAATTGTACCTATTTGAAAACCTCTGGTCTGCTTCTATGTAACTCCTCAAAATATATTCTTAACGAGTGCACTGTATTTTTTCTAGGAGTCCCTGGGTGGTGTAAACTATAAAGTGTTTGACTACTAACTGAAAGGCTGCTGGTTAGAACTCAGAGAGACATGCCTTGAAGAAAGAGCTAGTGATCTGCTTCTGAAAAGTCAGAGGCTTGAAAACATTATGGACCATGGTTCTACTGGGATTGCCACGTGGGATTGCCGTGAGTTGGAATTGACTTGATGGCAATGGGTTTGTTTTCTGATTTTATGTGGTCTCTTGACCTATGTTTCCTGACGATCAAAGAGAACAAGTCCTAGAGAAAATTGACACACACCACCCTAAATACATAAGGAATCAGAATCTGATACGTGACAGTAAAAATAATTTATTTTACAGGTTTTGTTGATATTCCTAACATTAAAAATTATGTAAACTCAACCAAGACTAAACCAGAAGGCAGTAGAAATTACTGGTGAGAATTTTGAATCAAGCACAGATTGAATTCCTGGCACTCTCTCCTATAAACTGAGATTTTAGGCAAGTTGATTTGAATTTCAATTCCTAATCGTGACTAATCATGATTTCTGAGTGATCAAAAAAAGTTCTGAAGGCTTAACAAAGAAGAGGGAAATTAGGATCTTTTAGTTAAGTAATTCATAATTTTAGAATAATTATCAGATGCTTCAATATGGAAAGCAAAATATATGACAGCTTAAGTGAGAATTCTCTATGAACATTTGTCCAATAATTTAAATTATTCTCTAAATCCAATAAAGGAGCTCTGGTTCATAGTGCCTAAGGCATTTGACTGCTAATCAGAAGGCTAGTGGTTCAAACCCACCAGCCACTCCTCAGAAAGAAGTATGGACAATCTACTTCTATAGTGATATTGCTTCCGAATCCCAAAAGCCACAGAGGGGTCTCTGTGAGTTAGATCCAACTCAGTGGCAGTGAATTTGCTATTTTATTTTATTTTTTTGGGGGGGAAAGTTCAATAAAGTATGCCATTGTGGACAAACACATTTTTACAACAAAGCCATGGGAATGACTGCAAAATATAATAAAGAATAATATTGCAAAATATAATAAATAATAATAAATACAGTAAAATAGTATCTTAGAAAATACTACAAGAGAGGAAATGATTTCTTAATAGATTAAATCTGATTATCCCTAAAATTGTTATCTGAAAATTTACATATTGCCTTTTTACCATGTTTCATTATTTTTGCACAGATTTTCTATAGAAATGTATGCTTTATATAGAAAGTCAAATTGATAGCCAGTTCATTTGTTGTTGTTGTTATGTGCCATCAAGTCAGACCTGACTCATAGCGACCCCTCCTTGGGTTTCCAAGGCAGTACCACTACGGAAGTAGATTGACCCATCTTCCTTCTGAGGAGTGGCTGGTGGGTTTGAACCACCAGCCTTCTGGTTAGCAGTCAAGTGCCTTAGGCGCTATGCTACCAGAGCTCCCAGCCAGTTCATAGGCACCTCAATACTTCTGATTTACAAAGTGATGTTAAATGCCAAAATTAGTTGCTGTCAAAATTTTGGATAGGCAATTGAGGAGCCAGTTCATAGGCACCTCAATTGACAGTACAAAATTTTGACAGCAACTAATTTTGGAATTTAACATCACTTTGTAAATTAGAATTATTGTAAAAATGAAGGAATGATGTGGTAAAGTGCTATTTAGCATAGGGTCAGAAACATGATACTCTCTAGGAAATCAGATATAAAACAAATCTCAGGGACTAGCTACAGATGTAGTTTCCCTCTTCTACCTAGCTAGCTACTTAGCACTTTGCTAACTGTTGGCTTACTTTTTATCTGTCTCTGTTTATCTATCTAGCTGTGGATGGTTTAGCCTTACTCTCTACCTTATCAATAGTATTTGATTAGCTTTAGGTCTTATAGCTCTTTCAGAGCCACTAGAGAAAATGTTCAAAGTAGGCATGACCCTGTGGTATGGAAATGATTTCATCTGAACAGACATCAAACTCAAATATGACCCTTGCTCTAATCAATTTGTTAATGTTAAACTGTTTAAATGAAACCAACTTGAGGAGAAGGCCTGCCAACAGCTAGGATAAGCTATCTGGTCTTAAAATGGGGACTAATTTTGTCTGGCTTCAAACATAATAATCTTCTACTTTAGAATTCCTGACTGTGTAAACGTGTCTGAAAATGACCCATCGTATTAGAATAATGTATTCTCTTCTGTTTGAAACAGATATTCTCAAGGCTTCAAGTCCCCTCAAGCAGCCAGGTTGTGGGGATTTCTGTGATTTTTTTATTGCATTTTTCTTGTGCTTCAGTAACTGTCCTTTTGTATGCAGGCTGAAAAGTTTTGCTTTCTGCTCCACATTTACAGAACCTACACAGCATATTGTCACTGTGGAAAAGGGTTACATTTCCAACACTTATTTATATAGAACTCTGATCAATACTGCTCCAGTCTGCTAGTGTAAATGAGGCAAAGGACATGAGTAACTTATGACAGCATCCTACCTAGGATACAGATTGTTTTATAAATATATCATAAAAGTGCAGACAGGATAAATGACATGAATCACAGTGTCTCATCAGTAGCCCAAAATACTTAAATAGGTTGGACGTTTATGTTCATTTTCTATGAATATGAACTGAGTCAAGGAACTGTCTCTTATTAACACAAATCTCTCAACCAAATGAAGAAATTAGTGTAAATAGAATGTTAAGTTAGTGTAATGTTCAAGGCATCGTTTATGTAGAATTATGAAATTAATCAAAAGGCCTTTATTTGCCTAAACCCTACGTAGGAGAGGGAATGGCTTACCAGACTGATGTCATCCTCTTGTTTACTTGGCATACATAATCCTATGGTTTCAGAGCCCACCAATATTATGTTTTTGACTTGTATAACTGCAACATTTTTTGCCCCAGAATTATATACTGACCAAATCAACTCTTGAAGTTTTCCATTTTGTTCATCCATCAGAATGGAGTAGGCTAATCAGGCTGAAGACATTACTAGGTCTGTTTGTAATGTTTTATCTATCACTGGAAAGATTACCATCCATTAGTTTCTTTGCATTATTTTTATTAGTATGAATCAATGATCTTGACTCTAAAACGCCCCTCACTATCTTGTGGGGACCTAACTTTGTGGATAACTTTGTCTAGAATGGTGTTCTTTCAACTTCTAAATCAGTGAGGACAATTTTCAGAAAAAACAAAGGTTGTAAATATTTACCCTAATTGACTTGTTAATGTAGATCATTTCAGAACCAAAGGAGATTGCTGAAAATTTCTGGTACAAGCATTACACTGATTCACCATATGGATTTTTCTTTATGTTCTCTGATAACTGAAACAGTGAATTAGAGTTGATGAAAAGCTACTATAGTCCTTAAGGCAATGTTATACCTTCAAACACTTAACTATTACATATATTAAAGAAAAAAAAACAACTCACTGCTGTCAAGTGGATTGAACTAATTGGGACACCTCCTTGGGTTTCTGAGGCGGTACCCACCAGCCACTCCTCAGAAGGAAGGTTGGGCAATCTACTTCCGTAGTGATACTGCCTCAGAAACCCACAGAGGGGTCGTTATGAGTCAGGTCCAGCTGGACGGCATACAACAACAACAACATCACTATGGAAGTAGATTGCCCAATTTTCCTTCCAAGGAGAGGCTGGTGGGTTTGAACCCCCAGCCTTCTGGTTAGCAGTCAAATGACTTAGGCATTATGTCACCAGAGCTCCCATGTATAGAATATAAAATTTTTATGGATTGAATTTTATCCCCCCAAAGTATGTGTAGAATCTAACCTATATTAATTTGTATGTGATCCTGTTTGGAAGTAGAGTTTTCTATGTTATGTTAATGAGGTTCTGTTAGTTCAAAGTGTGTCCTAAGCCTAATCATGTTTGAGTTATAAAGAAAACAGATGACTTCTGAGGAAGACAGATGCCATGGGAGGATCACCAAGAATGAGGGTATGTCCAGGGTTATGGACAAGAAGGAATCTACAACGCTGAGGAGATGAGTTAGACTTTCAACCTTCAGAACTGTGAAAAAATAACTTTCTGTTCTTTAAAGCCATCAGCTTGTGGTATTTCTGTTACTGCAATACTACCTATCTAAGACAAAAAATTAGAGAAAATAGAGAATTCATGTAAGTTTATTTTTGGTATGTAAGAAATATAGCTGAAGTTATCATATGCCATTTATCTGCCTTTGCAGAAACATATATATATATATAATTTGTTGTTGTTGTTATGTGCTGTCGAGTCGGACCCGACTCATAGCAACCCCTCCTTGTGTTTCTGAGGCAGTATCTCTATGGAAGTAGATTGCCCCATCTTCCTTCTGAGGAGTGGCTGGTGGGTTTGAACTGCCAGCCTTCTGGTTAGCAGTCAAGTAATGTATATATGAACAGCAATTCATGTATTACACACAAGTATTAAAAGGTTCAGGCAATCTAAAAATAATAATAATCCTTTGAAATCAGTAATTAATTATAATTATATTGGAGGAAAATAAAAAGATTATAGACTTGTTTTTATATGAAGTGTATGTACAAAGAGATTTTAGTTACATTTTGGGAAGGGCTATAAAATGATACAGTATGTCACATTGACAAAAATCACTGAACTGGAAATCAGCAAAATTAACTATGTTCATCCCATGATTCTGAGTTTGATAACAGTACCAAAATGAAAACAAAATATGTCAAAAATTAAATAAAAGATAACTTTCATGTATACCAGTGCTATTTCCATACGGAAGTTACTCAACTTAACTGTGACTTAACTTCCTTATATAATAATATATATTTTTTATCATCATTATAAGGAGCTCAGATGGCATAATGTCTAAGGCATTTGACCTCTAATTAGAAGGCTGGTGGTTCAAACCCACCAACCACCCCTCAGAAGGAAGGTTGGGCAATCTACTTCTATAGTGATTCTACCTTGGAAACCCAAGGACAGTCCTTATGAATAGGATCTGACTTGATGGCAATAAGTTTTTTTTTTTTTTTTTTTGTGTGTGTGTGTGTCAGATTCATGCCCTGTTCCAAATTCAAAATGTTTTGAAAATTCTATTTTGAAGACCCTGAAGCTCCGAAATGTTACCTCACCAGACAAAATCAACAAGTCTTGAGTAGCAGATCTTAGGTGTGAAGAGACTAAGAGTCCATGCCATTAATATCTTCAATACTTTAAAGATAACAATGGAAAGGGACAAGTGATTCTTCAATTCATGAAAAACATGCATTGTTAATATTTCCTACACTTTGTTAAGTATTAGTAATGAAAAGTTGAGTAATAATCATGTTGGTTAGCATCTTATAAGAATAGCCTCTTCTGTATGCCAGGTCATATTCTAATCACTTTATATACATTCTCATTTAATCTTCTCAAAGGCTTTTTGAAGTAAATACTGATAACATTCTATAGATAAGCAAACTAATGCATCAAGAGGATAATTGATCTGCTGTGTCATGTAATTATTGGGGACCACCAAGTTCCTAACATTGATATAGCTGAACATTGAGACTTACTTTCTAAACACTAGGATATATTGCCTCTAAAAGGAGCCCCAATTTTGTTCTTACACAGTTCATAGTTTAATGGGACAGAAAGACAGAAACATAATCAATATATATCATCATGGTAACTGTGAAGATAGACTTACGTTCTCAGGGAAGTCTTTTTTAAAAGGATGAAAACTATATTTGGTTTGCTTACAAAATATTTCTTCTTTAGAATAGATAGCATTAGAATCTCTTAGAGAATCCTTTATCCTATTCATGATCTGACAAAAATATTCCATTATTTGACCTTATTTTGATCTAATAGACTTTATTTATTTAAAATAATTATTATATAGGATGATCTTTGTCAACATCCTATGTATTTAACCTTGACTTTTACTACAACTCACCCAAATATTCAGATAAATGAAACATATTACACTAATGTCTATATCCACAGATGTTTTCACTATACCTTCCAAAATATCTTTTTACTTTTGTATATCATATTTAAATTGATTCATACTTTAAAATACAGCTAAAATGTTCCATATTATTTTTTTCTCTTCTTTTCTGCCTCCTTCCTCTCCCACTTTTCTTCTTGTGTTTATAATTTTTCATTCCATTATTCAACAATGACCTTAAAGACGTGTTTTATCAGTACTTCCTGTGTACTTGAATACAAATAATCTCTCTTTATTTTTTTCCCTGCAAGCCCATATATGTTTTACCCTATAATTTTACATAAAATTAAATAAATTTTATATGTAATAATTCATTCAAGCTCATATCTTTTTCAGAAAAAAAAAAGTTTATTTCTTTTGCAAAAGGATTGAGACATCTGTAATAATAAATCAGATTTTTTTGGTCATATTTTGCAGTATTTAGCACAGAAATTTTTAAAAATTAAAGACTTATTAATTGGTTGACTATCCATAAACCATACTTCAGTTTTTCTTTCAGCAAATTGAGAGTTTCTTTAAAAAAAATAAAGCTAAAATAAACCAAGAAAAAATAAAAACTCGCTATTATTTTATATAATTGAAAAGAAAAGCAAACTTTTGCTAAAAGATTAAACTAGTGTATGCATAGATAGATAGATAAACAGACAGATAGATACATAGATAATATGCATGTATACATAGATAATATGCATGTAGAAATAAATATTGTTGGCATAAGGAGAGAGAGAAAGAAAATGAGTTTGAAGAGCTTGCCTATTAAATGAAAGATTGGAAGTTCATACTCACACACACACACACACACACACACACACCAGTGTCTCTATGGGAGAAAATCCTGGAGATCTACCTTCATGAAGATTGCAGCCTAGGAAACCAAATGAGGCAATTTTACTCTGTCACTTGGAGTAGCTATGAGTCAAATATACACTTGACAGCACTGAAGAAGAAAAATTATGTGTATATATATATATATATATATATATATATATATATATATAAATATATATAGCATAACATATGGTATTTCAAATACCAGGAGGGCCCCCTGGATGCATAGGTTTCAGCAAAGCTTCCAAACTAAGACAGAGTAGGAAGAAAGGAGAGGCAGTCCACTTCTGAAAACAATAATGACTGAAATATTGTCTAATATAGTGCTAAAGATGAGTCCTTCATGCTGGATTGCACTCAAAATACGACTGGGGAAGTAACACCTCCTCAAAGTAGAGGTTACCTTATGGCATGGATGGAGTAAAAACTTTTAGGACCTCCATTTTCTGCTGTTTCACAACCCAAAATATGGAGAAAAAGTTGCAAACATCCATTAATAATAATTGGAATGTGTAAATTAAAAAAGTGTTAATCTAGAAATACTAATATAGCATTTATGTATAGCATAATATTTATATACAAAATTTTTCTTCTTCAGTGCTGTCAGGGATATATTTGCCTCGTATCTACCACATGTGAGAGAGTAGAGTGGCCCCATTGGGTTTCCTACACTGCAATCTTCATGGAAGTAGATCTCTAGGTCTTTCTTCCACAGAGACACTAGGGATTTAGAACTTCCAACCTTTCCTTTAAGAGCCAAGCTCTTCTCTGGTGTCATAGTGCCTAAGGAATTTGACTGCTAACCAGAAGGCTGGGGGTTCAAACCCACCAGCCACTCCTCGGAAGGAAGATTGGGCAATCTGTTTCTGTAGTGACACCTCCTCAGTAACCCAAGGAAGGGTCCCCATAAGTTAGGTTCAACTTTACGGCAGTGGGTTTGGTTTGGTTTTTGGTATATATAGATAGATATAGATATAGACAACATATCTATACCAAAAACCAAACTCACTGTCATTGAGTCAAATAACATATCTACATATTTATTATATACATGTGTGTAAGAAGCTGGTGTCATAGTGGTTAAAATATTCAGCTGCTAACCAAAAGGTCAGCAATTCAAACTCTCCAGCCACTTCACAGGAGGAAGAAGAAACAATCTGCCAAGATTTGCAGCTTTGGGAACCCTATGGGGCAGTTCTACTCTGTGCTATAAGGTCACTAAGAGTTGAAATAGACTTGGTGGGAGTGGGTTTGGTTTGGTTTTGGTGTTTTTATGTCTATCTACCTGAGAATCTGGAGAAGTTTATCATTATGACATGCTTTTTGAAAATATTAAAAGGAAAATTGCAGCTTCTAAAATTCAATACTTGCTAATTTAAATCTAATAATACTACTTTATTAAGATAGTCATTGCTTCTTTTTCTATGCAACATCATTTCAATGGTTAAAATACAACGTGATCATTGGAAGTTCCTTTAAAGAAAGAATAAAACCAATCTTTTGACATAAACTGCCCTAGAGAACAATTTTATAGCAATTGTATGTCTTTTCTATGTCCCTTCTTCAAGCTACTGTCAAATGATAGATCTAAAGGGGGCAACTTCTTCTCTTATTTCAGAGACTTTAGTCTTCCACCTAGGTACTAAGAACTATTAGGTCCATTCTTGAGTATCAATCTATACAGATTTTTGTGTAAAATAGTATTATGTCATTCTTTTAATTTTTACTGGGGGCATGGAAATGATACCAAATGCTGTTATAATGGAAAAAAAAAAGCTTGTTTTATTGGATTTTTGCTGAAAGTTGAAGAATTGTTCTTAATATTTGAACTTTCAATATTTTTTTCTTTTTAAATTGATTACTCAGCTTGATATTAGAGACATTTTTTACTGTCTGTAATAGCATTTTAGGTTATTGTGTTCAATATGCTATTAACAAATTTTTGTAATTCAAGTAATATGAAATTTCAACTACTTTTTTTCTTGTGCAAAAAAGCAAAAGAAATAACTTGATTGATATGAGTATCTGGGCTTTTAACTGACCAACTTTACTGAGTTTCAGAAAGCAAATTGCTTCCTTTAATTAATTTAAATAATTGGGTAATGGTTCTAAGAAGTGGAAAATATTGCAGATATTTCCTGAGTATATTGTACTTAGTAAGAATATTAGAATATATAGCACTATCCATAATATTTGTGGTTTAAAATAAGTATTGTGTCATGCTGTGAATAAGGTTACCTGTTCATTAGTTTAAGGGAATAAGTTCCCTTGCTATATACACAGACATTCAAACACACTCATACATACAAACTCATATAGATATCCATATCTATCTATCTATTTATCTATCCATCTATCTACCTGTTATTGTTGTTAGCTATCATCGAGCCATCCCATTTGTAATAGCAACTCTATACACAACAGAATGAAACAATGCCTAGTGCTACACGATCCTCACAATTGCTACTATGTTAGATTTCATTGTTGCAGCCAATGTGTAAATCCATCTCAGTGAAGGTATTCCTCTTTTTCATTTACCCTCACCTTTTTCAAACCTGATGTCCACCAGGAAATTTCTCTCAGTATGACAGGTCCAAAGTACATGAGACAGTTTTGTCATTCTCATTTCTAAGGAGCATTCTAACTATACTTCTTCAAAGACAGATTTGTACAATCTTCTGGTTGTCCACACAATGTTCAACATTCTTCACCAACATCAGAACTCAAAGGCTGACATTTTTATTCAGTTTTTCTTATTCATTGTGCAGCTTTAACATGCATGTGCGACAATTTAAAATACTATGGCTAGGGTCACGAACTCTGTAGTCTTCCAAATGACTTTTTTTTTTTTCTTTTTAACACTTTATAGAGATCTTTGCAGCAGATTTTCCCAAAGCAATATCTCTTTGATTTCTTGACTTCAGTATCCAGTCAAGAAATGGGTGTTGATTATGTCTAGGTAAAATGAAATCTTTGACAATTTCAATCTTTTCTCCAATTCTCATGATGTTTCTTATTGGTCCAGTTGTGAAGATTTTAGTTTTCTTTATATTGAGGTATAATCCACAATGAAAGCTGCAACTTTTGATTTTCATCAGTAAGTGTTCAAGTCTTCTTCACTTTCAGCAAGCAAAGTTGGATCATCTGCATATCACAGGTTGTTAATGAATCTTCCTCCAGTCTTGATTCTGCATTCTTCTTCATATTGTGTGGCTTGTTGGATTTTGTTTGCCCAGCATTCAGATTGTGTAAGTATCATGAAAGGATATAACCCTGACAGATATCTTTCCTGATTTACCATGTAGTATCCCTCTGTTCTGTTCAAATGACTGCCTCTTAGTTTATGTACAGGTTTCAAATGAGAACAGTTAAGTGTTCTAATATTATCAATCTTTGTAATGCTGTGGTGTCTTGCATGTTGTTGCAATGCTTGAAGGTATGTCATTGGTATTTCAAATACCAGCAGGTCCCTCTGGGTGCACAGGTTTCAGCAAAGCATTCAGACTAAGACAGAGTAGGAAAAAAGGAGAGACAGTCCACTTCTCAAAACAGTAATGACTGAAACATTGTCTGCTATAGTACCAGAAGATGAGTCCATCATGCTGAATGACACTCAAAATACGACTAGGGAAGTGATACCTCCTCAAAGTAGAGGCTACTTTAATGGCATGGATGGAGTAAAACTTTTAGGACCTCCATTTTCTGCTCTGGCACAACTCAAAATATGAAGAAAAAGCTGCAGTTATTCCAAGAAATTTGGAAGATAGCTACCTGGCCAATCAACTGGAAGAGATCCATATTTGTTCTCATTCGTAAGAAATGTGATCCAACAGAATGTGGAATTTTTTAACAATATCATTAATCTCACACACAAGTAAATTTTGTTGAAAATAATTCAAAAATGGTTGAGCAGTACATTGACTGGCAACTGTCAGAAATTCAGCCTGAATTCAGAAGAGGATGCATAATGAGCTATATTATTGCTGATGTCATATGAATCTTTGATGAAAGCAGAGAACACCAGGAATATGTTTACCTGTGTTTTATTCACTATGCAAAGGCATTTGATTGTTTTGACTATGACAAATTATGTATATAGCATTGTGCTCATGAGGACACTGTACATAAACCCAGAGGCAGTGGTTCAAAGAGAATAAGGGAATGCTGCATGATTTAAAATCAAGAAAGGTGTTTGTCACAGCTATATCATTGCACCATACTTAATACAATCTGTATGTTGAGCAAATATTCCATCAGTCTGGATTGCATGGAGAAGTTTGTGACACCAGGATTGGAGAAAGACTCATTAACAACCTGCAATATGCAGATGACACAACCTTGCTTTCTGGAAGAAAAGAAAACTTGAAACACTTACTGTTGAAGATTAAAGACCACACCTTCATTATGGATTACACTTCAGCATGAAGATAATAAACCTATAAGCAAAAAACATGATAAATGGAGAAAAGATTGAAATTGTCAAGGATTTTATTTTACTTGGATCCAGTATCAATGTCTATGGAATCAGCAGTCAGGAAATTAAAAGACATACTACTGCAAAATAAATCTTTTAAGTGTTAAAGAGCAAAGATGTCACTTTGACAACTAAGATGTACTTGATTCAAACCACGATATTTACAGTAGCCTCATATGCATGTGAGAGCTGCATGATGAATAAGGAAACCTGCAGAACAATCGATGCATTTGAACTGTCATGTTGGTGAAGCATATTGAATATATCATAGACTACTAAAAGAACAAACAAATCTGTCTTGGAGGAAGCACAGCTGGAATGCTCCTTAGAAGCAAGAATGACCAGAATTTGTTTCACATAATTTGGTCATGTTATCAGAAGTGACTAGTCCCTGGAGATGGACTTCCTGCTAAGTAAAGAGTCAGCAAAAAATGGGAAGACCCTCCAAGAGATGAATTGACACAATGGCTACAATGATAGGCTCAAGTATAATAAGGATTGTGAGGATGGTGCAGGATTCAGTATTCCATTCTATTTTACACTGGGCCACCACAAGTCTAAACAAACTTGATGGAACCTAACAATAACAACAAACATATGTACAGTTGGACTTTCTTACAGTAGAGAAAATATATTTCTCAGTATAAAGTTATCATACCTGTGTATGTGAGCATGGGTGTATGCAAACGCAGAAAATATCCATGTATCACTTATCTCCTTATATATACATATATATACATTATATATTATGGTAATGAAGTTTCTGTGCCAACTTGGCCAGAGCCTGACACTTGAAACTTGGACTTAAAGCCTCTAAATTGTAAGAATAAACTCCTCTTTGTTATGGCCATCCCATTTGTGGTATATTCCTGTCAGAGCAGCACTAGGTAACCAGGACATATACACACTCATATGTTCGGAAGTATATATGTGTGTCTCTGTGTTTATATGCACCATATATCATATACTCATAAACACAAACCTGTATTTTAGCTTTTTGGTTGCCTTTTGTAGCTGAATATATAAATATCCTCAGTCTAAAAGGCAACACTCTAACCAAATATCATTTATGGGGAAAAGCTGCTTGGGGCCAAAAAAAAAAAAAAAAATCACATATTTATCATAGATACCTAGATCTTGATAGACATGTGTACAGGAGAAACAAACAAAAGTCCAATTAACTTGTTATATAACCCCAATATTCACTTAATATTAAACATTGACTTAAAGGAGCATTCACTGACTTTTTATTTAAAAGTCAGAATACCCAGAACAAAGTTTTGGTAATTACATCATTGCAACTACTTGAGTTGGGAATTCAGATTATAAGGGACTCCAATAGTAATTGTGAGCAAATGTTCAACTTCACAGAGGACATTTCAAACCCATGTTATTTACTGAATCTCCTATTCTGAGGGAAACAAATAGTTTTCCAAATATACACACAGTCAAGTAATAGATATCTGTATTTCTTCCTTCTTTAACTTATTCTTTTGGATCTCACCCTCTCTATTTTATTATAATTATTGCTGGGTTTAAATATATTTTTTTGCTGATATATGTTTTTTTCTTCTCTATGGACTAGGCATTATGAGGTGGCTATGTGGTATAAGGGAGCTCTGGTAGCATATTGCTTAAGGCACTTGACTGCTAACCAGAAGGCTGGTGGTTCAAACCCACCGGCCACTCCTCAGAAGGAAGATGGGGCAATCTACTTCCGTAGTGATACTGTCTCGGAAACCCAAGGAGGGGTCGCTATGAGCGGGGTCCGACTCGACGGCACATAACAACAAACAACATGTGGTATAAACAGTGAAGCGCCCGACTACTAACTGATAGTTTGGCAAGTTGAACCCACCCAGAGCAGAAGATAGGCCTGAAAATCTGCTTCTAAAAGTTCTCAGCCTTGAAAATCCTATGGAGTCATCCTACACTGTACACAAGGGGTCACCATGAGTTGAAATTTACTCAATGGCAACTAACAAAAACAGCAAAGTATATTATATTAATAGTTAAATTAATTATCTCCCTTCGTGGTTGCAATATCCCAATGAGATTATCACTCATGAGTTTTAAGAAGACACTGAGGATGTTCTTTGTTAAGTACTTTACCTAAGGTGACAGAAGTACTATTACCAGAACCAGAGCAAACTTGACATCCAAACTCATATTCATACTGTTACATAGTATTCCTTAGTTAATTCACTGTAAAGTAGCACAAGAAGCTTGAAAAGAATTCATTCTCTTTCATTCTCTTCTCTGTAGTTTCATTTTAATCTGCTGAAATTTTTCTCAACTTCACTCTGCAGATTTTCCTGAGTATGTAACCTGGATTTCTTAATTCTCTCATCTACTTTTTAATTATTTTAGAAAAGTGGAATTGCTCATGTCACATCCTTTATTTTATATCTGTTGTGTTTGTTGGCAATTTAACCAATCTGAGTCTTTCAGTTCATTATATTCTCAACTATCTCACTAAGTTACCAACTTTTTCAGGTCCAACTGTTCAAAGTCCCCTAAGCATTTTATGACTGGTATCTTAATGTGATTTTCTTTTACCCTTTCCCCCAGTTCAGAAATACACTAGAAGTCTGTAAGGCAATACACAATATAAGGAGATATCTAAGCCTATAATTTACATCCTCCATAAAGTATTACCTGGAAGGAAGATTGGGCAATCTACTTCCATATTGATACCGCCTCGGAAACCCAAGGAGGGATCGCTGTAAGTTAGGTCTGACTTGACTGCAGTGAGTTTGTTTGTTTTGTTATAAAGTATTACCATTATTACTATTATTAGACAATTGAAATTTGTATTTTCTCCTTTGTGTAGGCTCCCTTTAGCTCTATCCCAATCCAAGATACATTCCAGTCAAGTGAGTACTCTTTCTTGGTGGCACACAACTTTCTTCAAAGTCCCTCTACAACATTCTTCAAAGCTAATTTTCCTACTGCACAATGCATAAGAATTTGTATGTCTATTTTGGCATCAATTAGGGGTTTCAGGAAGACAATGTTCACAAACGAAAGCTTTTTTGAAATGATGACCGTATGAAACAAATAACTTCCTACAGATATACACACACAAAAAAAGATTAAATAAACTGAATGAGGAAATAGTAGATTTCCTTACATATTGAATGTATTTCATTCAGAAATAATTTCAAAGAAACATCACATTTCTATGGAAGCCTATTTGAGGAAGTTCTTTCCTTAACTTACAAGTTTTGTTTCAGCAACTCTGTGTGTTGAGTTATTATACGACATTAAGTCCCTGTTCAGATTTTCGTACTGATGACAGATGGCAAGTTTCACTTGAATAAGGACCTGCAATAAATGGAAAATGATGACATGGATAAGTGTATGTAAAGCCTCAATCAAGATCAAGTTGGCATGATAGTGAAACCTGTTAGAGAAAAAAAAAATTATGACAAATGATTGGCTACTTATAAATCTTTTGCATAAAATGTTTAAAAATGCTACAGCCTTCACATACGTTGTGCCTTCCGCATAAGTCTTCTCTAGCCTAGCAGATTTTATATAACACATTTTGAGTGTCAGAACACTGTAACTTCCACAATGCTAAGAGAAAATGCAGTTAGAATGTGGTGAACCACAGTAAGTTGTCACACTTAGTGGTCATATTTTAGTAACTTTTGATTGTCACAAACTGATAAAACCTGACAAAAATAGTAGGCAAAGTTAGGGAAGCTAGCAAAGTCATTTATCTACTATTGACTCTTTTACAATTTTAACTATTTAATTTGAATGTATTTGTAACGTCATTGCCTCTAGACATAGGTAACCAAAAGAAAGTCTGTGCTGAAAATTATAAGACTTTACTTACCCTTAAGCTGAAAATTCTTAGGAATTGAAATCTATGTAAATCTATTCATTTTATCCATTTATTCCATCAGCAAAAATGTATTGAGTATCCAAATTATGAGATGCAATATGGGACATGCAGACTTAAGGATGATAGCACATATACACAGAAAATGTGATTCTCATGGAAGGGACACAAAGAAAGTGAAATAAAATAGAGAATAAGGTTATATGCAAATTTTATATAAAAGCATGATGAAAAGTTTCCTAGAGGAAGGATATTTGAATTGAAGTTTAAATCATAAGAAAACAATGTAGATATTTACTCTAAGGCTTAA
>NW_006921725.1:344085-368993 GCF_000298275.1 Orycteropus afer afer | reverse complement strand
CCTCATCTTTAAAGAAGAGTAGGGGATGAAGCTACTTCATTAAAAGAACACACTCAATTTTAGGCTAGAATATTTGGACTGTATAAGAGTCAAGGGGCATTAGGAAACTCTTTTCAATGCATTAGTGAGTAACAGCCAAACTATGACCTGCATGTAGGTGTGACTCCATAGGAGTACTATTGAATACATAAAGAAACAATATGCTTTAGAAAGCAATAATAACCTAACTGCACTGGATAGACTGACAATAAAATGAAGAGATTGAGGGAAGGAAAAAATAAAAAAGAAAAAAGAATTACTATCATGTTGATTCTGACTCGTGACCACCCCTGTGTTTCAGAGAACTGTGCTTCTTAGAGTTTTCAATGGCTGTGATCTTTTAGAAGCAAATCACTGTACCTTTCTTCTGAGGTGCTTCTGGACAGATATCTATTACCAACCTTTAGGTTAGCAAGCTACTGTTTAATCATTTGTGCTACCCAAGAATAAATAAAAGAGGGAGAAATATATAAAACATGTCAACCAGATGTGGCTGATGACTATGGAGGGAATAAACACAAATTCATGGAATCAAATATGAGTTAATTAAGGATTCTTGGGTCCATGGTGGAAAATAAAGGCTGTGTTGTATTGGAATAAAAAATAATAATAAAATAAAACTCCCTGCTATCGAGTTGATTCTGACTCACAGCCACCCCTGTTATCAAAAGCAATAACATAAGTCAACATTAATAGTACAAACCCAAACCCACTGCCACTGAGTTGATGTCTACTCATAGAGACATCCATTGGGTTTCCAAAACTGTAAATCCTTACCGAAGTAGATTGCTTCAGTTCCTTCCTGCAGACCAGCTGGTGGTTTTGAACCACTGACCTTATGGCTAGCAACCAAACATCTTACTCACTATGCCACCAGAGCTCCTCTATGTTAGAACAGCAATCAGAAAATAAACATGTTTTATAAATTAAGAATCCTCAGTTGTTTATATATGTTTTTTTTTTTTTAATTTTCACAACAACCTATGATGTATGAACCATTATTACTTTTAATTTTAGTGATGAATAAAATGAGCCAAAATCAATTCAAATAATTTTTCCATTTTCACAAGATTAGTGTCAGGACCAGAAAGTAACCGAGGTTGTGTCCTGGATTCGTAAACACGATATTATGTTATCTTTTTACCTAAAATAATGGAGTGTTCTGTAGGAGTTATTCTAAGTCATATAATCTTCAATTAATTTAATGAGGAGAGCATGCTCATTATCCTGATTTCAGCAAATGATAATATTAGAATTCCAAAACAACTTCCTGTCTCCTTAGTCTACACTGAAACATCACTTCATCTGCCTTTAAAATGATTGGTTTTGGGCTTGCTGAGTTTGCAGTGTAAGTGCATCCTTCAAGTGGAAATATCCAGTGGGATGTGAGATATGAAATTGTAGGAGAATTTTGATCTAAAAACACTTATGAAAAATAGTCCTCTTAGAGAGGAGGTAACTAAAGCCATAGGAAAATAGATCATGTGGAGCAAACCAACAACAACAACAAAAAAAAAAATCATGTCAAATTGATATTTCTTGTTACACAAGAACTCCTAGAAGTAATAATCTTTATTGTATGTGTTAAGGAGAATTGGGGTGAATTTGTGCTACAATAAAAGTTTTCAGTCCCTAAACAATAAAAATTTCAATTTAATAAAAAATAAGAAGAATCACAAAATCATCTCTTTAGTAGAGTTATCAATAAAATTTTACAACTATGACAAAAAATTAAATTATTCCCTACCTGCATTAGTTATTATTATTCCCATCCTTGCATTAGTATTAAAATTGCCACCTTGGAGGCAAATCAGAGAATAAAGTTCTAGTGATCAGCAGATTATAAACTCCAAGCTTTTTTCATTTCTTTTGTTTGACAGTTCCGGGATCTGGAAAAAAAAAAAAAAAAAAAAAAAAGTTTACATAACTACTACAATATTAAATAATAATGCAGGGAAAATTCAGTTAATAAAGTCATTAAACATTAACCCAATAACATGCGTGAAGCTTAAGCAGTATTGATCTTAGAAACCATGTTTCTAAATTTCTTTTCAAATCAGTTATTGGTATTATTTTTCAATATATAACTTGATACTGTAGATTTCCCACTCCCCAGGAGAAATTATGGGAGGAGTAATTGCTTATCAATCAGAATCAAAAAAGAGAATTGGTGTGTGAGATACAGTCATATTCCAAATAGCATCAATGTATAGCATTGAGTAGTTCCTTTTTCACAAGTTTTCATTTAAGAAAGAATTAGTATTTGGTTAGCTTTGGTCATTGCATTTAATCAGATGAACAGAGATGCATTTTATTCATTGAAATAAATAAATTGTTGCCATTAGAACTAGTTTTATTGTCTCATTTACTACTTTCACCATTTTTTATGAACATGCTCGTTTTATTCTTCCTCCATAGACACATATTATGCTAATAAAATTATTTTTGTTCTTCATGGAGAGAAGTCTTATGTTAATAAGCATAAAATCTCTGAAAAAAAGAACTGTGCTATGATACCAGAAGTAATTAAGTAGCTCAGGGCTTACTTTGATTGTTAGTTAATCACTTCTAATAAGTAGAGGGGGCAGCCAATAATCTACATAAAATTATTAGAGCAGAAAAGGAAGAAAGTTTAGGATCCAAATAGTCTTCCCATCATTTCTCTAAGGACAAAATGACTTCATGTAAGAAATGTCACTGTTTGAGTCCTAAATATGTTGAAGTTTCAAATTAACATTTCACAATGCTGGATTTTTTGTTCAGCACTATATATATATAAATGAGCACATTGTCTAGCACATTGTATAGTACTCAGAAAACATTTTTTAACTTGATGATGAGATACTCCCAGGTCATGTTTTATTTATTAGCACACTTAAAGAATGGAAAGCAAATGAAGGTTCAGTGGAACTACTTTACAATGCTACCAATGGCCATGTGGTAGTTAACTTTGTGTGTCAACTTGGCTAGGCCTGGTTGAGTGGCTGGGCAGCTGAATGTAGTTATTCCCCATGGTGAGATTGGTAATTAACTCCATGGTGGAATGTATTTGGGGCAGCTGAGTAGCTGCTTTAGGGATGTGGTCTGCTTCCCATACATAAGGAGCAGTTTTGGGAACGTTCTCTAGCTTATGGCACACTTGAACCCTGCATGCAGCTGTGTCATTGTTCAGCAGCCTGTCATGCTCTGCCAACCTTGGAACTTTTAGTGGACTTGAATGAATGGCCTACTGTGTGGTTTGGTAACATTGGGATTGTGCCTTTTCACTTGTCAATCTTGGGCTTGTCAGCCTCAGCAGCCAGAAGCTGTCTGAGTGAAGAAAAGCCTCTAGCTCCAGCGGGCAGAGAGCTGGGGGCAGAGCTGAAGCCCAAGACTGAGGGGCTTTTACCCAGCCCCTAGAGCCTGGACTCAGACTTAAAGCCTCCAAATTGTAAGAATAAACTACTGTTTGTTAAAGTCATCCCATTTGTGGTATTTTCTTTTAGAGCAGCACAAAAGTAACCAAAACAGGCCATCTAACAAAAATTAGCAAACTCAAACAAAACTGGCCATCAGATTAATTGAATTGAATATATTTTTTTTAAATATGACCAAACTAGTTTTTATTATTTCATTTTTGGCAAACACAACTGAAGAGATCAGAATTTTTATATGTTATCATCCTTAATTCTGCATATTAAACATTTTTTTAAAAAAATTATATTTCTTACAATTTTAAGAAATATTATGACATATACTATTTACAACAGTAATAACAACCCAAAAATATATGTGTTACATAGGCAAATATGTACACACACCACACACACACACACACACACATATATATAGATATATACATAAGGGAGCGCACTGGTGGCGTACTGCCTGAGATATTTGACTGCTAACCTGAAGGCTGGTGGTTCAAACTCACCAGCCACTTCTCAGAAGGAAGATTGGGCAATCTACTTCCATAAAGATACCACCTCAGAAACTCAAGGAGGGGCTTCTATGAGTTAGTAAGCACTAGACAGCACTGAGTTTTTGTTTTTTTTTTTTTTGTATATGTACAGAAAGACTTATGCAAGCAAATGCACATGGATGTATAAATGTACCCATAAAGAAAAAAAAAAAAAAAAAAACTGGCATTGAGTTAATTCCAACTCATAGTGACACCCATTGGGTTTCCAAAGTGGTGAATCTTTACAGAAGTAGATTGCCTCATCTTCCTTCTGAGGGGTGGCTTGTGGGCTTGAACTGAAAATTGTCTGGTTAACAGTCAAATTCCTCAGGCACCGTGCTATCAGAGCTCCTCTGGTGTACTTATACAAAAACAAAAACCAAACCCACTGCTATTGAGTAAATTCTGTCTCACAGCAATCCTCTTTGGGTTTCCAAGGTGGTAAATCTTTATGGGATGAAATTGTGCCATATTCCTTCTGTGGAGTGGCTGGTAGGTTTGAACCACCAACCATCTAGTTAGCAGTCAAATGCCTTAGGTACTGCACCACCAGAACTCCTTAGGTGTATCTATGTTGTTGTTGTTATGTGACATCGGACCTGACTCATAGCGACCCCTCCTTGGGTTTCTGAGGCAGAATCACTATGGAAGTAGATTGCCCAACCTTCCTTTCAAAGAGTTGCTGGTGAGTTTGAATCGCCAGCCTTCTGGTTAACAGTCATGTACCTTAGGCACTATGCTACCAGAGCTCCTAGGTGCATCTATAGTCATATGTATATACATATTTGTGTGAACTGCATATATATCCATAATAAAGCATATATAGGCACATATATGGAGACTTTCCAGATATATCCAAACAATTTGTGGGGTTGGTTGACTGGGTTAAAAAGTTTAAGACCATAATCTCATGTGACAATTATGTTGCTGTTGTTGTTGTTGTTAGGTGCTGTTGAGTAGGCTCTGACTCACAACAACTCTATGTACAACAGAACAAAATGCTGCCCAGTCTGTGCCATTCTCACAATTCTTGCTTGAGCCCATCCATGTAGCCACAGTGTTAATCCATTTTGTTGAGGGTCTTCTCCTTTTTCTCTGACCTCCACTTTACCAAGCATAAGATCCTTCTCAAGAGAATGGTACCTTCTGACAATATAACCAAAGTAGATGAGACTAAGCCTGGCCATTCTCCCTTCTAAGGAGCATTCTGGCTGTACCTTGGTCTTCAAAGTAACATCTTTGCTCTGTAACACGTTAAAGAGGTCTGTTGCAACAGATTTCCAATGAATACAATGTCTGATTTCTTGACTACTACTTGCAATGGTGTTGACTGTGGACCCAAGTAATACAAAATATTTGACAACTTAATTTTTTTCTCCCTTTATTGTGATGTTGCTTAGTGGTCCAGTTGTGAGGATTTTTGTTTACTTTATGTTGAGCTGTAATCCATATTGAAGACTGTAGTTTTTGATCTTCATCAGTAAGTGCTTCAAATCACCTTCACTTTCAGTAAGCAAGATTATATCTTCTGCAAATCACAGGGTATGAATGCATCTTTCTCTAAACTTGATGCTGTATTCTTCTTCATATAGTTCAGTTTCTCAGATTATTTTCTCAGGACATAGATTGAATGAGTATGGCAAAAGGAAACAACCCTGACCCATGCCCTTCCTGATTTTAAACCATGCAGTATCTCCTAATTCTGTTTGACTGACAGATTATATACAGGTTCCTCACAATTAAGGATTTTAATTGAGCACAATTAAGGATTCTGGAATTCACATTCTTTTCAATGTTATCCATAATTTGTTAGGATCCACACAAATACCTTTACATTACAATAAAACACAGGTAAGCATCTTTCTGGTATTATTTGCTTTCAGCCAAGATCCATCTGATTTCAGTAAAGATATCCTTAGTTCCAAGTCCTTGTTTGAATCCAGCTTGATTTTCTGGAAGTTCCCTGTCAATATACTATTGCAACCATTTTTAAATTATCTTCAGCAAAATTTTGTTTATGTGTGGTAAATTTATTAGCATTTATTGTTGACATTGCTGAATAATTTCCACATTCTGTTGAGTCACTTTTTTTTTTTTTTTGAATGGGTACAAATATGGATCTCTTTTAGTCATTTGGACAAGTAGTTATCTTCTGAATTTCTTGGCATAAACAAGTGAGTGATGCCAACATTGCATCCATTTGTTGAAACGTCTCAGTGGGTATTCCATCAATTCCTGGAGCCTTGTTTTGGCTAATTCCTTCAGTGCTGTGGGTTAAGTGATACAGTTAATTAAAATCTACATGTGTATAACTGTTTTCTATACTTCGCATTTGGTCTTTTTGTTTCTTCTCCTTTTATTCTTTTTTGTTTTTTTAATTGATTACTTCATGTGTTTTTTTTTTTGTTGTTGTTGTTGTTGTTGTTATTCCTTGTCTTAGCATATGAATGTTACATTTTTTTAAAAATATATATATAGTTGTTCTAGGCATTGTAATATACATCTTAACAAAAGTAAGCTCACATTCCAATATCAAAATAACTTTCTATGTTTTATTCTTCACAGAATTTTATCAATATAATCTTCTAATCTTTTGATAATATTATGGTCATTCATTTCACTTTCCCTTGTATGTTGTATTTGTACTATTACTGTCTTAAATAAACAGTTATGATTTAGATCAAATAAATAATAAGAAGAAAGTCTTTATTTCTCCTTCACATTTTTTGCTTATACAGAATTCTATATATTTGTTTCTCTTCAACATTTTAAAAATTTCATAACACTACTTCTTACTTAGCTGAATTCTAGTGAGATGTCTGCTGTAATTCTTATCTTTTTCTTTTTTTTCTTTGTATGCATTTTTTTTCTCTCTGTGATTTCCTTCAAAGTTTGTGGTCTTTTCTTCAGTTTGAATATGATTTTCGTATGTGAAAAGTTTGGGTATTTAATGTGTTTGGTGACTTAGTCAATTAGTGCTGCCATAACAATAAAATAATAAAAATGAATGCCTTTACAAAACAGATTTTTTTTTAACCATTAAGGGCTCTAGAAGTCCAAATTGAGTGAGTAGATATTGAGGGACATCTTCTTTATCTGTTTCAGTAGCCAGTAATCCTTGGAGTTCTTGGGCTTATAGATGGATCAGCTGTGATTCTACCTTCCTATGTGTGTCTTTGTCACTATTTTCCTCTTTTTATAATTCAGAATGATTAGGTATAAGAGCCAACTTAACTGGTATGATCTCATTAACTTAAGAAAAGAAAAACTTTTATTCCCAAACAGGGTCATATTTATAAGCACAGAAATTAGGACTTAAAGACATATATTTAGTATGTACAACTGAGTTCATAACACTTGAAGATTTTGAGTTTCATAGATCTGAGATTTGGTGTCGATTATTAAATTTAGGAGAAAGCCTCAACATTATTATTCCAAGTATTTCCTCTAAGCAATTATTTTTATTCTATTTCTGGTATTGTGATTAAAAACAAAACAAAACAAAACAAACAAACAAACAAACAAAAACAAACCTCACTGCCTTGCAATTGGTTCCAACTCATAGAGATCCCTCCTTGGGTTTCCAAGGTGGTATCATGGTGAAAGTAGATTGCTCAACTTTTCTTCTGAGGAGTGGCTGGGTGGGTTTGAACCACCAGCCTTCTGGTTAGTAGTCAAATGACTTAGGCACCACACCACCAGAGCTCTCACTGAATACTCTATGGAACAGTTCTAATCTGCACACTTAAGATCTCTGTGAGTTGGATTTGACTCAATATGAACAAGCAACAGCATTATAAGCCAATGTGAATAAATAAGACCGTGTATATGGTGGGGTAATGTCTAAGGAATTTGACTGCTAACCAGTAGGGTGGCAGTTCAAACCCATCAGCCACTCCTAGGAAGAAGATGGGGCAATCTACTTCTGAAGTGATACTGCTTCAGAAACCCAATGAGGGGTCACTATGAGTCCGGTCTGACTCCAAGGCACATAACAACAGCAACATAGAGTTTAAAATAAAATAATAATAAATAAATAAATAAATATGGAGTTAAAAATAAATGTTAAAATGATCAAGGAGAAGGCAGGAAAAAGAAAACAAAGCAAGTAAAAACAATCAGAAAAAATATACAATTAAAATAAAATGGCAAATGTAGAGTGTGGCACCGTAATCACATTAAATGTAAATGACTGAAATACAGCAACCAAAAGACAGTGATTGATGGAATGAGCCATAAAACAAACCTCAGCAAATATCAAACAATTAAAATAATATACTTTTTTTTTCACTGTCTAAAGTGAAATTTAATATAAAATAAATAATAGGGAAATCTTAAATACTTAGAGACTAAACAATAATTTGGAAATAAGGAAAATAAAACAAATAAATAAAAATGAAAATACAAAATAACAACATTAGAGCAATATAGCAGAGTAGTGCTGACAGGAGCTCTGGTGGTATAGCCCCTAAGGCATTTAACTGCTAACCAGAAGGTTAGAGGTTCAAACCTACCAGCCATTCCACAGAAGCAAGACTGGGCAACCTACTTCCATAAAGATTTACTGTCTTGGAAACTCAGTGGGGGTGGCTATTAATCAGAATGGACTAGTTTGCAGTGAGTTTTGGTTTCAGTTCTTACAATAGAAAACAAGAGTGTTCTCAGAACAACAATCTAAGATTTTTTATCAAGTTAGTTGAAAAAGAACCAAGGAACTCGAAGTAAGAAAATAATAAATATAAGAACAAAAATAAATGTAATTGTAGACAAGAAAATCAATAAAAAATTGAGATTAATACAGTTGATAAACTTCTGAGAAAATTAATAAGAAAAGAAACAGATGACATAAATTACTAATAACAGGGATGACACAAGGGATATTACTACAGACTATGAAGACATAAAATTTAGACAAAAGGACTAATTCAAGAAAATAAAAAATAAACAAGAACAACAAACCACATAGTACTACAACTCATACAAAGTGATATTAATAATATGAATTTTTTATAGCAATTAAGAAAATTGAATTTGTAATTAAATACTCCTGAAAAATAAATATCAGTCCAGACTTCTATCAAAATTTAAATATATATACACAATTTGACACAATCTCTGCCATAAAATATGAGGTATTATTAAGCTGGCTTTATCCAAATATGAAAACAGGACAAAAACAGTATAAAGGAAAACTATAGATCAACATTATGTGGTAGAATATAATCAAGCAGATTTCATTAATATATTGAAAGAATTGCAAAGCATGCCCATTCAGATATATCCCAAGGATCAAGGCTGGTTTGATACTTGAGAACTACTAATATAGCCCACCATATTAGCAAAGTAAAGAATAAAGATTGCATAGCCTTATTTTATGATGTCCATGTCTCATTCTTGTTAAAATTCAAAGAAAACTGGGAATAGAGGGGGTCTTACTCAAATCCATCTACAAAAAATCTGCAACTAACATCATACTTAAAAAATGAATGTTTTCATCATTACGATAGTAAACCAGATAAAATAGAAAATAAGGCAAGGATATCTGCTGTCACCCCTACTATTCACCATAGTATTAAAAGTGCTACCAGCCACTCCTCAGAAGGAAGGTTGGGCAATTCTACTTCTGTAGTGATACTGCCTCGGAAACCCAAGGAGGGGTCGCTATGAGTCAGGTTTGACTCGATGGCACATAACAACAACAACAACAATCAGAATAATAAGAAAAAATAAATATATAAAATTAAAAGCATACAGATTCAAAAGAAGAAATGAAATTATCTTTTTGTCAGATGACATATGGTTTACATATAATATCCCAAGGAATAATAATATTATATTTAAAAAAAATCCACCTTATCTAACTTATGAATGCATAATAAATACACAGGATACAATATTAACATATAAAAATAAATTACTTCTCTACATACTAGCAAGAGATGCTGGAAACAGTATTTAAAACAAACAATATTTCTACAGACTTATTTGTATGTGCTATAAGAATGCATATATATATAATAGAGCTAACAAGGAAGAAAATTATGATGGCATCTTAACAAGAAAACAATATATATTTTAAACCAAATACCATTTATAATAACTCAAAAAGGATATGGTTGTTTATAAATCTAACAAAATATATACAGAACTTGTTATGCTGCAAGCTACAAAACACTGATGAAATAAATCAAATATCTAAACAAACGATGATATAAACCATTTTCATGAATGAGAATTCACAACACAGTAAATAAGATGCCAAATCTCCAGTTTCACTAAATTTTTCATTAAATTCCGGCAGGTATAGTTGTAAATTTAGATAAGGTTATTCTAAAATGTAAAGTGAAATCAAAAGAATAGCAAAAACAATTACATAAAATAAATAACCTGGAGGAATCAATCCCTCTAATTTTAATTAATCAAGTTACAGTAATTAAGATCGGTTATAGTAATCAAGTTGCAGCAGCCCCAATAAGCAGAGGGCTAGATATATAAGTAAATAAAATATATAAATACACCCAAATGATTCTACAAAAGTTCAAAAGCAGTTCAATGGAGAATGGCAAGCCATTTTAGAAATGATGCTAGATTAAGTTGATATCCATAGGCAATAAAAGAAAAAAAAATCCATGACTTATACATTATGACCTAAAACATATACAAATTAAAAGTGATACATCACCTTAAATATAAAATATAAAAGTGTAAAATGTTTAAAAATGTAGAGGAAAATGCACAGGGATGTTTAGGGCTATGTTTGGAGAATTCTTACATACGACATCAAAAGTATGACCACACACAAAAAAAGGATAGATTTCATCAAAATTATCAAAGTCAAAATTTTGTTGTGCTAAGTATCTTTAAGAGATGGGAGTACAAGCTACAGAAAGAGAAAACTATTTACAAAGCACTTAGCTGACAAAATATTGCTATCTAGACATATAAATAACTATCACCAGTTGAGAGTTTTCCTTTTTCCTTTTTTTTTAAGAGAGCCCAATTGAGAAAACAGGTGAAAATAAAAAAGTGCTTCCATAGAGAATATATAGATTTAAAAAGGCATACATGAAAAGATGTGCAAAATCACTAGACAGTATGAAAATGCAAACTAAGACCACAATGAGCTATTACTACACTCCTATCAGAACAACTATAAAAAAGAATCAAAAGACTAGAGTGACAGCTCCAAGTACTGACAATAACACAGAGAAACTGGACCTCTTATGCATTATTGGTGGGGATGGAAATATTTTGGCAGATTCTCTTTAAAAAGAACAAAAAAATAGACCCACACTTACATATGACCCAACATTCACACTCCAGGGCATTTGCCACACAGAAATTAAAACTTACACCTACACAAACATATGATACATTAATGTTTATAAAAGATTTGTTCATAACAGGATATCCAGATAAGACATTTATATGTTAACCAGAAGGCCAGTGGTTCAAACCCACCAGTTGCTCTGCAGAAGGAAGATGAAGCAATGTACTTTCATGAAGATTTATAGCCTTGGAAACCAATGGGGTTGTTATCAATCAGAATTGATTTGAGGGCAGTGTTTTTTATGGGGGGCAGGGGATGGGGGAGGGACAGTGGGATTTTTCATAATAGCTTGAAATAGGAATCAACCAAAATATCTTCTAGTAAGTGGATAATTATTCAGTCTGTATTGTATCTATTCTATGAAATACTACTTGGCAATAAATAGATGAGCTTTCAATACACACAGCAACATGGATGTATCACAAAAGTATTATCTTGAGCAGAAAATGACAACCTAAATGGTCACATATGCCACGTTTTTTTTTTTTTGTTGTTGTTGTTTGTTTGTTTTGTTTTGTTTTAGTGTATAAATTTCTTTAAATGACACAATTATAGAGAAAACAAAAAAGACCAAACTCACTCCTTGGAGTTGGATCCGACTCCTAAGGACATGTCCTTGGGTTTCTGAGGTGGTATCACTATGGAAGTAGATTGCCCAATCTTCCTTCTGAGGAGTGGTTAGTGGGCTTGAACTACTAGGCTTCTGGTTAGCGGTCAAAATGCCTTAGGCACTATGCCACAAGAACTCCCCAATTATAGAGAAGGAGAATAAAATAGTGGTTGCCAGGGATTACTGATGGTGGATAGAAAGTATATAAAGTAATAGCAAGAGGAAGATCTTTGCTTGATGAATAGCTGACTGCTTGACTGTGCTAGTGGTTGTATGGATCTACACATATGATTAAATCATAGAAAATTTTCTAATGCAAATTCCTGGATTCGATATCATATTGTCATACTCACTGACATACTCACTGAGAGAAACTGAAGGATGAGTATAAGGGACTGCCCTGTAAAAGCTTTGGGACTTTCATTTTATAAATAAAAAGTTAAAAAAAAAAGAATGAGAAAAAAAAAAAAGAAGGATGGGAAGGAGAGAGGGAAGAAGAAAGGAAGGAAGGAAGGGAAGGATGGACAAAAGGAGGGAGGAAGGGAGGGAGGAAATCTAAAGAGAATGGATAACTAAGTGTGGTTGTCACAGATGGGAATCATGGGCATAAAGATTATTGACCTGTAGATATTTGAGTTTAGTGCACTCTCATGTTCTTGATTTATCCTTACATAATTGAATAACATAATACAAAAGAGAACAAGCAGATGTCAATGAAATTTCCTAAAGTTCACTCTTTACCATTAATATTCTGTCAGTAATAGCAATCAATTCAAGAAAAATAAAGTGACACGTGGAAAAGTTTTCTTACTTTCTTTTCTTGTACAGTAAAATCATTCAAAATACTTTGAAATAAAATATTGTTTCTTATTTTTCATTTTATACATTATTTTTAACTGGAATGAACTGAATTCAAATTCAGAGAAACTAAAGATGGTGAAACTTCATAGCCCAGATAGAAACTGAGCAAAGACAAATAATTCATCAGAGCTGAGCCTTAAAAATAAATGGAAATGTATCATATTCATCCAAATACATACATTTGAAATTTATTCCTTTATGGGCAAAGCATGCAAAATATAAAGATATTTTTACTTCTACCTTGTAACTATGTAAAATATGATAGTATATGGAATCAATTTCCTGACTATTGGATATCATGTTGATAAATAAAAACAGCCAAATTTCTCAAAACAAGCTCCGTAAACTTGCACCTAAAGCACAATAAAAAATAATAAGTAAATAAATAAAATGAGTTTATCTTAAAGCATGAAGTGTGCAGACACATGGAATATTTGAGTCTAATATAAATCTCTCTTCATACAAACATTGTTTGTATTATAATTTATTTTTTCCCCTTTTTTTCTCTATTGTGTTAATTAAAGAAACTTACTACATAACATTACCATCTGAAGAGATCATTTATGACTAGCTGAAAAACTGAGAACAACTTTTATTTCAAATCACAATGACAAAATCCTGTTTTCTTTTGTGGCCATAATTGCAAATTTCAATATCCAGTATCTTGCCATTCTAGTTCTTGGATTCATTTCGTCCAGTGCAGTTGCTCAAAAAGGTGTTCCATTTTTGCATTACAATATGACTCTTCCCGTTCTCTAATTTGAGTTTCTGTGGAGACTCCCTGCTGCTCTTTATGATGGTGACCAAATCCTAATTTATTTTCTTACTATACCTGTAATTACAAGTGAACCTATCATGTAGGGAGTGGTTTTCCACTCTTATTTAGTGCTTCAAAATGGGCTTAGACAATCAAATAAGACAGATGGCAAGATTAGCTCTCTTTTCTTGTACATGGCGCCTTATAATCACATTCACAGCTCAATCCCTATTACGCCAGCTAGAAAATGACTTGACTGGTTAGAACCAGCAAAGAAGATATTTTTAAAAACACTGAAAATTGCAAGAAAATAGTTGAAGAGATAAAGCTGTTTTTGCACTTCTAGCTCTTTGTTTATACATCTTTCTAGTACCAGACCATTACAGCCATTACAAATGGGTCAACTCTATTTTTCTTTGTCAAGGCTTCCTTAAAAACCCTTTGTGGGAGGATCATTGGTAGAAGGCAATCATTTACTTCTCTCTTTGGGTAGCTATTGTTACATGTAATTTCAGTCTATTGTAAATAAGTGGCAAATGTATAACCCATCTTCTGGCTTCTTACTGGATATACAATTCTTATTTTATTTTTTGGGCTCTCAAGTTATGTACATTTGTTTTGTTAAATAAACCTAGCTTTTAAAGGTGCTACCTTCTATTGTAATTACTTGCTCTGAGATATTACACTGGAATATTATCTATTTAAGCTTTATATTCAATTGTTCTTTGCTGTTGTTAGGTGCTGTTGAGCGAGTTCTGACTCTGAGTGACACTATATACAACAGAAATAATGTCTGATTTTGCACCATCCTCACAGTCATTGCTATGTTCGATCCTATTATTGCAGTCACTGTATTAATCCATTTCATTGAAAGTCTTCCTCCTTTGTACAGACTCCTTTGCACCAAATATGATGTCCTTCTCCAGGGACTGGTCCTTCCTGATAACATGCCCAAAATATATGAGACAAAGTCACTTCTAAGGAGCATTCTGTGTGTACTTTCTCCAACACAGATTTGTTAATTATTTTGGCAGTCTGTTCAATATTCAGCTCCAACACCATGATTCAAAGGCATTGATTCATCTTCAGCCTTCCTTATTTATTGTGAAGTTTTTGCATACATAGGATGTTATTGAAAATACCATGGCTTGGGTTAGGTGCACTTTAGTCCTCAAAATGACATCTTTACTTTTTCACACTTCATAGATACCTTTTGTATCAGCTATCATAGCATAATGCCTAAAGCACTTGACTGCTAACCAGAAGGCTGGAGGTTCAAACCCTCCAGCCACTCCTTGGAAGGAAGATGAGGCAATCTACTTCTGTAGTGATACTGCCTTTGAAACCCAAGGAGGGGTCACTATGAGTCAGGTCCAACTCAACGGCACATAACAGATATCTTTTTGAACACATTTGCCCAATGAAATACATCATTTGATTTATTGGCTACTGTCTCCATGGGGATTGACTGTGAACCCAAGTAAAATGAAATCTTTGACAACTTCAGTATTTTCTCCATTTATCATGATGCTACTTAATTGTCCAGTTTTCTATTTTTATTTTTATGTTGACATGTAATCCATATTGAAGACTATAGACTTTGATTTTCATCTGTACATATGTCATGTCCTCTTCATTTTCAGCAAGCAAAACTTTATCATCTGCATATTAGAGATTGTTAATGACTCTTCCACTAATCCTGATACCATGTTCTTCTTCATATAATCCAGTTTTCAGGATTATTTGCTTAGTATACATATTGGATAGGTATGGTGAAATAATACTACCTTGACACACAACTTTCCCTGTTTTGAAGCACTCAGTAATCTCTTGTTCTTTTTGAATTACTGACTATTGGTCTATTCACAGGTTCCACATGAACAAAATTAACTGTTTTAGAATTCTCATTTTTGCAACTGGTAAAAGACTGGCAGTGTTTCATTCTGTTGTACATAAGATTGGAGACAACACAACAGAACCTAAGAAAAGCAACAATATTCTTTGCAATGTTATTTATAATTTGTTATCACCCACACAGTTCAATGTCTTTGCATAGTCAATGAAACACAGGTAAACATCTTTCTGACATTCTCTGCTCAGTCAAGCTCCATCTTACATCAACAATGATACCCTTCATACCATATCCTTTTCTGAAGTCACCTTGAAATTCTAGCAGTTCCCCATCAATGTATTCCTGAAACCATTCTTTAATATTCTTCAGCAATATTTCATTTGCCTGTGATATTAATGATAATATTTGATAGTTTCTGCATTTTATTCGATAATCTTTCTTCAGAATGGACACAAATACTGATTTCTTCTAGTAGGTTGGTGCAGTAGCTGTCTTCCAAATTCTTCGCATAGTTGGGGATTGATTCCAGTATTTCTTTTGTTTGTTTTAACATCACAACTGGTATTCCATCAATTCCTGGTGGCTAGTTTTTCATTAATGCCTTCTTTGCAACTTGGACTTTTTCCATTAGTAGCATCAGTTCTTGATCACGTGCTACATCCTGAAATTGTTGAATGTGGAACAATTATTTGGTACTTCCTATATTCCTTCCATGGGAGCTCTGGTAGCATAGTGCCTAAGGCACTTGACTGCTAACCAGAAGGCTGGCGGTTCAAATCCACCAGCCACTCCTTGGAAGGAAGATGGGGCAATCTACTTCTGTAGTGATACTGCCTCGGAAACCCAAGGAGGGGTTGCTATGACTGGGGTCCGACTCGATGGCACATAGCAACAACAACAACAACATATTCCTTCCATCTTCTTCTGATGCTTCCTTAGTCATTCAAATTTTTGCCTATTGTATCTTTCTAGTCAAGTTTGAGCACTTTCTTCTTTTCTTTCAGGTTGAAAAATTCCAAGAATCTTCTTCCCTTTTGGTTTTCTAATATCAAGTCTCTGGGCATTTCAATTAATACTTTACTCTGTCTCCTCATTTTGTTTTCTTTATATTGAACTGTAATCCATATTGAAGGCTGCAGTCTTTGATCATCATTAGCAAGTGCTTCAAGGAGCTCTGGTGGCATAGTACCTAAGAAAATGGACTACAAACCAGAAGGTTGGTGGGTCAAGCCCACCAGCCACTCTGTGGAAGGAAGACTGGGCTGTCTATTTCCATAAATATTTACCTCCTCAGAAACCCAGACGGTGTCACTATAAGTCAGAATTGACTCGATGCCAGTGAGCTTGGTTTGATTTTTTTGGTTGACAAGTACTTCAAGTCCCCTTTGCTTTCACGGGGAAAGGTTGTGTCATCTGCGTATCACAGGTTATTAACCAGTGTTCCTCCAATCTGGATGCCCCATTAGTCATAATATATTCCAGCTTCTCAGATTATTTGCTCAGAATACAGACTGAATAAGTATGATGAAAAGATACATGTACACCTGGTGTTTACATTTCCTCATTTTAAAACACACAGTATTCCCTGTCTGTTTGAACAACTTCCTCTTGGTCTATGTACAAGGTCCTCATGAGCCTAATTGAGTGTTCTAGAATTCCCATTTTTAACAATGTTATCAATAATTTGTTATGATCCACACAGTTGAATGCCTTTGCAGTCAATAAAGCACAAGTAAATACCTTTCTAATATTCTTTGCTTTTAGCCAAATTGTTCTGCTCACAAATTGTAATAACCCTGTTTCCCATACTCCAGAATCTGGTAGTTCTCTGTTGACGTACTGCTACAACTATTTTAAAATTATTTTCAGGAAAACTTTACTTGTGTTTCATATTAATGGTATTGTCTGATAATTTCCATATTCAGCTTTCTTTAGAATGGGTGCAAACATGGATTTTTTTCCTGTAAATTGGACAGGTAGCTATCTTCCAAATTTATTAGTATAAATGAGTGAACATTTCCAGAATTGCATCCATTTGTTGAATCATCAAAATGGGTATTCTGACAATTCCTGAAGCCTTGTTATTAACCAGTTCCTTTAGTGCTCCTTGGACTTCTTACTTCAGTACTCTTGGTTCTAATTATGTGCTACCTCCTGTAGTGGTTAAATATTGACAAGTTCTTTTTGTTACATTACAGTGTATTTCCTCCATACTTTTTTGATGCTTCCTGCATCACTCAATATTTCTACAAAGAATCTTTCAATATTGCAACTCATGGCTTGAGTTTTTTCTTCAGTTTTTTCAGATTAAAAAATTCTGAGCATTTTCTTCTCTTTTGGTTTTCTAACTTAGCAGGTTTTTGCAGTTTTCATTAAAATACTTTTTTTTTTTTTTCTTTCAGTCACTGTTTGAAATCTTCTTGTCAGCTCTTATACTTCCTCAGTTCATCCATTCATTTTAGCTATTCTCTGTTCAAGGGCAAGTTTCAAAGTCTCTTCTGACTCCCATTTTGGTCTTTTCTTCCTTTCCTGCCTTTTTAATGACATTTTGCTTTCTTCATGTATGATGTACTTGAAGTCATCTCCCATCTCATCTGTTTTTCAGTCATTGGTGCTCAATGCATCAGGTATCTTTTTCAGATGGTCTCTAAATTCAGGTGGCTTATACTGGAAGTTGTATTTTGGCTTTCATGGACATGTTTTAAATTTCTTCAGCTTACACAAAAACTTGCATATGAGCGATTGATGATCTGTTCCACAATTATCTTGTCCTTGTTCTTACTGTTGATATTGAATGTCTCTATCATCTTTTTCCACAGATATAGATGATTTGATTCTTATATATTTCCTTTGGCAAGGTCCACATATATAGTCATGAGACAAAGTGTCTGTGAGCTGCTGTGTAGAAAGTGAATTTGCTCTATAAACTTTCAGCCAAATCACTATATATATATTTTTTTTTCTTAATCTTTTTGTACAAAAATGAAGTCTTGTAGGCAAGTATATATATGAAAGCTGATATCAACTATTTTTGATACCGTTTCATGACTATATATAAACATATCTATGTATATACTTAACTCATAATTCTATTTGCAAAGATATTAAAAATCTTGAGATTATTACTTTTTATTCAGTAACTTCAAATTTTTCAACTATGAAGACTATAACTTCAACTTTCAAAATATGTCAGTACAGTATGAGAGTAAATAAGATGTGGCATCTGTATGTTCAATTGCCTATCTTTTTAGGTAGATTGGAAATATGTTTGCATCTTTACTTTCTCCATAAACTATGAATTTGATCCAGGGAAAATTTTTTTCTCATAGAGGAAGACTAAACGTTTTCTAAAATGTGTGAAGCTATATACTTTTCTGAAAAATTTCCAAGTAAATACATCAAAGTGCTATTTGTTTTTTAGCTCTCATTTGGAGTAGCCAAAAGGATTAGAACATAAATTCTGCAAAGGGAAGAGTTTGAGAAGAGGCAGTTAGTCCCTACAATGTAATGCCATGGAATGTTCAGCAACTGATTTTTTTTTTTTAATTAGATACTTAAAAAAAAAAAAAAAAGGGTTTTTTTTTTTTACTTCAATTATATCCTGGAACACAATTGTTCTGCAGGCTGTAAAGTAAGTTAAGTTACTTGTAATAGAGTGTGTGAATAAATGAAAAATAGTGCTATTCTGGGGAAGCAAGATTAACATTTGTGATAAATTTACCAATAACAAAGAACATTATATAATAATTGAGTTCATCTGAAGTTCAGACAACATACATTCTCCAGAGGAGAAAATGGTGGCAGAAGCCTTGAATTACCCCCTACAAGTACATTATTGACATCTAGTACAGTCTTTAAAGGCAGTGTGTCTAGATATTTTTATGTTGAATTGCATTATAAGTAGTTTAATACTGAATATCTTTTGCCTGTCCTATATCATACATTTATCACACACACATTTTCATTAACTCTATGTATATTGCAGACATTTTAGTTTGCCTTTGTGTTCCAGGGATGATTTTCAAACTATTTAGTAAGGCTGTGGAGGGTCCTACAAATTGGTTAAGAGCAGCTGCACAAAGAAGGGTGGTGTGTTGCTTTACTTTCATTTGCTTTCTATAGTAGGCATTCCCCTAGGGTTTTACATGAAGAAGATTTTTGCCTCTTAAATAAACTAAATTAATATTTGATGATGCCTCTTTATAGAGAATATATTTGTGTTTCATTTTTAAAAAATTACTGCCAGAGCCACCTATTTCTTATATAGAAGTCAGCTGTTCAAAGTGACAGATTATCTTCCCTATTATTTTACTTTAACAGAAAAATAATTATTATTTTCATGTCATCTATAACTTTATGATATTTTCATAACAAAATAAGATGCCTTTTTAACTTGTATGTATAGGACTTTGGTAAATGTTAATATATTTTTTAAATCCCTTTTGCCTCCTTCATTTCCCATTTATGACATTGCATCTTTCATATTAGTCATAAAACAGTAAGTAACAAAGAAGTCTAAAGCAAAATATAAAATTCTACAAAATGTAATTTTAAAATACTTTATAGTTCTAGACAACAAAACTCAGTCCATCTTAAATTTTATTGTGCATAATAGTGGTATAATTTTTAAATGTAGATACCAAGAACACCGTGAAGATACACAGACAACATAATCAGAGATAATGTTTTAATAGGTGCTCTTAGTATGCATTTTTTTTTTAGTTTTATTGTGCATTGGATGCAAATTTACAGAACAATATTTGTTTTATATTCAACAGTTTGTGTACATTTGATTTCACTCCCTGATTACCATTGCCAACCCTAACAAACTCTCTCCTCCTCCCTTTCCCCTCCCTGTGCCCTTCTTAACTATACATTCCTGTCTGTCCAGTGTCTCCTCAGGTGCTCCATGGCCTATTGCTATAAGGGGTGTATCTCCCTATAGTAGGTGAGTGCATCACCCTGGGCTAGGTGTTCTGCATGTAGGTGTTTGTATTTTGGAGCTGAGAACCAATCCTTTGTAATGACTCCAATTCTAGGCCAGAAGGGTAATCCGGGGCAATAGTCTTATGGGTTTCAATCTGCATTTTCAACAATGACATTAGATTTTTCTACAACAAAATTCCATAGACCATATTTTGAGAAAGACAGATTAAAGCAATTCTCACTTCATTGCTATATTTTCTCTTCTAATGTTTTGTTCCAATTCACACTTTCACTTTACTTTATTACCTGAAAATGAGATTACACATATTCCTTCTCTGCAGGATCATGATTGAAGGAGAAGCAGCATTAGAGGTGGTGGCATAGATTGAGTGTCTATCATTTACGATTTTTATTAGCATCATGTCTAATCACATGTTAAAATAAAAAAGGAAACCGATTTACAGAGAAGTATTATAAACAGGCTTCTCTGTAAATCTGTTTCCTTTTTTATTTTAACATGTGATTGGACACGATGCTACTGTAAACAGAGGGAGCTCTGGTACCATAGTGCCTAAGGCACTTGACTGCTAACCAGAAGGCTGGAGGTTCAAACCCACCAGCCACTCCTCAGAAGGAAGGTTGGGCAATCTACTTCCACAGTGATACTGCCTTGGAAACACAAGGAGGGGTCGCTATGAGTCGGGTCCAACTCGATGGCAAATAACAACAACAACAACACTATAAACAGACAATGTGTGGAAAATACTTCTCTTAGAGAAATAAAATGTGATGTTTAATTTTCACTGCTACGTTATATTTATGAGATCTGGAGATGTAGAAAGGGGTATAACTCATCACAATGCATATATATATATAATTATAGAAGGATGTAATTTAAATTATTTATGTAAGACTTCATGATACTTTTCAAAAAGGTGTTATATTGCCATGAAATAAATTAAACATAATTTAGTCTGTTACTTTTATTTTATTCACAAATGGTACATGCACATTTAAGGTTTTGCCTAATTCATCCCTCTCATTACAACTTCAAACAATATATTACACAAATATCCTCCATCTTACTGTATAAAGCTCCAAGAATAATCAATAATGTATTTCTATCCACAGTTGAGTAATTATGGATTTACTATTATAATACTCCTAATTTAATTTTCTCTGGGATACTATGAATAGAGATGTTCCTGAGTTTCTGAGCTTGTTCAAGAGTTACTAATCTTTAAAATTTGTACTACATGTAATTGCATAATTGGTTTCAAGTGTTCTTAATCCTTTTTAAAGAAGTAATAATTATTGTTCAAAATTATATGTGAGTTGTTTAGAATCTTTTATTGTGGTAAATGTATCTATAAGCATAAGATTTTATTTATCCATTCAGGAAGTAAATTCATAATAACTTATGAAGGAATAACTGATATATATAATATTATAATTATTCTTATAAAGTTATCATATTTTGAAGAAAAAGCTCGATTTCATTGTTAGAAGAAAGTTCTCTGTGAATTTAATCCAACGTTCACTGAAAAATAGTCATGGACTTTTTATTTTGCTTAGGATTTTAGGGGAAGAAAATACTGAGACATTATGATTTAGATAGAATTTTATAAAAGAAGCAATTATTGAAAAATTAAATGAATAGTCTTGACAATGTTGTTCACAAGTTGTCATGTACATAGTGCTATAGTTTAAACTTTTGATAAACTTTGAGTTTGGGATAAAATGAGTTTCAAATATCCCTTGCAGAGGAAAATAAGACTATCTTGTAAGGACTCTTTATCTAATTTTCTGATTATCTAATTATTCTAATAAGATAACAACACCTAACAACAACAATTATTCTAATTATCTAATTATCTATTGCTAAAAATTTTGTAAGCATTCTGTATTTGAAGGAAAATAGAAATTTAACAAATGACACAGATTGTACAATAAAACCAATAATAAAAATAATTATCTGTTATATTTTTTCATGTTTAAATATTTTAAATAGATGCTTTGCATTAGAATATGTAATTATGAGAAGGTATATAAATGATCAACATATGGTTGTTTTAACAAGAACTAAATAGGGAGATGATGTTATTTCATTTTTTATAGTTAATACAGATATTTAGGTATGCTCTGGTAGCATAGTGCCTAAGGCACTTGACTGCTAACCAGAAGGCTGGCGGTTCAAACCCACCAGCCACTCTTCGGAAGGAAGGTTGGGCAATTCTACTTCCGTAGTGATACTGCCTCGGAAACCCAAGGAGGGGTCGCTATGAGTCGGGGCTGACTCTATGGAAAACAACAACAACAACAACAATGAAAAATAGAATAAATTTTGCAATTGATCAGGAATATTATAATAAATATATAATGAAATGAAAAGTTTTTCATTTGTTTTCTTTCTCATTGACTAAATATTATGTTCATATTTATTTTATTTATTGCTTAATTCCATTTAATTCATGTAAATAAAACCCATTACAGGGAAAAAAAAATATATATAAATACACAAGGTTGATGATAGATCTTTTAGCAGACCTGTCCCATTTTTGTTCATTGTATATGTAGTAAGCCATTTGCCTTATTCTGACATTGAGTAGGTATTTATGAAAATTTGGTTTAATTTAATTCAATTAATCAACACATGCTTTTTGGATTATTACATTATGAAACATCTAAATAGATGTTCTCAATAAAAAAAAAAATGACATAAAAAGCTGAAAGTTAAGAATGTTTATAGTAATAATTTACATTGTAAATTATAAATATAAACTATATTCACAACAATCTTAGGCTGGGTTCTCTAGAGAAGCAAACCAGTATATATATATACTATATATATACTTTCTCTCTCTCTCTCTTTACATATGTGTGTGTGTGTGTATATATATATATATACACACACACACACACACATACATATATGTATATATGTGTATATGTATATATAAATGTATATATATATATACACAGAACACATCATCTAGCAGAAAGTCAGAGATTTTTGACACTACATTCACTAAGTATTGGAAGCAGTTCACCTTCCCAAGGAAAAACCACTTCAACTGATTGGCTCCTCATGGCAGATCTCATCATGGAGGTGATTACATTGTTTCAAGTTTCATCACGGGGGATAACTACATCACTAGTGCTAAACCCCTGAGAATCATGGTCCAGCAAAGTTGACACACAACCTTAATCATCACATTGTTGTTGTTGTTGTTACTTGCCATGGAGTCAGACTTGACTCATAGCATCCCCTCCTTGGGTTTCTGAGGCTGTACTACTATGGAAAGAAAGAGGAGCCAGATGTGGAGCATGTCCTTTGGACCCAGGGTCCGAGCCCAGGGATTCTACTAGGAACAAAGAACGAAGAGAGAAAGTCTTCCCTGAGAGCCGGGGCTCTCAACTCAGACTTCTAATTTTCTAGCCTCCTAAACGTAGGAGAATAAATTTCTGTTTGTTCAAGCCATCTTTTTTTCTTTTTGATGAGATCCTGCGGAGAGAGAAACCTCCTTGAGAGCCAACGCCTGGAATTCAGACTTTTAACCTCCAGAAGATATCTGAGCAGCACCAAGGACACTCCGGACAACTGAAAAGGTGCTACATTCCCCACACTCTCTTGGTGAAGGAAGTTCGGCCATCCCCCACTCCCACCCACCTTCTGGGCCCGCAGGAACTCCATCCCACTCTGTGTGCTTGGGTGGAGCCTGGGTGCCCTGCCCTCCCTGATTCTTTTTTTTTTTTTGGTTTTTACTTTGCTTACTTTTGTCTGTTTTGAAACTACTACTATTGTTAATTCTTTTGTCCTTTTTACTATTATTCCCCTCGTAGGTCCTAGTTTTCAGCTTTTTTCTTTTTCCTGTTTCTGGTTGCAATTTTTTTTTTTTATTCTTTTTTTCTCATGGTTAAACCCATTCCTTGTTTTTCTATTGACATTTTCCCCAAATTTTCTTCATTATGCTTCTTCTCTGCCTTTTTTCACTTATTGACCTATCCCCAGATATTGCAGGTTTTCTTGTTTTTTTTTTTTTTCAGCTGACCTTCTTGTTTGTCCAGAGGGCACAGCCATTTTGAATGTTTACTTGTGGCAGCCATTTTTGATATTTAAAGTGACCAAGGGTGCAGCCATTTTGAATGTTTACAAGCAGTGGCCATTTTGAATATTTAAAGTGACCAAGGGCACAGCCATTTTTAATGTCTACAAGTGGCAAACATTAATGTGATAGCATTCTCATTCAGATTCCAGGGACTTAAGAACAGGCAGTGAGGCGGGAAGCAGGATGAAGACAGAAAAGGCAAAGGGGACTGGAATAGATCGAGGAGTCTGCCACAGGGACCAAAGTGAATACAGGGAACCCAGGCCACACACCACAAGGAGCGAGGCAGGAAGGCAGGGAGAGGACAAAAAAGGCAAAGGGGACTGGAATAGATCAAGGAGTTAGCCGCAGGGATCCAGGTAAGGGTGGTTGGAGGGGTTTCCAACAGCTAAGGGAGACAAACTTGTCTGTTGGTTTGTCCTACTGTGGTCATGTATTGCAGTGAGTCTTGAGGCTGTGCCACTGGTGTTTCAAATCCAGTGGG
>NW_006921725.1:342234-343349 GCF_000298275.1 Orycteropus afer afer | reverse complement strand
CAAAGCCAAAGATGAGGAAATTGAAGATTTTTATCAACTTCTGCAGTCTGAAATTGACCGAGCATGCAATCTAGATGTGTTAATTATAACAAGTGACTGGAATGCAAAAGTTTGAAACAAAAAGAATCACTGGTAGTTAGAAAATTTGGCCTTGGAGACAGAAATAATGCTGGAACTCGCATGGTAGAATTTTGCAAAACGAACGACTTGTTTATTGCAAACACCTTTTTTCAACAAGACAAACAGTGGCTGTACACTTGGACTTCACCAAATGGGACACACAGGAATCAGTTTGACTACATCTGTGGCAAGAGGTGGTGGAAAAGCTCAATATCTTCAGCCAAAACCAGGCCAGGAGCTGATTGTGGAACATACCATCAACTTGCTCATATGCAAGTTCAACTTGAAGTTAAAGACAATTAAAACAAGTCCACGAGAGCCAAAATATGATCTAGAATATATCCCTCCTGAATTTAGAGACCATCTAAAGAATAGATCTGATGCACTGAACACCAATGACCGGAAACCAGGTGAATTATGGGATGACATCAAGAGCATCATCCATGAAGAAAGCAAGAGGTCACTAAAAAGACAACAAAAAAAGAGAAGACCAAAATGAATGACAGAAGAGACTCTGAAACATGCCCTTCAGCAGAGAGTAGCTAAAGCAAATGGAAGAAATGACAAGATAAAAGAATTCAACTGAAGACTCCAAAGAGCAGCTCGAAAAGACAAAGCCAATTACTATAATGAAATGGGCAAAGACCTGAAGTTAGAAAAGCAAAAGAGAAGAAAACGCTCAGCATTTCTCAAGCTGAAAGAATTGAGGAAAAAAATTAAGCCTCGAGTTGCAGTATTGAAAGATTCTAAGGGCAAAACATTGAATGATGTAGGGAACATAGAAAGAAGACCGAAGGAATACACAGAGTCAATGTACCAAAAAGAACTGGTAAATCTTCATCCATTTCAGGAGGTGGCATATGATCTAGAACCAATGGTACTGAAGGAGGAAGTCAAAGCTGCAATGAAGGAATTGGCGAAGAACAAGGCTCCAGGAATTGATGGAATACTCATTGAGATATTTCAACAAACAGATGCCACACTGGAGGCACTTA
>NW_006921725.1:328574-341069 GCF_000298275.1 Orycteropus afer afer | reverse complement strand
TATGAATGTGAGAGCTGGACAATAAATAAGGAAGACCAAAGAAGTGTTGATGCTTTTAAGTTGTGGTGCTGGCGAAGAATGCTGAAGGTACCATGGACTGCCAAAAGAACTAACAGATCTGTCCTGGAGGAAGTGCAGCCGAGATGATCCTTGGAAGCGAGGTTGGCCAGACTTCTTCTCACCTACTTTGGTCATGTTGGGAGAGGAGACCATTCCCTGGAGAAGGATGTCATGCTTGGTAAGGTGGAGGGTCGGTGAAAGAGGGGAAGGCCTTCGACGAGATGGATTGACATGGTGGCTGCGACAATGGGCTCAAGTATAGCAGGGATCGTGGAGCTGGTGTGGTATTGGGCAGTGTTTTGTTCTGCTATGCATTGGGTCGCTATGAGTCAGAAATGACTCGAGGGCACCTAACAACAACAACTACTACTACTACTACTACTATGGAAGTAGATTTCCCAATCTTCCTTCTGAGGAGTGGCTGGTGAGTTTGAACTGCCAGTCTTCTTGTTACCACTCAAATACCTTAGGCACTGCGCTACCAGAGCTGCCTTAATCATCAGTCACTATAATTCATTTTCTTCCTTTATGATCTACATCCAGTTCCCTAGTAATTTGAAATCCACTGTGTGACACTTTCTAAACATATTTGGAATTTTATCATTTCTCAACCCTTCCATTGTTACCACTCTGGTCCAGGATATCTTTGTTTGTCATCTGGATTATTACAATAATCATCTAAAAGCCTCCTTGTTACTATGTCTTACACCATGTTTTGTTTTGTTTTGTTTTGTTTTGTTTTCACCCAGCAACTAGTTTTTGTTGTTGTGTTGTTAGGTTCCTTCCAGTCCTCTCCAACTCATAGCAACCACATGCACAGCAGAAAAAAATACCCCCCCATCCCCTACCAACTCTATGATCCCTGCTATGTTTGAACTCATCACGACAGCCACTGTCAATCCATCTCATTGAGGGCCTCCCCCTCTTTTGTCCACCCTCCACCCTACCAAGCATGGTACCCTTCTCCAGGGAATGGTTCCTTCTTACAACATGACCAAAGTAGGTGAGACAAAGTCTGGACATTCTCGCCTCCAAGAAGCATTCTCGCTGCACTTCCTCCAGGACAGATCTGTTAGTTCTTTTGGCAGTCCTTGGTACCTTCAACATTCTTCACCAGCACCACAATTCAAAAGCATCAACTTTTCTTTGGTCTTCCTTATTCATTGTCCAGCTCTCACATGCATATGAGACATTTGGAAATATCATGGCTTGTGTCAGGCACACCTTAGTCCTCAAGGAGACATCTTTGCTCCTCAGCACTTGAAAAAGGTACTTTACAGCCAATTTGCCCAGTGCTATACATCTTCGGATGTCATGACTGCTGCTTCCATTGGTGGTGATTGTAGAAGCAAGCAATGTGAAGTGTTTGACAACTTCAATCTTTTCTCCATTTATCATGATACTGCATGAAGGTCCAGTTGTGAAAATTTTTGTTTTCTTTATTTTGAAATGTAACCCATACTGCAGACTGTATTCTTGAATCTTCATCAGTAAGTGCTTTAAGTCATCCTCACTTTCAGCAAGCAAAATTGTGTCATCAGCATCACAGGTTGTTAATGATTCTTCCTCCAATCCTGATGTCATGTTCTTCTCCATATAGTTTAGCTTCTCAGATTATTTGCCCAACCTACAGATTGAAAAAAATATGGGGAAAGGATTCAACCGTGACACATTCCTTTCTTGATTTTAAACCATGTGGTGTCCCCTTGTTATGTGTGAATGAGAGCCTTCTGGTCTATATCAAGGTCCCTCATGAGTACAATTAAGTGTTCTGGAATTCCCATTCTTCTCAATGTTACACACAATTTGTTATGATGCTCACAATGAAATGCTTGTGCATAGTCAATAAAACACAACTAAACATCTTTCTGGTATTCTTTGCTTTGAGCCAAGATCCATCTGACATCAACAATGATATTCCTTGTTTCACATCCTCTTCTGAATCCAGCCTGCACCTCCGGAAGTTCTCTGTCAATATACTACTGCAACAGTTTTTGAATTATCTTCAGTATGATTTTATGTGTGATATTAATCATATTATTTGATAATTTCCACATTCTGTGGGATCACCTTTCTTTGCAGTGGGTACAAATATGGATATCTTCCAGTCAGCTGGCCAGGTAACTGTCTCCAAATCTGTCAGCATAACTGAGTGAGTGCGTCCAGTGGGCATCCGTTTGTTTTAACAGCTCAATGGGTATTCCATAAATTCCTGGAGCCTTGTTCTTCGTCAAGTCTTTCAGTGCAGCTTCAACTTCTTCCTTCAATACTGTGGTGGTTATATTTGTGTGTCATCTTGGCTGGGTCTGGTTCAGAGGCTGGGAAGCTGGTGGTAGGTATTCCCCATGATGAGACTGGCAAACATCTCCATGGTGGGGTCTACCATAAGCAGCTGAGTCGCTGCTTTGTGTATGTGCTCTGCTTCCTGTATATAAGAAGCAGCATTGGGAATGGTCTTTAGCTTATTATGCTTGGACACTGCATGTAGCCCTGTCATTGTAAAGCAGCCTGCTATGCTCTGCTGACCTTGGGACTTAAAATTGACTTAAATTAACGGCCTGCCTTTTGATTTGGTAACATCGGGACTGTGCTTTTTTTACTTGTCAACCTTGGGCTTGGCAGCCTAAGCATCCAGGAGCTTCCTGAGTGAAGAAACACCTCTAGCTCCAGTTGGCTCAGAGCAGGAGGCAGAGCTGGACCCTAAGGTTGAGGGGCTTTCATCCAGCCCCTAGAGCTTGGCACTTTGAACTTGGACTTAAGCCTCCAAACTGTGAGAGAATAAACTTCTGTTTGTGAAGGCCATCCAATTTGTGATATATTCTTGTCAGAGCAGCACTAGGTAACCAGAACAAATATTACTGGTTCTTGATCATATGCCACCTCCTGAAATGGATGAAGATCGACCAGCTCTTTTTGGTACAGTGACTCTGTGTATGCATTCCATCTTCTTTTGATACTTCCTACATCATTCAATATTTTGCCTGTAGTATCTTTCAATATGGCAAGGCGAGGTTTAAATTTTTTCCTCAGTTCTTTCAGCTTGAGAAATGCCAAGTGTGTTTTTCCCTTTTGGTTTTCTAATTCCAGATCTTTGCACATTTCATTATAGTAATTGGCTTTGTGTTCTCAAGCTGCTCTTTGAAATCTTCTATTTAGCTCTTTTATCTTGTCATTTCTTCCATTGGCTTTAGTGACTCTCCACTCAAGGGCAAGTTTCAGAGTCTCTTCTGACAACCATTTTGGTCTTTTCTTCTTTCCTCATATTTTTAATGATCTCTTGCTTTCTTTATGGATGATGTTCTTGATGTCATCCCACAGTTCTTCTGGTTTTTGGTAAAGGGTGTTCAATACATCAAATCTATTCTTTCGATGGTCTCTAAATTCAAGAGGGATATATTCAAGATCATATTTTGGCTTTCATGGACTTGTTTTAGTTGTCTTCAGCTTCAAGTTAAACTTATATAAGAGCAGTTGATGGCCTGTTCCACAATCAGCTCCTGGACTTGATTTGGCTGAAGATATTGAGCTTTTCCATCACCTCTTGCCACAGATGTGGTCAGTCTGATTCCTGTACACTCCATCTGGTGAAGTTCACATGTATAGCTGTCATTTGTATTGTTGAAAAATGTATTTGCAATAAATAAGTCATCAGTCTTGTAAAATTCTATCATGCCATCTCTGTCACCAAGGCCAAATTTTCCAACTACCTTTGATTCTTCTTTGTTTCTAACTTTTGCATTCCAGTCACCAATGATAATTAATGCATCTTGATTGCACATTCGGTCAATTTCAGACTGCAGAAATTGATAAACAGCTTCAAATTTCTCATTTTTGCCTTTGCTGGTTAGTGCATAAATTTGAATAATATTCATATTAACTGTTCTCCCTTGTAGGCATATAGATATTATCCTATCCCTGGTAGCACTGTACTTCAGGACAGATCGTGAAACATCCTTTGTGATGATGAATGTCACACCATTCCTCTTCAAATTTTCATTCCTGGAATAGTAGACCAGATGGTTGTCTGATTGAAAATGGCCAACACTAGTCCATTTCAGCTCACTACTGCCTAGCATATCAATCTTTATGTGTTCCATTTCATTTTTGACAACTTACATTTTTTCTAGGTTCATATTTCATACATTCCATATTCCTATTATTAATGGATGTTTGCAGCTGTTTCTCCTCAATTTGAGTCATGCCATGTCAGCAAATGGAGGTCTTGAGAGCTTTACTCTATCATATCAGTAAGGTTGGTCCTACTATGATGATGCAGCTCTTTCCTAGTTGTATTCTGAAAGCCTTCTGACCTAAGGGGCTCTTCCTCCTGCACTGTATTGGATAATGTTTCCAGGCTATTCATAAAGTTGCCTGGTGATGTATCAGACAGTGTTTCTCTGCTATTTATGATGTTTTCTCTGGTCAATTCTTTGAGAAGTGGATAGCCCCCTCCTTCTTCTTAGTCTATCTCAGTCTGTAAGCTGCATTGAAACCTGTGCAGCATATGCAACTCTGCCGACACCTGATGTACTGGTGGCACAGCCTCAAGACTTATAGCAACACACAAGTCACACACACAAATTGACAGACAAGTTTGTCTCGCTTAGCTGTTTGAAACCTCTCTTTCTCCCCTTACCTGGATCCCTGGCACTGTTCTGCTCTGTTCTGCTCTCTATCCCCAGCTTTCTTGCCTATTGTGGGTGGGGCCTGGAACTCCCCCTTATCTGGATACTTGGCTGCTGCTTTGTTTTCACTCTCCTTGTTACTATATCTGACACCATGTTTTGTTTGTTTTCTTTTCACCCAGCATCTAGAGATCTTCCTAAATGTAAAACATGATAACATAAGCTTCTGAATAAAAATCAGCTAATTACTATATTTTCACTCTTAATAAAATAAAAAATATTTAAAATTAGTTCCAAGTTTCTGCATATCCTTTTCTTCCTCTTTGAGCTCATTCACTATCATTGTTTAAAACAAATTCCTTCCTTACTTACTGTCAGTATGCCCCACTGTGATGGCTTGATTGTTACTGTGATACTGGAATCTATTCCACCAGTATTTCAAATACCTGCAAGGTCTCCCATTGTGGACAATTTCAACAGAGCTTCCAGAGTAAGACAGACTACTTCTGAAAAATTTTCAATGACAGCCCTGTGGATCACAACCAAATACTGTCCGAGGTAGTCCTGGCAGATGATACCACACATGAAGGTAATTCAGGACCTGGGAATAGTTTGTTCTTTTCTACCTGGGGTCATTGTGAGTCACAGCTTAATCAACTGCAACTAATAGCAATCAGTTATATACTGCAGTATAATAATATTACCACAATTTAGTATCTTTAAACAACACATATTTAGTATATCACAATCTCTTTGGATCAAGAATTTGGGTACAGCCTGAGTCTTTTGCTGCAGGGTCTCGCAAGGCTACTATCAAAGTGTCATCTGGGTCAGAGGTCTCATCTGAGGCTCATCTAAGGAAGTACAGGCTTTGATGCTTATGTGGCTGGTGGGAGAAATCAGTTAATTGAAGCCTGAAGGTCAGTTTTTTTCTGATTATCTATTATAAGTTGTACTCAGTTTCTAGCTGGTTGAAGGCTGAATGTCTGCCACATTTTGGGGCTCGCCTAACATTAGCTTACTCAACCAGTCTCCTTGATTCATCATATCCAGAATAGAAAAGAGGCTTCTAGCAAGAGAGATATTTTAGCATCTTGTAACATAACCAGAGAACTAACACTTTATCACATTTGTGCTACTCTATTAGTTAAAAGCAAGTCACAAGTCTGGCCACACTCAAAAAAGGAGATTCGACAAGGACATGGATATCAGGAGTTAGAATCATGGATGAGAATCTCCTTAGAATATGTCTGGCAGAGTGTTATTGCATATTCTTTTACTGTCTCAACCCGGAAGACTTTTGTGCAGATACAAACCTGGACTCCTCCCCTCACTTTACTGAAGCATCTTCTCAAACATCATATTATAGGAGAAGTTTAATATGCCCATGTTATTGTTAGGTGTTTTTGAGTTGACTCTGACTTACAATGACAATAGAACAAAACATTGCCTGGTCTTGTGGCAACCTCACAATCCTTGCAATGCCTGAGGCCACTATTGCGGCCACTATGTCAATCCATCTCCTTGAGACCCTTCCCCTTTTTCACCTATCCTCCATTTTATGAAGCATGACATCTTTCTCTGGGGATTGGCCCCTTCTAACAACATGACCAAAGTAGATGTGACAAGTCTTGCCATTCTCGTTTCCAAGGAGCACCCCAGCTGCACTTCTTCCTGGACAAATGTTTTAGGTCTCCTGGCAGTCTGTGTTACTTTCAGTATTCTTTGCCAACACAAGTCAAAAGTATCAACTCTTCTTCCATCTTCTTTATTTATTGTTCTGCTTTCATGTGCATAAGAGATAACTGAAAATACCAGGGCTTCGGTTAGGAGGACCTTAGTCTTCAAAGAGACATCTTTGCTCTTCAGTACTTTAATAAGGACTTTTTCAGTAGATTTGCCCAGTGCAATACGATGTCTGAATTCTTGACTGCTGCTTCCATTGGTGTTGATTGTGGAAACAATTAATATGAAATCTTTGACAACTTCAATCTTTTCTCCATTTATCATGATGCTGCTTATTGGTCCAGTTGTAAGGATTTTCATTTTCTTTATGTTGAAGTGTTACCTGTATTTCAGACTGCAGTCTTTAGTCTTCATAAGGAAGTGCCTCAAGTCAACTTGACTTTCAGCAAGCAATATTGTGCCATCTGCATATTGCATGTTGTTAATGAAACTTCTTCCATCTTTATGCTGCATTCTTCTTCATATAGTCCAGCTACTCACATTGTTGCTCAGCATAAATATTGAATAAGTGTGGTGAAAGGATACAATCCTGACACACCCCTTTCCTAATTTAAAAACATGCATTGTCTCCTTGTTCTATTTGAGTTACATACTCATAGTCTATGTACAGTTTCCTCATGGGCACAATTAAGTGGTCTGGAATTACCATTCTTCTCAGTGGTATCCATAATTTGCTATGATCTTCAGAACTAAATGCTCTTGCACAGTCAATAAAACATAAGTAAACATCTTTCTGGTATTCTTTGCTTTTAGCCAAGATCTACCTGACATCAGCAATGATATCCCTCATTCCAAGTTCTCTTCTATATTCAAAATGCATTTCTGGAAGTTACCTATCAAGATACTCCTGCAACCATTCTTAAACTATCTCCAGCAAGATTTTACTTGCATGTGATATCATCTATATTGTTCAATAATTTCCACATTTTGTTGGATCACCTTTCTGTGGAATGAGTATAGATATGGATCTTTTCCCATCAGTTGGCCAGATAGCTGTCTTTCAAATTTCTTGGCATAAATTAGTAAATACCTCCCGCACTGCATCTGTATGTTGAGACATCTTAATGTATATTCCGTCAATTCCTGGAGCTTTGTTTTACTCCAATTTCTTCAATGCAGCTTCGACTTCTTCCTTCAATAACACCATTGGTTCTTGATCATATGCCACCTCCTGAAATAGATGAAAATTAACCAGTTCTTTTTGGTAGAGTGCCTCTGTGTATTCCTTCCAACTTCTTTTGATGTTTCCTGCATCAGTTAATATTTTCTCCATAAAATCTTTTAATTTTGAAACTCAAGGCTTGAACTTTTCTTCTGTTCTTTCAGTTTGAGAAATGCCAAATGTGTTCTTCCTGTTTGGTTTCCTAAGTCCAGGTCTTTGAACATGTCATTATAATAATTGACTTTGACCTCTCGAGCTGCTCTTTGAAATCTTCAGTTCAACTCATTTATCTTGCTTTTTCTTCCATTTGCTTTAGCTACTCTCCTTTCCAGGGCAAGTTTCAGAGTCTCTTCTGACATCCATTTTGGTCCTTTCCTCCTTTCTTGTCATCTTAATGACCTTTTGTTTTCTTCAGAGATGGTTTTGTTTGTTTGTTTATTTTTGCTTTGGGTGCAAACTTATGAAGCGTTTTGAACTTCAACAGGTCAGGCACATTTGATTTCATGACCCCAATTACCATCCCCAAACATAAAAAACTGTACTCTTCTCCCTTTCCTGTAACTACACCCCTCCCTGTGTCCTTCTTAGCTATACATTCCTGTAGGTTCATATTTCCCTCTGTGTTAAAGCTGCTTCTGTGGTGTCACATAGGTGATTGATCTGATGTGTGCATCTTCCTAGAGTAGGTGGGTGCATCACCTTGAGGTAGCTGTTCTGCATGTAGGTCTTTCTGCTGTTGGGATGAAAGCCAATCCATGGAAGTGAGTCCATTTCTAGGACCGAAGGGTAACCTGGAGCACTGTCTTGGGAGTTCCACCATTCTCTACCTGACCAGTAATTCTGGCCATTTTTGTGTTTTTGAATTTTTTTCAACATTTTTCTTCCCACTCTCTCTAGGATCTACAGTTTTGGACCTTTTCCAAGTTCTTGGAATTGGTAGCTGGGCACCATCTAGTTCTTCTGCTCTTGGGGTCATGAAGGCTGAGGTCCTCATGGTCCATCTTATCCTTGGACTAAGTGTTTCCAGTTGCCTTTGACTTTCTTTACTCTTCTTTGCTTCAGATTAGGAGCACAATAGTTGCATCTTAAATGGCTATTCCACAGTTTTTAAGACTCCAGTCACTACTCACCAAAGTAGGTTGTAGAACAAGATTTTTATGTACTATGTGGTGTCAATTGAGCATGATGTCCCCCAAGACTAGGGCACCCACCCCACAGACCCAGTGATTCTGTTCTCAAGGTGTTTGGTTGTTTCTGAGAAGCTACTTCAACCCTGTCTTCTGTTGCTCCTGTAATATATGTGACTAATATTGCAGCACAAGTCCATAAGCATTATTATCTTCAGCCAAGTCTATCCTTGGTCTAGGGTATATTTCTGTTTGCCAACCCCTCCCCACCCCCTGACCTTCTCACCTGTCTATGTATTTATCCATAGCCTATCCACTCCTTGGAAGGAAGTTTGGGCAATCTACTTCTGCAGTGATACTGCCTCGGTAACCCAAGGAGGGGTCGCTATGAGTCGGGGCTGACTCGATGGCACATAACAACAACAGCAACAACAAGTGTTTGGTGAAATTATTAATGCAGTAGTGTGCATGTAATAGTATTTACATCTGTTGTCTATATCTTCTGTGAACATTTCAGTGTCCTTCCTTTCCTCAGAGTCCTAATGCTGGTCACAGACTCTTTCCATACCATCCCTATCTTCACTCAAATCAACATGAGAACTTGAAGAACTAGTCCGAAATTTCCCCTCCCCTTTCCTCCCATCACTGGTAATCAACAAAGTGAATTTCCTTCCCTTCATAAAACTTTTCTTGACTTATTTACAATAATGTGCTCATACAATATTTTCTTCTGTGATCGACTTATTTCACTCAGCATAATATGCTCCAAATTCATCTATGTTGTGAGATTATTTGTGCATTCTTAATTCTTTACTGTTGCTTATTATTTTATTGTATGAATGCACCATACTTCGGTTATCATTCATCTGTTGATGGATGTTTAATTTTTTTTTATCTGTTTGCTAAAGTGAATTGTGCTGCAATGAACATGGGTGTGCATATGTCTGTGTCCTGTGTCTCAAGTGTTTAGGATATATTCCTAGTAAAGGAATTGCTGGATGAAAGGATGTTTCTACTTTCACTTTTTTTAAAGAAATGCCATAGTATTTTCCATGATGGTTGTACCATTTTGCAGTCCCACCAGCAGCATATGACAGTTTCAAGCTCTCCACAACCTCTCCAGTATTTGTTATTTTCTGTCTTGTTGAACTTTGCTGCTATTGCTGATATGAGATGACATCTCATTGTTGTTTTGATCCTCATGTTTTTGTTGGTCACCAGTATATCTTCATTATTGAAGTGTCTGTTCATGTCCTTTGCCTATTTTTGAATTAGGTTGTTTGTCCCTTTGGTGTTGAGATGTTGAAGTTTTCTATAAATTTTGGAGATATTTCCCTTGTCAGATATGTCATAGCCAACTATATATTTCCCAATCTATAGATTCTCTTTTTACCGTTTAGTTGAAGTCTTTCAATATGAATAAGATTTTAATTTTTAAAATGGCTCAGTCATCTAACTTCTCTTCCACTGCCTGTGAATTTTGGATTATGCTTGATAGTCTATTTATGCCATAGATTACTGTGCCTAGAGTTGTCCCTATTTTATCTTTGATTAGCTTTATAGTTTTAGGTTTTACATTTATGTCCTTGATTCAACTTGAGTTCGTTTTTGTGTATGGGGTGAGGTATCGGTTTTGTTGTATTTTTTTTGCAAGTGGGTATCCTGGGTATCCAATTTTGCCACCACTGTTTGTTAAAGAGGTTATTGCTCCCATGTTTAATGTTTTTTGCTCTTTGTCAAAGATCAACTCTCCACAGATGGATGGGTCTGTTTCTGAGTTTTCTATTCTGCTCCATTGGTCCATTTATCTATAAATGCACCAGTACCACATTGTTTTGACTACTGTGGCTGTACAGTAGGCTTTTTTTAAATGCATTTTATTGAAATATAATTTATGTACAGTGAAGTACACAAAACTAAAGTGACATGGGTCAATGAATTTTCTTTCTTTTCTTTTTTTTTTTTTTCCAATTTTCCCTTCCCTCCCTTCCCATCCCTTGCAACCAATAGAGAAAGTTTCCCTCCATATATAAACCTTTCCTTGACCCTCCATAACAACAAACTAATACTATATTTGTCCTTCTGTGATTGATTTATTTCACTCAGCATAATGTCCTCCAAGTTCATCCATATTATGCGGTGTTTTGCAGACTCTACATTCTTCTTTAGTGCTGCATAGCACTCCAGTATGTGTATGTACCATAGTTTGGTCACCCACTCTTCCGCTGATGGACATGTAGGTTGTTTCCATCTTTTTGCTATTGTAAATAGGGCTGTGATGAACATGAGCATGCATATATCTGTTCCTATCCTGGCTCTCACCTCTCTAGGATATATACCTAGTAATGGGATTGCTGGGTCAAATGGTATGTCCAATTGCAAATTTCTAAGGAATCGCCATATTGCTTTCTACAGTGGATGTGTCACTTGACAGTTAGACAAACAGTGTATGAGAGTCCCAATCTCTCCACATCCCCTCCAACATTTGTTATTTTCTGTCTCATTGACCCTTGCCATCAGTGCTGGGGTGAGACAGTATATCTCATTGTTTTGATTTATATCTCTGATGACCAATGATAGTGAGCATCTTTTCATATATTAGCTGACCACCTGAGTACCCTCCTTGGTGAAGTGTCTATTCATGTCTTCTGCCCATTTTTCAATTGGATTGTTAATTCCTTTGGTGTTGAGGCGTTGGAGTTTTCCATCAATCTTAGAGATAAGTCCCTTGCCAGATATGTAATTATCAGCAAATATGAATTTGTTACTGTCATTTTTGTCATGTAATTTTTCATTGTGTCATTTTTTTTGTTCCAAATAATTTTCTATGCTGAGCTCCTTTTGTTTATGAATCAAATTATCACTTCCTTCATTGCTATTGTTTTAGTATTTGCTGAATATTTATGCTGGTCCTCTTTTTTATTTTGATGTAAAGGTTTGTAATTTTTCTTTGAGGTTACCCTGTGATTTATAGTTTTCTTCCCAAGTTGAGAACAGTCGGTTCTATCTTGTAGTTATCTTGACTTCCCTACCATCTCTAGAAGTTCTGTAACAACATAAATTTTTTTTCCTGTTTTTGGTATGTAGTTGTCCTCATTTGTCAGTTGGTGTCTCTGGTTCCCTGTTTATAATCTTGTGGGCTTATTTACTTCATATACTTCCATAGCTGGGTTGATTTCTGGGTTATATCATCATGTGTGTTAATGATCAGTTATTGTTGGCTGTTGTTGCTTCACTGTCCAACGGGCTCCCTTTAGCATCTGTTGTAAGGTTGGCCTGGATTTAACAAATTCCCTTAGTTTCTGCTTCTCTGGAAATGTCCTAATTTCACCATCATATTTGAGGGACAATTTTGTTGGGTACATAATTCTTAGTTGGAAATTTTTCTCTTTCAGGGTTTTATATATGCCATCCCACTGTCTTCTTGTCTGCATGGTTTCTGTCAAGAAATCTGAGCTTAGTCTTATTGGTTGCTCCTTGTAGGTAACTTTTCATTTTTCCCATGTTGCTCTCATGATTCTTTCTTTGTCTTTGGTTTTGGTGAGTTTGATGATATGTCTTCCTGTTTTATTTGTTTTGTTTTGTTTTAGTGCCTATCCTGTTTGTGGTTCCTTGGACTTCCTGAATGGATACATTCTCATCTTTCATCATATCAGGGAAGTTCTCCTCCAACAAATCTTGGACAATTTTCTCAGTGGTTTCATTTTTCTCTTCCTGTTCTGGAATTCCAATGACACATAGGTTATTCCTTCTGATGGTATCCCACATGAACCTT
>NW_006921725.1:319395-328094 GCF_000298275.1 Orycteropus afer afer | reverse complement strand
GAGGCATTGTGATGTTTTTGTGTTTATATTTAATTGGTGATTATATGTTGGAGTGACTTGCCTACAATTTTCATTTTCTTTATTTTGTTTGTATATTATCTCTACAGGCAGGGTACTGTGCTGTGCTCTATTCACTAGTTGACAGCACTTATACACTCACCCCTTATCTCCTTTCCTGTGTCAGCCTCTCATATGCCTTTGCTGACCCTGGCAAACAGAGCCTGTTCTTAGGTCCCTGGAATCCGAATGAGAATGCTATCACTTTAAAATCCAAAATGGTTGCCTCTTATAAATATTCAAAATGTCTGTGCCTTCTGGACAGCAGAAAGTCCATAGCTCAGGTTGTTTCCCTTCCTAGTCATAGGCCACCAGAGCAGTTGTTCCAGCAGCCCTTGGTGACCAGGGCTGATCTTTAGATCAATTTGAAGGTCATAAGACCACTTGGAAATATTCAGGCTGTTGGTCTCTCGGCAGAGTAGCTGAGAGTCCACAGCTCCAACCATCTCTGTACTCACTGTTTTCATTCAGGTTTTTCCATCTAATCCACTTCTGTATAGTTCCTTTCAAAGCTCAGGGTTCCAGGATTATCTTCTGTACCTCTGTCAATTGTTTTTTCTTTACTTTGTCGAAGAGGGTCTGTGTCATTCATCTTCCTATTACTCCATCTTACCGGAAGTCTCGATACATATACCATTCTCAGTCATTGGTGTGATGATGGCAGTAATGAGTCCTTGAAGTTTCTACTTTGAGCAGGCCATTGTGCCCAGACACTGTGGATCTGCCTCCGTTACTGAGACACCTGACGCCATGTCCACAGTCCCTCCACTGGGCTGCAGACTCCCCCCCACCCCCTCTTTATTGCTACTCTGTACAGTAATTTTCAAGATCCAAGAGTGTTAGGCCTCCTCTTGTTTTTCTTCTTCAGCAGTATTTTGCTTATCTAACATTTTTTTCTTTTCCATATTAAATTAGTGATTGGTTTTTCCCTGTCTTTAAACACGTTGATGGAACCTGGATCAGGATTGCATTAAATATGTAGATTGCTTTGGGTAATATTGACATTTTCACAATACTCTGTCTTCCTTTACATGAACAAGTTATGTTCTTCCATTTATATAGATCCCTTGCAGTTTCTTATAGTAGTGTGTTGTAGTTTTCTTTCTATAGGTCTTTTGTATCCCTGGTGAGATTTATTCCTAAGTATTTTATCTTTTGATAGCTATTGTAAATGGTATTATTTTCCTCATTTGCTTTTCAGAGGTCTCTTTGTTGATGTAGAGAAATTCAACTGATTTTTTTTTAAAATGTTGAGCTTGTACCTTGCAACATTGATGAACCTTTCTATTAGCTCCAGTAATTATTTTTGCTGAGTTTCTTGGGTTTTCTATGTATATGATTATGTCATCTACAAACAGAGATAGCTTTACTTCTTCTTTGGCAGCTTAGATGCTTTTTATTTCTCTTTCTTGCTTTATTGCTCTGGCTAGGACTTCCAATACAATGTTAAATAGAAATGATGTTAATGGGCATCCTTGTCTGAAAACCATTCTCAAGGGAAATGCTTTGAGTCTTTCTCCATTGACAATAATGTTGGCTGTTGGTTTTGCATATATACTTTTTATTGTGTTGAGGAATTTCTCTATCCCTATTTTCCCAAAAATTTTGAACAGGAATGAGTGTTTGATTTTATTGAATGCCTTTTCTACTTCATTTGATATGATCATATGATTTTTTTTTTCTTTTGTTTTATTTATGTGGTGGATTACATTGACTGTTTTATGATGTTGAAAAATCTTTGCATATCTGGTATAAATCCCACTTGGTCATGATGTATTTTTTTTTATATGCTTTCAGGTTCTGTTAGCTAGGATTTTGATGAAGATTTTTGTGTTGATATTCATTAGGGATACTGGTCTGTAGTTTTCCTTTTTAGTGGTGTCTTTCCCTGGTTTTGGTGTCAGGGTTATGCTTATTTCATAGAATGAATTTGGGTGTATTCCATCTTTTTCTATGTTCTGGAATAGTTTGAGTAGTATAGGTGGAAGCTCTCCCCTGTATGTTTGGTAAAATTCTCCAGTGAAGCCTTTGGGGCCATCTGGGCCTTCTGGGGAGATTTTTCATGACTTTCCCAATTTCTTCTTTTGTTATGGGTCTGTTCAATATTCTGTCTCTGACTGGAATAATTTAGGCTGGTCTTGAGTTTCTATATACTTGTCCATATCTTGTTGGTTCTCAAATCTATTAGAGTACAGTTCTTCATAATATTCTGTTATTATCATTTCTATTTCAGTTAGTTCTGTTGTGATGATGCCCTTTTCATTTATTATTTGTGTTATTTGTATCATCTATCTTTACTTTTGTTAAATTTGCCAGTGGTCTGTCAATTTAGATAATCTTTTCAAAGAACCAGCTTCTTGTTTTGTATATTTTTTTCTATCGCATTTGTGTTTTCTCCTCTATTTATTTCTGTTCTGATCTTTATTATTTCCTTACTTCTGAATATTGTAGGTTTCTTTTGTTCCTCTTTTTTCTAATTGTTGGAGTTGTTGTGTTAAAGTGTTAATTTTGATTCTTCCCTCTTTTTTGATGTGTGCATTTATTGCTATAAATTGACCTCTTAGTACTCCTTTGCTCTGTACCAAAGGTTTTGGTAAGTTGTACCTTCATTCTCATTTGTTTCTAGGATTTTTTTTTTTTTTTCACACTTTGTTTCTTCTGTTACCCAGTAGTTTTTGAGCACTGTATTATTTGGTTTCCATATATTTGATTTTGTTTCCTTGGTCTTTCTATTAATGATTTCTAATTTTATGTCATTGGGTTCTAAGAAGATACTTTGTAGTATTTCTCTATTTTTGAATTCATTGAGGCTTGTATCCTAACATATGGTCTGTTCTGAAGAATGATCCACATGCACTGGAGAAGAATACATATTGTTTTTTTTTGTTTTTTTTTTTTACTGGAATGTTCTATATCTTATGAGGGCAAAGCTTTGATTATGTTGTTGATTTCTTCTGTATGTTTGTTGAGATTTTTTTAGTTGTTCTGCCCCTCCTTGAAAGTGGTGTATTAAAATCTCCTACTGTTATTGTAGAGTTGTCTATCTTCCTTACAATTCAGTTAATATTTCTTTTATGTATTTTGGAGCTCTATTATTGGTTGCATAAATTTTTTATGGTAATATCTTCTTGTTCAATTGACCCTTTTAGCATGATTTAGTGTCCTTATTGGTTACTTATGCTGTTTTTCACTTTTAAGACTATTTTATCAGAAATTAATATTGATACTTCTGCTCTGTTGTGTTTGTCATTAGCTTGATATGTTTTTTCCACCCCTTAATTTTTAATTTGTTTTTATCTTTGTGTCTAAGATAGGTCTCTTGTAGGCAGCATATCAGTGGGTCTCCTTTTCTTATGCAATCTGTTACTCTCCCTTGACTAGTGAATTTAATCCATTCACACTGAGTTTAATTAGAGACAGGTATCAATTTATTGCTGTTTCTTTATTGTGTTTTTTGTTGTGTTGTTGGAAATATCCTTGTTCCAAATAATTTTCTGTACTGAGTTCATTTTGTTTTCAAGTGTTATTTCTTTTCTTCACTACTGTTGTTTTTGTGCTAACTGTTGTTGTTAGGTGCTGTTGAACTGTCTCTGATTCACAGCGACCCTATGCACAGCAGAAAGAAACACTGCCCAGTCCTGCACCTGCTCCACGATCTTTCCTATACTTGAGCCCATCACCACAGACAATGGATCAAGCCATCTTGTTGAGGGCCTTCCCCTCTTTTATTAACCCTCCATCGTACCAAAGATGACATCCTTCTCCAGGGAATGGTTCCTTCCTTCTGATAACATATGCAAAGCAGTTGAGATGAAATCTGGCCATTCTCACATTCAAGGATCAAATAATTGAGATGAAGTCTGGCCAGTCTCACTTATGAGGAGCATTCCAGCTGCACTTCCTCCAGGAAAATAGTATTAGTTCCTTTAGCAGTCCATGGTACTTTCAGCATTCTTTGCCAGTACCTCAACTCAAAAGCATCGATTCTTCTTTGGTCTTCCTTATTCATTGTCCAGCTCTCACATGCAATATGAGGCAATTGAAAACACAATGGCTTGTGTCAGGTGCACCTTAGTCCTCAAGGAGATATCTTTTTTTCTTTATCAGTTGAAAGAGGTACTTTGCAGGTGACTTTCCCAGTGCTATATGTCATTTGATATCCTGACTACTGCTTTCATTGGCGTCAATTGTAGAACCAAGCAATGGGAAGTCTTTGACAACTTTAATCTTTTCTCCATTTATTGTGATATTTCTTATAGATCTATTTGTGAGGATTTTTGTTTTCTTTATATTGAGATGTAATCAATGCTGCAGATAGTATTCTTCAATCTTCATCAGTAAGTGTTTCACGTCATCCTCACTTTTAGCAAGCAAATTTGTGTTGTCAGCATATCGCAGGTTGTTAATGATTCTTCCTCCAATCCTGATGCCACATTGTTCTTCATTTAGTCCAGCCTCTTGGATTATTTGCTCAGCATATAGATTGAATAAGGATGGTGAAAGGATACAACGCTGACACACTCCCTCTTTGAGTTTAAACTATGCAATGTCCCCTTGTTCTGTTTGAATGACAGCCTTGTCATCTGTGTACAGGTTCCTCATGAGTACAATTAAGTGTTCTGGAATTCCCATTCTTCTGAAAGTTATCCATAATTTGTTACAATCCACACAATCAAATGTTTTTCTATAGTCAATAAAACACAAGTAAACATCTTTCTGGTATTCTTTTCTTTGAGACAAGATCCATCTGACATGAGCAATGATATCCCTCATTCCACATCCTCTTCTGAATCTAGCTTACATATCGGGAAGTTTTCTGTCAATACACTGCTGCAAACATTTTTGAATTATCTTCAGTAATATTTTGCTTGCATGTGATATTAATGATATTGTTCAATAATTTCCACATTCTGTGAGATCACCTTTATTTGGGATGGGTCTAAATATGGATCTCTTCCAATCAGTTGGCCAGGTAGCTGTCTTTCAAATCTCTTGGCATAGCTGAGTGAGTGCCTCCACCAGGACATCTGTTCGTTGTAACATCTCATTGGGTATTTGGTCAATTTCTGAAACCTTGTTCTTCTCCAATTCTTTCATGAAGCTTCAACTACTTGCTTCAATACCATTGTTTCTTGATCATATGCCACCTCCTGAAATGGGTCAACAAGGTCTTTCTGCCACAGTGACTGTGTATTCCTTCCACCTTCTTTTGATGCCTCCTGCATCATTCAATATTTTGCCCATAGAATCTTTCAATATTGTAATGTGAGGCTTAATTTTTTTCCTCTGTTCTTTCAGTTTGAGAAATGCAGAGTGTGTTCTTCCCTTTTGGTTTTCTAACTCCAAGTCTTTGCACATTTCATTTCAGTAATTGGCTGTGTCTACTCAAGCTTCTCTTTGAAAACTGTTCAGCTCTTTGATCCTGTCATTTTTTTCCATTTGCTTTAGTTACTCTGCACTCAAGGGCAAGTTTCAGAGTCTCTTCTGACATCCATTTTTGTATTCTCTTCCTTTCTCATCTTTTTAATGATCTCTTGCTGTTTTTTCATGGATGATGTTCTTGATGTCATCTCACAATTCTTCTGGTTTTGGGTCATTAGTGTTCAACGCATCAATTCTATTCTTTAGATGGTCTCTAAATTCATGAAAGATATATTCAAGGTCATATTTTGGCTCTTGTGGACTTGTTTTAATTGTCTTGAACTTCAAGTTGATCTTGCATATGAACAGTTGATGGTCTGTTCCACAATCAGCTTCTGGCCTTGTTTTGGCTGAATATATTGAGATTTTCAATCACATCTTGACACAAATGTAGTCAATCTCATTCCTGTGTTCTCCGTTTGGCAGAGTCCATTTGTATAGTAGCCATTTGTGTTGTTGAAAAAAGGTATTTGCAATGAATAAGTCATTGGGCTTGAAAAATTCTATTATGTTATCCCTGTGTTGTTTCTGTCACTAAGGCCAAAATTTCCAACTACTGGTCATTCTTTGTTTCCAACTTCTGCACTCAAGTCACCAGTGATAACTAATACATCTTGATTGCACGTTAGGTCAATTTTTGACTGGAGAAGTTGATAAAAATCTTCAGTTTCCTCATCTTTGGCTTTGGTGGTTGGGGCATAAATTTGAATAATAGTCGTATTAACTGGTCTCCCTTGTAGGCATATGGATATTATCCTATCACTGACACCACTGTGCTTCAGGAAAGATCTTGAAACATCCTTGGTGATGATGAATGCCACACCATTCCTCTTCAATTTGTCATTCCCACCATAGTACTTCTGATTAAAAATGGCAAAACAAGTCCATTTCAGCTCACTAATGTCTAGGATATTGATCTTTATGCACTTCATTTCATTTTGACAACTTCCAATTTTCCTAGATTCATACTTCGTACATTCTATGCTCTGATTATTAATGGATTTTTACAGCTGTTTCTCCTCAATTTTAGTCATGCCACTTCAGCAAATGGACTTCTTAAAAGCTTTACTTTATCCATATCATTAAGGTTGGTTCTACTCTGATGAAGCAGCTCTTTCCCAGTAATACTTTGAGTGCCTTCCAACCAAAAGGGCTTGTCCTTTTGCACCATATAGGACAGTGTTTCTGGGCTATTCATAAAGTTGCCCAGTAATATATCAGACAGTGTTTCTCTGCTATTGATAAGGTTTTTCTTGGCCAATTCTTTTAGAAGTGTCTGGCCTCTTCCTACTTCCTACTCTGTCAAAGTCCACAAGCAGCATTGAAACCTGTGCACCATGTGCAGCCCTGCTGTCATCTGAAACACCAGTGGCACAGACTGAAGCCTCACAGCAACATGCAAGCCACCACAATATGACAAACTGACAGACAAGTTCATGCTATTAGCTGTTCAAATCATTCTACCTCCATGTATGTTTCTTCTTTCTGAGTTTGCTCGGAAGGATTGTTAATTTTCTTAGTTGTTACCCTGAAGTGAATTCTTATCTCCCTAAATTTGAAACAGCGTTTTCTATAAAGACATTGTCTTGTCTTCCTCTCCACTTGGAACTTTTGTAATTAAAACTTTTATTTCCTCTATTTGCTTTGTTGCTGGTGTTGTCTGCAGATTGACTCCCTTATTTCTCTATGTACATTTTTCATGAGCTTATTTTGAGCACCTATTTCTGGTTTGATTTCAAAATGGTGATGTCAAGTATCTTGATTTTAAATTTGTTTGTGTGCATTCTCTATTGGAAGGACTCCCTTTAGCATTTCTTGTACATTTGGTCTTGTTTTCACAAATTTCATTAGTTTCTGTTTCTCTGAGAATGTCTTGGTTTCATCCTCATATTTGTGGAACAGTTTGGCTAGATATATTATTCTTGGTTGGTAATTCTCCTTCAAGGTTTTATATATGCCATCTCACTGCCTTCTTGCCTACATGGTTTCTGCTGAGAAATCAGAGCTTAGTTTTATTGGTTGTCCATTGTAGGTGATATTTATTTTTTCCCAAGATGCTCCCAAGATTCTTTCTTTGTCTTTGTCTTTGGAAAGTTTGATTATGATATATCTTGGTAACTTTCTATTGTGATCTATCCTATATGGGCTTCATTGAGCTTCTTGGATGGGTATATTTTCTTCCTTGATGATGTGGGGGAAATTTTCTGTTAGCATGTTTTTGACAATTTTTTCAGTTTTTTTTTTTTTTTTTTTTTTTTCCTGTTCTGGAATTCCAATAACACATAAGTTATTCCTTTGGATGGTATTCCACATGAACCTTAGGTTCTCATCATTTCTCTTAAGTTTTTGTTCTGATTTTTCTTCATACATGTTGGAGTCAAGAGATTTGTCATCTCGTCGGGAAATGCATTTTTCAGCCAGTGTTATCTACTTCCATAATTTTAATATTAATCTTACAGATTTCTAATTGCTGTTTTTGTATGAGTTCTAATTGTGTAATTATCTTGTTATTTTGTTCTTGAGTGATTTTCCTGAATTCTTCCAGGATACCTTCCAGGATACTTTCTGTCTTCTCTTTGTTTCTTATTATGGTTTCCATGACTCACACAATTATAGAAGCTGGAAAGTCCCAAGTTCTTGGATCAAATTTTAAGCTGGAGGCTTTTCCCAAATCATGCAGCTGCAGGGGCTGACAAGTACAAGGTTGGCAGGCAGTACACTGGATGTTAATCCCAATGGATGACAAATCCAAGATCACCAGGTCGAATGGTGGATTGTTCTTTCACAAATAGTTGAAGGCAGCACAATAGGATCCATCCACTGAGAGTCTGTCTTTTTCCCACGAAGTCCATATATATATATATATATATATATATATATATATATATATATATATAGGAGGCAGGTCACACCCATAGAGAAACTCCATTTCAACAGATTGGCTGGTCAAAACATATACATTCAATCTCATCATGAGATTGTATCATCTGCATATCTCACATTGTTAATGATTCTTCCTCCAATCCCAATGACACGTTTTTCTTCATATAGTCCAGATTACGGATTATTTGCTCAGTATATAGATTGAAAAAGTGTGGGGAAAGGATACAACCCTGACACACTTCCTTCTTGATTTTAAACGATGTATTATCCCCTTGTTCCGTTCGAATTACAGCCTCCTGGTCAAGGTACAGGTTCCTCATGAGTACAATCAAGTGTTC
>NW_006921725.1:310439-319227 GCF_000298275.1 Orycteropus afer afer | reverse complement strand
CAGCTATGAAATCTCTTGTTCCACATCCTCTTCTGAATCCAGCTTGCACCTCTGGAAGTTCTCTGTCAATATACTGCTGCAAACATTTTTTAATTATCTTCATTAAGATCTTACTTACATGTGATATTAATGATATTGTTCTATAATTTCCATATTCTGGGGATAACTTTTCTTTGGAATGGGTACAAAAATGGATCTCATCCAGTCAGTTGGCGAGGTAGCTGTCTTCCAAATCTCTTGGCATAACTGAGTGAGTGCCTCCAATGGAGAATCCATTTTTTGAAATATCTCAATGGGTATTCTTTCGATTCCTGGAGCTTTGTTCTTCACCAATTCTTTCATTGTAGTTGGTCATAACTCCAGTATCATTATTTGTATCTGCTTTACTTAGTTACACAGAATCTCAGTTGGAAGAGTGAATAAATGTGTGGGTTATCTGTACGACACCATCTTCTTTCCTGATGTATGATGTTCTTGATATCATCTCACAATTCATCTTATTTTCTTCCATTTGTGTTCAATGTATCAAATCTATTCTTTAGATGCCCTCTAAGTTCAGGAGGAATATATTCAAGGTCCTATTTTGGAATACATGGACGTCTTTTAATTGTCATCAGCTGCAACTTGAACTTGCATATGAGCAACTGATGGTCTGTTCCACAGTCATCTCCTGGCCTTGTTTAGGCTGAAGATATTGAACTTCTCAATTGACTTTTGCCACAGATATAGTCAACCTTGTTCCTGTGTACTCCATCTGGATAAGTCCACATATATAGCCATTGTTGTTCTTGTTAGCAAAAGGTATTTGCAATGAATAAGTCATTGGTCTTTCAAAATTCTATCATGTGATCTCCAGCACCATTTCTATCATCAAACCATATTTTCCAACTACTGGTGATTCTTCTTTTTTTTTCCAACATTTGCATTTCCATCATCAGTAATAATCAACACATCTTGATTGCATGTTTGGTCAATTTCAGACTCCAGAAGTTAGTAAATATCTTAAATTTTCTGGTCTTTCTCTTTAGTGGTTGATATGTAAATTTGAATAATAGTAGTATTCACTGGTATTGCTTGTAAGCATATGGATATCAACCTATAATAAACAGCATTACACTTCAGAATAACCTTTGAACATTCTTTGTGATAAAGAATATCACAACATTCCTCTTCAATTTGTCATTCCCAACAGGAGATTAGGAGCTCTGGTATCATAGTGCCTAAAGCACTTGATTGCTAATCAGAAGGCTGGTGGTTCAAACGCACCAGCCACTCCTTGGTGGAAGGTTGGGCAATCTACTTCCATAATGATACTGCCTCAGAAATCCAAGGAGGGGTCACCATGAGTTGGGTCCGACTAGACCGTACATAACAACAACAAGCATAGGAGGTCATATGGTTGTCTGATTCAAAATGGCTGAAATTAGTCAATTTCAGCTCACTAATGCCTAGAATGGCCAGGAGCTGATTGTGGAACAGACCATCAACTGCTCATATGCAAGTTCAACTTGAAGTGGAAGTCAATTGAAATAAGTCCAAGAAAGCCAAAATATGATCTTGAATATATCCCTCCTGAATTTAGAGACCATCTAAAGAGTAGATTTGATGCATTGAACACCAACAACCGAAAACCAGAAGAATTGTGGGAGGATACCAAGAACATTATCCATGAAGAAAGCAAAAGATCACTAAAAAGACAAGAAAGGAAGAGAAGACCAAAATGGATGAAAGAAGAGACTCTGAAACTTGCCCTTGAGCAGAGAGAAGCTAAAGCTAATTGAAGAAATGACAAGATAAGAGAGCTGAACAGAAGATTTTAAAGAGCAGCTCGAGCAGACAAAACCAATTCCTATAATTAAATGTGCAAAGATCTGGAGTTTGAAAACCAAAAAGGAAGAATGCACTCAGCATTTCTCAAGCTGAAAGAATTGAAGAAAAAAATTAAGCCTCGAATTGCAATATTGAGAGATTCTATGGGCAAAATATTGAATGATGCAGGAAACATCAAGAGAAGATGGCAGGAATACACAGAGTCACTGTACCAAAAGGAATTGGTTGACCTTCATCCATTTCAGGAAGTGGCATATGATCAAGAACAAATGGTAATGAAGGAGGAAGTCAAAGCTGCAATGAAAGAATTGGAGAAGAACAAGACTCTGGGAATTGAACAAATACTGATTGAGATATTTCAACAAACAGATGCTCCATTGGAGGCACACACTTGGTTATGCCAAGAGATTTGGAAGACAGCTACCAGGCTAACTGACTGGAGGAGATCCATATTCATACCCATTCCAAAGAAAGGTGATCCCACAGATTGTGGAAATTATCGAACAATATCATTAATATCACACGCAAGTAAGATCCTACTGAAGATAATTCAAAAACGATTGCAGCAGTATATTGACATTGAACTTCCAGAGGTTTAAGCTAGATTCAGAAGAGGACATGGAACAAAGGATATCATAGCTGTTGTCAGATGGATCATGGCTCAAAGCAAAGAATGCCAGAGAGATGTCTACTTGTGTTTTATTGACTATGCAAAGGCATTTGATTGTGTGGATCATGACAAATTATGGATAACATTGAGAAGAATGGGAATTCCCAAGCACTTTATTGTACTCATGAGGAACCTGTACCTTGACCAGGAGGCTGTCATTCAAATGGAACAAGGGGACACTGCATGGTTTAAAATCAGGAAGGGAGTGCGTCAGGGTTGTATCCTTTCCCTATACTTATTCAATCTATATGATGAGCAAATAATCTGGGAATTTGGACTATATGAAGAAAAATGTGTCACTGCAATTGGAGGAAGAATCATTAACAACCTGAGAAATGCAGACGATACAACTTTGCTTATTGAAAGTGAGGATGACTTGAGGCATTTACTGATGAAGGTTGAAGAATACAGTCTGCAGTATGGATTAAGTCTCAATATAAAGAAAACAAAAATCCTCACAACTGGACCAATGAGCAGCATCACAATAAATGGAGAGAAGATTGAGGTTGTCAAAGAGTTCATGTTTCTTGGTTCTACAATCAATGTCAATGGAAGCAGCAGTCAGGATATTAGACGATGTGTAGCATTGGGAAAGTCAACTGCGAAGGAACTCTTTCAAGTGCTGAGGTGCAAGGATGTCTCCTTGAGGACTAAGGTGCGCCTGACAGAAGCCATGATATTTCCAATTGTCTCTTATGCATGTGAGAGCTGGACAATGAATAAGGAAGACCAAAGAAGAGTCGATGCTTTTGAGTTGTGGTGCTGGCAAAGAATTCTGAAAGTACCATACACTGCTAAAAGAACTAACAGATCTGTCCTGGAGGAAGTGTACCTGAAATGCTCCTTGGAAGTGAGAATGGCCAGATTTTGTCTCACCTATTTTGGTCATGTTGTCAGAAGGGACCATTCCTTAGAGAAGAATGTCATGCTTGGTAGGGTGGAGGGTCGACAACAGAGGGGGAGTCCTTCAATGAGATGGATTGACACAGTGGCTGCGATAATAGGCTTAAGTATAGCTTGGATCATGGAGCTGGCCAGGATTGGGCAGTGTTTTGTTCTGCTGTGCATGGAGTCGCTATGAGTCGGAAACAACTTGACGGCACCTAACAACACCAATGACTAGAATATCGATCTTTATGCATTCTATTTCATTTTTGAAAATTTCCATTTCTCCTAGAGTCATACTTCTTACATTGCACATTACAATTATTAATGGATATTTGAAGATGTTTCTTCCCATTTTTAGTCATGCCACATCAGCAAATGGAAATCACAAAAGTCATTAAGATTGACTCTACTCTGAAGAGGCAGCCTTTTTCCAGTTTTATTTTGGGTACCTTCTGACTTGAAGGGTTCATCTTGCCATATTATCTTGCCTAATGTATCAAGGCTATTCAAGTTTTTCAGTAGTATATCAGACAGTGTTTCACTGCTATTCATAAGGTTTTTACTGACCAATTCTTTGAGAAGTGGATGACTTCTTCCTTCTTTTGAATTTATCTCATTCTGGAAGTTCCACTGCAACCTATCTTCCATGAGTGACCTTGCTGGTATTTGAAATACCAGTGGTGTAGCTTCCAGTCTCACAGCAATACACAAGCTACCACAGTACATCCAACTGACAGATAAGTGGTGCTTATTTGCCCATACATAAAGAATACCCCACAGACAGTCTTCATTCTCTCAGCTTGCTTTAACATTTTTGTTCGTATCAGCCATCTCTACTTGGCTTACCTGTTTCATTCTTTTCATAGGCTTTCATTATTTAAGTTGGTCATTCTTTATGTTTCCTTCACAACGATATATTCATAGAAAAGTACTAGGCCCAAAGAACGTGGTAAAAATTAAGATTTGTGTGCTTGCTTCAGCAGCCCATATACTAAAACTGGAACAATACAGAGAAGATTAGCATGGCCACTGCTCAAGGATGACACACAAATTCTTGAAGCATTCCATATTTAAAAAAATAAAAAAATATAAGATTTGTTTTATCTATATCAGTCTATCTAACTATCTATATGTCTATCTATCTACTTACTTACCTATCTATCTATCACACTGAAAAGTTATACATATCCCAAGGAGCTCCTGTGTTGCAATGGTTAAAGTATTCAACTGCTATTCACTGAAATTTCAGTGGTCCAAACCAATGTGCACTGAAGTATGGGAGAAAGATGATGCAATCTGCTTCCATAAAGATTTACAACCCTGGAAACCTTATGTGGCAATTCTTCTCTGTCCTATAGGGTTGCTATGAGTCAGAATCTACTTGAAAGCATTTTTTATACATATTCCCCAATGTATACTTACCATTACTTCTCATGTATCTGCATCGTTCAATATGGTAGACATTAGCTATATGCAAGCTGGTTTCAGAAGAGAACATGGAATGAGGATTATCATTGCTGATGTCAGATACATCTTGGCACAAAGCAAAGAATACCAGAAAGATGTTTACTTGTGTTATTGACTATGCAAAAGCATTCAATTGTGTGGATCATAACAAATTATGGATAACATTGAGAATGGGAATTTCAGAACACTAAATTGTACTCATGAGGAACTTGTACATAGACAAGGAGGCTCTCATTCTAACAGAACAAGGAGACACCACATGGTTTAAAATCAAGAAGGGAGGGTGCCAGCGTTGTATCCTATCACCATACTTATTCAAACTGTATGCTGAACAAATAATCACAGAAGCTGGACCATATGAAGAAGAATGTGGCATCAGGATAGGCATCATTAACAACCTGCATTATGCAGACACAGAACTTTACTCATTAAAAGTGAGGATGACTTGAAAGACTTGCTGATGAAGATTGAAGACTACAGTCTGCAGTATGGATTACACCTTAATATAAAGAAAACAAAAATCATCAGAATGGGATCAATAAGCAGCATCATGATAAATGGAGAAAAGATTGAAATTGTCAAAGATTTCATATTACTCGTTTCTACAATCAACAACAATGGAAGCAGCAGTCAAGATATCAGATGTCTCAGCATTGGAGAAATCTGTTGCAAAGGAACTCTTGCAAGTGCTGAAAAGCAAAGATACGTCCTTGAAGACCAAGATGTGCTTGATGCAGGCCATGGTATTTTCAGTCACCTCTCATGCATGTGAGAGCTGGACAATGAAAAAGGAAGACCGAAGAATAGTTGATGCTTTTGAGCTGTGGTGTTGGTGAAGAATGCTGAAAGTACCATGGACTGGTAAAAGAACTAACAAATCTGTCCTGGAAGAAGTGCAGCCAGAATGCTCCTTTGAAGTGAGAATGGCCAGAGTTCATCTCACCTACTTTGGTCATGTTTTAAGAAGAGACCATTCCCAGGAGAAGGATATCATGCTTGGTAAAGTGGAGGGACAATGAAAAAGGGGAAGGCCCTCAATGAGATGGAATTGACACAGTGGCTGCAATGATGGGCTCAGGTATAGCAAAGATCATGGGACCGACACAGGACCAGGCAGTGTTTCGTTCTGCTGTTCTTGAGGTCACTATGAGTCGGAGATGACTCAATGACACCTAACAACAACAACAGCTATATATGACTATTTTGTGTAAAGTTTTAAAAATTAAGTAAAATTTAAATATCATATTCTCAGTTTCACTAACTGCATTTCAAATGGTCAATAACTATACATACCTACTGGCTACTCTAAGGGACAGCACAGATATTAAAATATTCTATCATCACAGAAAGTCCTATTGAACAGTCCTCTTTATATGTTTACTTGTCTTTTACTGGAACTTGTCTCCCCCTGAAAAAATGTGTCTTAATCATCTTTTGTCCTCAATGTTTATCCCAAAATACAGAGAATAGCAGATTTTATAGAAAAGTTGTTGAATGAATAGATTTTTGAGTGAATTAATAAAAACACATCTCCGTGCCAATAAGAGAATTATCTTGAATTCAATGAAGTACTTAATTGGCTGATATAACTGTTTGGTTTTCTGTTTTTTGTTTTTTGTTTTTCCTTTGTCTCAGTTCCCAACAGTGAGTTTATTAGAAGAAAAAATTGCAAGCCATCATGAATGCCATTTCAGGGACAAGAAAGTGACTCGTAAAAACATCGCTGTGAACGTAAGCAGAGGGAAATACATAGTATTAACTTCCCAAACACCATTTATGGTCGTTCTCTTTTAAGAGACCACAGCAATATACCCAATCAAGTCTGAAGTCTGGCAAGTTTCAGTAGCACTAGGCTTGTTTTAACTTGCTCTGTGCCCCTTGAAGCTCATCATAAAATCAGTAGGATTTCTCTGTTCAAAAGATAAATCAAGACAGAAAATAGCCCTTCATTTTTGAACAAGAATAAAACTATCTGGTAAACAAGAACTGTCAATTTTTGAAAATATGAACTATTATTTTGGGAAGGTATATAGAACTTGGACATAAAGGATTGCAATAGGTAAGATGAGAAATATGACTGAGAAAATACTTAACAACTAATACATCTCTTTTATAGATATATAACATATGTATATATGCATATATATCTATGGTACTAGTCTTGACTCTCAATTAAGTTTTATTTATATTATTTATAATTTCAAATAAATTTATTTCCCTCATTTTTATTTTGACATGATCTTAATCATCATATATATATTTAGGACTTCATAGTGAATTTCTAGAAATTAAGTTTATTTCTGTATTCATTTGGTGCAAAAATGGTGGCAAATAACATCGTCTTTATATCCCTGATCCCAAACTAGGAAAATGATAAGTTTAGGCAAGTGATAAGTTCAATCAATGTCTATTTATGAACAGAATAAGGCAATGAACAGATGGAGACACAAATGTAGTTTAAAGCTAGAAATTAACAACAGGAGAATTTATAGACGCTCACATTGTGTTTGATGATAATTATGGCTTAGAGAAAGATGAAGCACCTTGTTAGACATCTTTTGAAACTTGCCATCTATGAAGATTCTACATGTTTCAGAAAAGACATTGAAACATGCTATTTAGTCCTATGTTTTATTGTGGAAGTGTTGTTGGTACTAAGAATGCCTAACAATGGATACTGAAAAAAAAAAAATTTTTTATAAAGGGCATATATGGAGTTTATTTTTATTTATTATTTATTTCTAACATCTTGGGATAATGTTGAATTTTCACATAACTTTTGTGTAATCTGGGAGCTCTGATTTGGTAATTTTTTTTTTTCAGTCAAATTCATGTCATTCCAAGTAAATTCACTTAAAGACAAACACACCCAAGAGAATTTCTGAACTACAGCTAACTACCCAAATAGATTTTTTGCATTGCATTATAATATAAAATAACCCTAATTATATTCTTCAGCCTGCTAAACCAATGATTTCTTAGGAAATAAAAATCTTTTCTCAAAACATGTGATGCTGAGTCCTAATATTTCTCATAAATGATTTTAGTAACATTTGTGAAAAGAAAAATATGATTTATTTAATTGTGTATTTAGAATATATCAGAGGGCATATTTGCAAAAAAAAAAAAAAAAAAAAACCTCATGTTCAATAGAACCATGTGGAAAACCACCCCCCCTTTTTTTTTGAGATCTCTTTTATTTTTTTATTTATTTATTTAAAGAACTTCTTTTTAACCTGAGAGAATATTATATTCATCTGAAAACTGAATCCAGCATATTGGATGTCAAGTATCTCTGAGTCAATTTCTCATTTTGCTCTGCATCTCTGAAGAGCTGAACTGAGCACAGAGATCCTTTGAAATCAATAGGAGGTTGACAGTTGGATTAGTGCAGTGACATCATGGAGCATGACTAGAAATTGGTCTTTGTGTTGTTTGCAATATGTTTTTTCCCCTTGTGAACTAATAAAGACAGGCAATACTTGGTCAGAAGTTGAATTTAATCCTATTTGTGGTATTCAAATCATTTTATTTGGCTTTATGCACAAATTTTACGATTTAAAAGACTTCCTTTATCACCCGATTAATTTTAGTTTCCATTCTACTTACAAAATTAACTATCCTCCCATATATGTTATTTTTTAATAAAATATTTTAATAAATATTTTAATAATATTTAACATGACTGCTGTTGCTGTTAGTTGCTATTGAGTCAATTGACAATATATTATAGTATGTTTAATTGCATTTTTGTCTGTTTCATTTATGTTTTTAATTGTAGGATTTATAACATTTTTACATTTTTATCACACAGTAGGGTATGATAGGTGATATATATATAAATACCTCAAACTGAGTAATGAAAAATTCCATCACAATATCAGATTTGTTGTTGAGATTAAAGATTTAACTAAATTTGGTGAATTAATTACA
>NW_006921725.1:299597-310339 GCF_000298275.1 Orycteropus afer afer | reverse complement strand
ATATATATACATGTAATTAATTCACCAAATTTAGTTAAATCTTTAATCTCAACAACAAATCTGATATTGTGATGGAATTTTTCATTACTCAGTTTGAGGTATTTATGTAGTACTAAGGAGCTCTGGTAGTATAGTGCCTAAGGCACTTGCCTGCTAACAAGAAGGCTGGCGGTTCAAACTCACCAGCCACTCCTCGAAAGGAAGATGGGGCAATCTTCTTCCATAATGATACTGCCTTGGCAACCCAAGGAGTGATCGCTGTGAGTCGGGTCCAAATTGATGCCACATAACAACAACAACAACAACAACAAAGAATCTGTAAGGAGCTCTGGTGGCACAGTGCATAAGACATTTGACTGCTAGCCAGAAGATTAGAGGTTCAAACACACCACCTGCTCTGAGGAACGAAGATAAGGCAATCTACTTCCATAAAGTTTTACTGCCTCTGAAATCCAATAAGGGTTGCTATAATTGTAATTGATTTGATGGCTGTGATTTTTTTTTTTTTTTTTTTTAGGGAATCTATTATGTGCCCAAGGACATGACTTCTCATTATTCCACAAAGGTTCTTTAAGCATTATGGTCTGGAAACTAAACAGAAACCCTTTTCTTGATTTTTGACACAGGTGCAAGAATTAGGAGTATTGGCATCTAATTCCAACTCCTGATAATAATAATTAAAAACAAAAGACTACTCCCAGATATTCCCTCTCATACTGCTCCTACAGGACAGAGAAGAATGGTCCCGTAGAGTTTGCAAAGCTATCTTTTCAGAAGCAGATTGCCACATCTTTTTTCCATGGAGAAGCTTGTAGGTTTGAACCCCCAATATGAAGTTAACATTAGAGTAACTACTGCACCACCAGAGCTTTCTCCAGAAATTACTTGATATCCTCAAAAGAAGAATTATTTGTATTCATATATTTCTTTCACTTGTATTTCTAATAAATCTATATCAATAATGTTCATCATTTATAATTTTCTCAGAACTTGTTCTTAATTGCTGCCATTAGATGTATGATAAGATGATATAAAGTTTTCTGAGTAACTATTATGACAAAAGCACTTGGCTGTTAACCAAAAGATTGGCAGTTCGAAACTACCAGCTACTCCACAGGAGAAAGTGTAACACTCTGCTTCTGTGAAGATTACACTCTTGGAAACCCTCTGGGGCAGTTCTACTCTCTACTATAGAGTCATTATGAGTTGTGAAAGACTAAACAGCAGTGGACTTGGATTTATGACATCAAAAGAAAAGAACAAACAGTTTTTGTCATGGATACTATAGGGTTTGAAATATCTCTCTTTATTCTCATTTAATTCAGAAGAGACATCCTAATGGAATAATACTGAATATAAGGGTGACTATTGTGAAAGATGATTTCAGAAAATGTGAAAATCATGGCTATAATGTAGATGTAAAAGTAAAAGTGAATCAGGCAGTTATAAGATATCATCATAAAATGAATGATAAAAATAGTTATCCAAAAGCTAATCCAAAACACAGATACATTTATAATTCTGCAATATTGACATTAATATGTAAATTCAGGAAAAATTAATTTTTTGTTGTTGTTCATGTGATAGGAGGCATATAATGAAATATCTACTAAAGAGAAAAGAATGGATGTGTCTTCAGGCCAGAATTTTGTAATGTTATCAGTTATACACAATTTACAAAGTTGTATAGTTTCTCCAGAGAATTGGATAAGTTGGAAGGGTAGCAATAGACAATGTGTAGTTTTCCACTGAATTACAAACATTTCTCTATACTTTTTTAATCATTTCTTAATTCTCAAAGCAATAGGGATGGAGTTACCATGTTTGTCTTTTAGAGTAGATTAAAACAGTACCTAAACTTCTATCATGTTTGTGGAAGAAAATGCTTTTGGCCAACACATACTCTCATTTCTGTCACTTACAGCTTCTGTAGCTGCAGAGACATGGACTCACTGAGCATACCTTTTAATGCTCTCTTTTAGAATTTACTGTCCATTATCTAAGGACAATGAATTTTTCACTCTTCACATAGCTTTTCTTATCTGTCATAATACTTAACTATCACATCCTAGTTCATAATCTTTAGAATATTTTATTACTTTTAAGCAACTGGTTAAGATGCATTGAGGATATTTAGATCCTCTAATTATACATTTGTCAATTGTATACTGCTTGAACAATTTCTCTCAGAAAGATCAGCACAATGCCAATCCCTGTGAGGCAGAGGTTAAAGATGTCCCAAATGTCCAAACTACCATGCCCCTCCAACATTTCAGACATTAACTACTCCTCTTCCTCCCAGTAATTTTCCCATCTTAGGGTTCTGCATTTCATTGTAATGGCTTATAGAATTCACAGACACCCAAGGGATCATCTCACGTAGTAGTGGTGAAGGCTGGCAGGCTGGCAAGTCCCAGGCCTGTGAATGGGTCTGAAGGATCCTGCCAATTCTCAGGGTTTGATGAACCTCAATCAGCAGATCAGGTGATGGCTGCTGTCCCAAAACCAGTGGTGAGATGAGGATGAGCCAAAACAGAGAACTGGAGCAAAAGGAGGGTGAACCTTCCTAGGAGATTCATAGGCATACCCTCAAGGAAGCTAAGGGTGATGATTCGAGTTATACCCTCCAACAAAGCAGGACACATTCCACCTGTGTTGCTCCAACAGAAATAACTCAAGTAGATGGCTTTAGCAATCAGCAGCTTAAGGCCAATCCCACCACAGAGCCGATTGCCAGTCATTATAGGGAACAACTACTCCCAGCTACCCAGCCAAGTTGACACCCGATCTTAACTACCACATCACCCAAAACAGACATAGTAATAGGATTTACAGCACATCACAGAAGGGAGGGCAATGGATAGAAGGGCCACATCAAGGAATTCACCCCATGTACATAGTAAAGCATCTATTGTTGTTGTTGTTATGTGCCGTTGAGTCAAACCTGACTCATAGCGACCCCTCCTTGGGTTTCCGAGGCAGTATCACTACGAAAGTAGGATTGCCCAACCTTCCTTCCGAGGAGTGGCTAGTGGGTTTGAACCGCCAGCCTTCTGGTTAGCAGTCAAGTGCCTTAGCCACTATGCTACCAGAGCTCCCAAAGCATCTAGCAATGTTTAATCCCAGTCTAGCCAACAATCATGTATAACCATCTCCTCAATATATACTATATACATTGTAGCATACTTTACTTATTCTCTCTTCAAGATCAAGTTTCAGAGTCTTTTCTTACATCTATTTTGGTCTTTTCTTCCTTTCTTGTCTTTTTAATGACATTCTGCTTTCTTCATGTTTGATTTTCTTGATGTTATCCCACAATTTGTCTGCTTTTCCATCCCTGCTGTTCAATGTGTCAAATCTATTCTTCAGATGGTTTCTAAATCCAGCTGGGGTATAATGATCAAGGTCATATTTAGGCTCTCATGGACTTGTTTTAATTGTCTTCAGCTTCATCTTGAACTTACATATGAACAACTGATGGTCCATTCCACAGTCAGCTCCTGGCCTGGTTTTGGCTGAATATATAAAGCTTCTCCATTGCCTCTTTCCACAGATGTTGTCAATCTGATTCCTATGTACTCTATTTGGTGAAGTCCACATGTATAGTTGCCATTTGTATTTTTGACAAAATATATTTGTAATGAATAAGTCATTGGACTTGAAAAATTCTATCATGTCATTTCTACAGCTAAGGCAATATTTTCCAACTGCTGGTGATTCTTCCTTGATTTCCAACTTCTGCATTTCAATCAACAGTAACAATCAATACATATTGATGGCATGTTTAGTCAATTTCAGAGTGTAAAAGCTGGTTAAAATCTTCAATATCCTCATCTTTGGCTTTGAAGACTGGTTCATAAATTTGAATAATAGTAGTATTAACTGGTCTTGTTTTGACTGATGATGTATTGTTATTGTTAGGTGCCATTGAGTCAGCTCTGACAAACAGTCACCCTATGTACACTAGAACAAAACATCGCCAGGTCCTACATCAACTTCACAATCCTTGCTATACCTGAGCCCATCGTTGCAGCCACTGTGTCAATCTATCTCATTGACGGCCTTCCTTTTTTCACTGACCCTCCACTTTACTAAGCATGATATCCTTCTCCAGAGAATGGTCCCTTCTCACAACATGGCCAGAGTAGGTGAGACAAAGTCTGGTCATTCTTGTTTCCAAGTAGCATTCTGGATACACTTCTTCCAGGATAGATCTGTTAGTTCTTTTGGCAGTCCAAGATACTTTCAGTATTCCTCACCAACACAACTCAAAAGTATCAACTTATCTTCAGTCCTCCTTAATCATTATCCAGCTTTCACATAAATATGAGGCAATTGAAAATATCTGGGCTTGGGTTAGATGCACCTTAGCCTGAAAAGAGACATTTTTGCTCTTCAGCACTTTAAAGAGGTCTTTTGCAGCAGGTTTTCTCAGTGAAATATGTCATCTGATAGTTTGACCGCTGTTTCCATTGGTGTTGATGATGAAACCAAGATATAAAATCTTTGACGACTTCAATCTTTTCTCCATTTATCATGATGCTGCTTATGGGTCCAGTTGTGAGGATTTTAATTTTCTTTATGTTGAAGTGCATCCATACTGCAGCCTGTGGTCTTTAATCTTCATCAGTAAGTGCTTCAAATCATCTTCACTTTCAGCAAGCGAGGTTGTGTTCTCTGGCTATTACAGATTGTTAATGAGTCTTCTTTGAAACCATATACCATGTTCTTCTTCATATAGTCCAGCTTCTCGAATTATTTGCTCAGCATATGTATTGAGCAAATATGGTGAAAGGATATAACAATGGCACATTGAAAGTATACAACTCCTTTCCTGATTTTAAACCATGCATTGTCCCCTTGCTCTGTTAGAACAACAGCCTCTTGGTCTATGTACAGGTTCCTAATGAGCACAATTTATTGTTCTGGAATTCTCATTCTTCTCAATGTTATCAATAATGTGTTATAATCCATGTATTTGAATGCTTTTGCATGGTCAATAAAACATAGGTACACATCTTTCTGGTATTCTCTGCTCTCAGCCAAGATCCATCTGACCTCAGCAATGATTTCCCTCATTCCACATCCTCTTCTGAATCCAGCTTGCATTTCTGGAAGTTTCTTGTCAATATAGTACTGCAACCATTTTTGAATTATGTATGTCCAGCAAGATTTTATTTGTATGAGACATTAACTATTTTATTTGATAATTTCCTCATTCTGTTGTATCACCTTTCTTTTAAATGGGTGCAAATATGGATATCTTCCAGTCAGTTGAACAGGTAGCTTTCTTCCAAATCTCTTAGCATAGATGAGTAAGTGACTCCAGCGCAGCATCTATTTGTTGAAACATCTCAATGGGTATTCTGTCAACTCCTGGAGACTTGTTTTATGCAGATTCCTTCAGTGACTGATGACATAGAATACCAAAAAATCATATACATTTGTTCCTTTTAATTTAGGCATTTATCTGACTCATAGATTAAAAATTGATGCTCACTTTAGACAAAAGAAACTGAATCAAGGTGAAAGCATTAACCATAAATTGGAAATCAAAGCAAAAGATATCCTTAAATATGTAAAACTCTAAAGAACAGAAAAAGGATTTGGAGCTTCCATTACCTTTCAACTAGATACTCTTCCTTCATTTAGTGGCTCAATTTTCACTCAGAGCTAATGAATAGGAATTGGGTGCTCTTTTATTCTACTCTTTCATTCCAAAATGGTGTGATGTGGAATGTTTCATAGGGGCTGTGTTATAGTTAAAGAAACTGCAAAAATAAACATTGGAGTAATAGCCCATGAATGCCATCCATTCCATCATAATTCTAACCTAAACAGCATACAGGTATCAGCTCTTGTATTTTTGCTTTAATTGATAGGATGTACCTGAAAAAGACTATGGCAGTTCTAATTTTCTATTAAATAGGCAAAAGATTACAGAACTAAATTCTGGCTTTGATTATACCTCCCGATTCCCACTCTTGTATGTACCTAAGATAAGCTTATATCTAGGTGATATATAATATCTTGTAATATATTCTTATAATAATTAATATTATATTAGTTATTACAAGATAAATAATTCACAGTGGAAGAGCTAATGCATTTTTTCTTTATCTTTTTCAGACTAGCACTTTCCAATAGAATTTGCTATTGTAAATGGAAATGTTCATTATTTTTGCTCCCCACTGCAATCTCTACTAGTCATGTTCACTACTGAGTATTGGAAATGTAGCTCATTCAACAGAAGTTTTAGTTTTATTTAATTTTATTTTTTTCACATGTGGCTAGCAGTAAAAATGTGGATCAGTGCAATTATAGACTTTGAGTAACATTTTTAAAATGCTTTGTGCAAGTAAATATTTCTCTTCTAGTTTGTGATCTATTTCTATATTCCTTTAAATATTACTTAATTCTTCAAGTTCAGAAACCCTGGCAATTCTGGAGTTGTGAATCTAACCGTAAATGAGTATGAATTCATGAGTAAGTAAGAACCTCTTACTAGGGCCTCAAGGACTCTGTAACAGAGAATTTTCTGACTAAAGCCATTTCTAATTTTTTTTTTTTTTCACATATCTTAATTGATCTGTGTGATTTCCTTCTTTCTCCCAGAACTCAGCCAAGCCTTTCAGAGAAAAAGGCTTCTCTTGGTAATAAAGGGCTAAAGATTAGATTGATCAATGTAAATGTATTATTTCTGTTAGAAAAATAATCAGCACATATGCTAGCTAGGAAAAATGTCAACTACCTATGTAAAAGGGCTTTAACATTTTTAGCCTCTCATTTAATAAATGAAAATATAAAATCTTTTTATTTTTTTAATTACTTAAGGGAATGCATACAGCTGACATTATAGAATCATTATATAATACCAACACTGTTGATATTTTGTTTTGATGTTATTTAAAGAAAATAAAGTTTTGAATATTATGAGTGAATAAAATAGATAATTATTTATAATGAAAATAAGAGAAATTTGAAGTATTATATCTACTTTGTTCCAGTAATTTTATAAATATTTTTATAAAGTCAGTTAAAGGGTTAATTATTACTTTAAAAAATATTTATGACCATTAAAAAGGAAATGTAGAAAATAAATTCTGTGGAAGAACAATTTGATGCCAAGATAAATATTTTCTCTTGTCTGGGTATAAAGTGCATTACCTTAAAACTCTCAATATGATTTCCAATGTTTATAAATTTGTTCGTTCATATCCAATAGGATAATTCTGTTGGAGAAATGATCTTTAAATTGGGTTGATTTACACAAATGTGTTTATTTAAGACAGAGGCTGTCCCTTCCAGGGATGATATGTCGGAACACATCATGAATTTTTAAATATAAAAGACTTAAGGTGCTATGACATATAAAAACACCAATTACCATTCACAATCCCATTGACTGCCAAGTGATGAATGGTGCCCACAAAAGAGGAAGCATCACTCACCAGAAGAATGATTATGTTAGGAAATGTTGAAAAACAGAGAAGAATTTAGATAAACTCTTAACATCTTTTTAAAGCTTCCCAATGAATTTCTAATTATTTAATCTGACTTTGACTGATTTTTACAACCAAGACCTATGCTAGTTATTTGTCTATGTCTGTTCAGTCCACCTTAGCCCTAGCTGTTACAGTAGTGGGACTGAAAAGTCTGTAAAGTCTATTTCTCAGGCTCTATGGAATAAAAAATGCACATTAAGTTCTGCTGATAAGAGTCTCTGGAGAAATCGTTACATCAAAAGGAAGAGAGAATTTGCTTAATTTTAATCCCAGTAGCAAAGATGGTAGCAGGCAGTTGTTGGAAGCTCTAATAATGGTTATTGCTGCAAATGACAGCTACACATGTGATAGAGTAGAACTGCCCCATAGTGTTTTCTAGGCTGTCATCTTTACGGGGGCAGATCGCTACTTCTTTCTCCCACAGAACCACCGGATGGGTTCAAATCACTGATTTTTGTTTAACAGCCAAGCACTTAACTATTGCCCTATCAGGGTTCCTCTAAGAATGACACCAGAGTAAATTGACTAGATTTCAGCAGCTCAGACAGTAGCAGTACCTCTTCAATGGTTCACTTTTTGGATTAATGTTCAAATATAGTCAGTGTGAGCCTGTGAGAACCAGATCAAAAGTGCAAAGAATGTCCTGGCTATAGATTATTCTATTTTGCCTACTCCTTCTATATTCTTTTGCTCTTTTCTTCCTTCAAAACATTTCAGCAAATTTCCTCTATTAAATCTCACACTTTAAATATTTTCTGTTTTCCTTATTGTACTCATGTTAATAGAAATATCTGCATATTATATCAGTTTGCTTGTCAACAACATATTCTCTCCCAAAATGCTCCTTATTCTAAGAACATGTTATAGAGATTTCTCATTCTTTACCTTTGTTACTGCCATCATCCTTGCTAAAATATCTCACTTCCAAAATCTTTATTTTTATATACTGTCCCTCAAACAACAAACACAAACACACACACACACACACACACACACACAAATAAACAACAACAACAAAAAAAAAAACAGAAATCCTACCATCTTGACACAAGGAAAGTCTATTTAACTTCCTTGTGTCAAGATGGTAGGATTTCTGTGTTTTTTTTTTTGTTGTTGTTGTTGTTTGTTTATGTGTGTGTGTGTGTGTGTGTGTGTGTTTGTTGGTTTGGACACTCTCTGGCTTGTCATTATCACATACTTGACAAATTATAATTGTAGACTTCAGATTTTTCCCTTAGCACTACTTGTTCCCAATCAGCCAGGAAAATTTGCTAGTAGAATTCAAGGAGCCATAGGTAAATGAATGGTGTTAATCAAATAGGAAAGCATTGAGAAAAGTTACAACCCTGATCCTATTTTAATTTGGATAGATGGTTCTTATCCTAGTCTCTCGTCTCTATCTCAGTAAGATTGCAGAGATGTACAGTATTGGACCTACTGAGTAGAGAAAACAAGGGTTTTTTTAATGTTAAATAGGGATATTCAAAAGTCGTTTATTTCCTCTTGAAAACGGGAATTTTCCAAGAAGGTTAAATCTTCCTCCTGAGTAGGTAGCAAGAGTCTGGAAATACTTCCCTGGAGACATAGTCAGAGGCATGAACGTTTATTCAGAAGAGACACAAAATAACAGAGAAAGAGGAATATAAACACAAAGAAAGTAGGATTAAAATATTGCTAGCCAGGTTGGGCAATCCTACTTCCGTAATGATACCGCCTCGGAAATCCAAGGAGGGGTTGCTATCAGTCGGACCGACTGGAAGGCAAACAACAACAACAGCCAGTCAGCGTCCAGCGGCGGCACTCCAGAATGGATATAAGGTGACGAGTAACCCCCTTCCACTTCTCAGGGATACTTATATCTGAGTTTGAGGAATTGGGGGTGGGGTTATGTGATTGGTTTTGGACTGAGTAGTGCCAGGTCCTGATTGGGAGGGGGCCCGGGGTAATGCCTTGTGACCACCACCTGTGTATGTTCTGATAAGATGCTGTTGTTAGCAAGCTTAATAGCTTGAAGTTGTTCTAAGAATGGGTTAATAAGTTACAGGGAAGGTGGATAATACATGATAGGGAGAGCTGGGGAATATGTGGCACAGGGGGGTAGGAAAAATGTCTTGTAGTTCTTATAGGCTTGGCCAAACAATATGAAGTCTGGGAGCCATTTTGGGGAGGTTGAAGTTACTGACCATACACTCTTCTAAGAAGTAAAGCCTAGATAATACATTTTGATACCTTTGCTCCTCTTAGTTAACTGAGGTGGGGGTAGACTATATTTAATATGCAGTAGGTTGTATAGTAACTAAATTTTGAATATACGGTGACGTTGAAGGCAGTTTGAGAGACAATGTGTTAACTAGTGAGAGGCAAATTTTGTATATATGTTTTAACAGTAACAGGCCATAAATTTATTTAAAAGTTAAAGGTAACTTTTAAAGGCAACAAACAAACTAAGAAACAAACAAGCCCCTTTTTGAGGAAAAGAATGAGAGTTGTTGAAAATATAGGAAAGAAAGGAAAACAATGGAAGGATTACACAAGGAATTAAGAATTGATAGAATTCCCATGAATATAGGGTTGACAAAGGAACTTTCTACATATCTATTTGCATATGCTGCAAGTTTATCCATGCATATAGTAGAACATACAGAGCCAAAATCATGAAAGCTTGTTAGTCATAACCAAACACTTTGAGGAAATGAGCTGATAGGCCTGGTAGATCAGGACCATAGTATCAGGGGACACCAAAGTCAATTGGCATAGCATAGTCCTCAAAGACAATGTTCTACATCCTGCTTTGGTGAGTAGAGACTGGGGTCTTAAAAGTTTGTGACTGATCACTTGTTGGTTTCTCATCATCCAGGGCAAAGAAAAGTGAGGAAAATCAAAGACACAGAAAATAATTGGTCCAACGGACTAATGGACCACATGAACCCCCATCTCTACAACCCTCAGATCAGAAGAACTAGGTGATGCCCAGCTACCACTGCTGACCACTCTGATAGGGATCACAATAGGAAGTCCCAGACAGAATGGGAGATAAAATGTGGAGCAAAACTTTGGCCCTTAGACACCCTTTAAGCTTGTAACTAAACTCACCTACTTGGCTCAACTTTCAGCCAAAAAATAGACAGGCCTATAAAGTGAACAATGGGAGCTCTCTGGTAGCATAGTGCCTAAGGCACTTGACTGCTCACCAGAAGGCTTGTGGTTCAAACCCACCAGCCACTCCTCGGAAGGAAG
>NW_006921725.1:286912-299488 GCF_000298275.1 Orycteropus afer afer | reverse complement strand
CAACAACAACATAAAGTGAACAATAGCACTAGGGAGGTAGTAAGCACTCTTTAGAACAATCAAACAAAGAAGATCAAATTGGCAGCATTTGACCAGGGAAAAGCTAAGAAGGCTGGGAGGGATAGGAGAGAATGGCAAGGGAACCAGTAAACACAGGGAGGAATAGGGAAGAGAGCTGTTACATTGTGGGGGTTGCAGTCAGTGTCAAAAAAAAAAAAAAAAAAAAAAAAACTGTATGAATTATTGAATGGAAAATCAATATGCTCTGTACACGTTTACCCAAATCACAGTACAAAGTCAAAAATGAATGAATTGATAGAATTGTGTATCTACATAGAAGAATGTCTGGGCACAGAAATATGTATTCTCCTTCCCTTGATACAGAAAGAAAATAATAGTGATGATAGGATTTAAAATTATATAAAGACATTACATGGAGTTTTATCAGACTAAGTAAAATTTTGTGTTCAGAGTGGGAAGAAAAATGTAATAAGTAATTTTGGGGATAGAAATTAAGAAGAATGAAATAATGTGCTGAAATCAAACTGCAAATAATCAAAGAATAATATTAAAGTCATAATGATAATTAAGGCCTTTATATTTTTAGTGGTTCCAGTTTATAATGTATGTATTCACAAGCTGGTACTGGAAATCCAGTTTTAGGAAGAGGTGCTGAAAGACTGAATTGTGGACTGATTTAAATAAAGAAGCAGAAGAATTATTTCATTAAAAGTACAAGTAGCCCATGGTAGCAGTAACTATGTAAAATTAATGAATGTATTTGTATATTGGTTCCATGAACTTATTTAATGTTATGAAAATGATGTTATATACTGAAAAGAAAAAAGAGTTCAAGAGAACAGAGGTCTCTGGAAGATAAAAAAAATATGCTTTCATAAGTAAGGAAAAAAAGCAACTGAAAAATTATGAAGGTTTATATAATGAATTTTGGAATTTTCAGAATAGTATTATTGTGATCAAAAGTTATAGAGTGTGGTCATTGTTTTAGAGCATAAGTAAAAGGAACTGGCTTTTATGGAGCCCAGGAAGTTCTCTCTTAGTATTTGAATTAATAATCTAGATGGATTTTAAAAGAGATCTGGACCACCAACCTTTTGCTTACAAGCCAAGTGTATTAACTATTTGGAGTACCCCAGGACTTCTCCATAATTAGTCTCTGTTACTGCACTATAAAGGGAGCCCTGATAATACAGTGGTTAACTAGTTGGCTGGTAAAGGAAAGGTCAATGGTTCAAACCTTATGAAGGAGAAAAATGTGGCATTCTGCTTCCATAAATATTATTACCTTACTAGGAATATATCCTAAAGAGGTGAGAGACAGGACGCGAACAGACATATGCACATCCATGTTCATTGCAGTATAATTCACTATAGCAAAGAGATGGAAACAAACTAAATGCCCATCAACAGATGAATGGATAACCAAACTATGGTACATTCACACAATGGAATACTATGCAACATTAAAGAATAATGAAGAATACACAAATTCATCTAACAACATGGATCAATTTGGAGGACATTATACTGAGTGAAATAATTGAATCACAGAAGGACAAATATTGTATGAGCCTATTATTGTAAAAAAGTCAAGGAAAGTTTAGTTAGGGAAGGAAATTCACTTTGTTGGTTACCAGGTATGGGAGGGAAGCAGAGGAAAAATTTCAGACTAGTTGCTCTGGTAGCATAGTGCCTAAGGCACTTGACTGCTAACCAGAAGGCTGGCGATTCAAATCCACCAGCCACTTCTCGGAAGGAAGATGGGGCAATCTACTTCCGTAGTGATACTGCCTCAGAAACCCAAGGAGGGGTTGCTATGAGTTGGGTCTGATTCGACGGCAACTAACAACTACAACCTTTTGAGAGCTCTGGTAGCATAGTGGCTAAGACACTTGCCTGCTAACCAGGCGGCTGGCGGTTCAAACCCACCAGCCACTCCTCGGAAGGAAGGTTGGGCAATCCTACTTCCCTAGTGATACTGCCTCGGAAACCCAAGGAGGGGTCGCTATGAGTCGGGGCCGACTCTACGACACATAACACCAACAACAACAGTTGATTTGGATGAGGGAAGGGAAAAAAAAAAAAAAAAAGATTACAGCCGGGATCCCTCTGCAGGTAGTCCTACTTTGTCCTGCAGGGCTGCGTAAGTCAGAATTTATTCAATAGCAATGGGTTTGGATTGGTTTATTGCACCCTCTTTTCCTTCATCACAGCCCAATTTGTAATTATAGATTCATCTATGTAAGTTTTTAAGGAGCTCTGGTTGAATATGCCTAAGGCATCTGACTGCTAGCCAGAAGGTTGGTGGTTCAAATCCACCAAGCACTCAGTGGAAGGAAGATGGGGCAATCTACTTTGGTAGAGATTCACCACCTCAGAAACCGAAAGTGGGTTGCTGTGAGTCAGAATCAACTTGATAGCAGTGAGTTTGTTTTTTTAAGTAAGTTTTAATAAAACAGGGACTCATACCAGGGTATTAAAGCACCTAGCAGAGTGCCTTGCTTATTATTCAATGTAACTAATAAATAATTTTTGAATGAAAAAAAAAAAAAAAAAGAGCTCTGGATAGACTCTTGCTTAGCAGTAGGGAGTAAAACTATCTTCTTTCTTTCCTTTCTTCTCAATGAGCATAGAAAATTGACCTGGGAAATGAAAAAGATGTCAAAGATAACAGATGATATAAAGAAATATAATGGGATTGCATAAAATCTCAAAGGATTAGAGTATTTTCTATGTGAGTAGAGAAGTAGTGGTCTGGAAATAATTGTAAATTAATCCCACCTCTGGGCCCTTTAGTAAGTAAAATGTGGGAGAAAACACAGCTTCTTATTGACAAGCCTTCAGAAAAACTGCAGAAAATCAGCGGGAGACAACCAGCTTTTAATTAAGCAAGGGAGGAGAGGGCTTGTCCCCAAAGATATTGAGAGTTAGGAATTTATTTATAATGGAATGGAAGTGCCAGATGGCTCAGAGGGCATACATGAGAGGCAGACGTTGATCTCGAAGGACAGGATCAAGGACATGAGTGAAAACGCTGAATCAAAGGAGACTAAGATTTAAGGCAATTGTATAATGCTAGAGTATCACCAATCCATACCATGTTCTTTAGGACACAACCAGAGTTAGACTGAGGATCACAGGCTTCATATTCTGTATGCATGTAGAGGTACCAAACCTCACAATATTGGCATTCCAGTAAGCGTGTTCAAGGACAATTTTAAGATGTTGATGTTTAATTAAGTCATATCAGATTCATTTCATTGGTGTCAAAAGAGTGATGCCAGGGATTCAATTGTCCCACACTTCTTTCTCTCCCTCTAGAACTCCTAATGTAGTTGGTGTTAGATAAACATTGGATACTGAGTATTCCCATATTCTATGGCTCATGAAGACTTCACTATATTCAATTGTGGGAAATTCAACAGGGAACTAATATTATGGATACATAGTTCTATAAATAGCCGAAGGAAGATATATTAATAATTTTGCCACATTCAAGTATTAATGCAATATTGAATGAGCAAGTATAGTAAAAATTATTATAGTGATGCTTGAAATTGAAAATTAATGTCAGCAGATCTGGAACCCTTTCAGTAGATAATGTGCTTTGTCACATTCAAAGCATAGTTTTAAAGATATCGATCTTATGATAACAATTTGTTGAAATGACTTCATGTCAGCTCCTACAAACCACTAAAAAAGATTTAAAAATGAGATTGAAGCCACATAAGCCACATAAAGGAGTTTACCTTAGTGTTACAAATGTGCCTTTTTTGACTAACTGAGGGAAATAGTGTATAATTATCCTAATATTATTGTTGTTATGTGCTGTCAAGTCATCTCTGACTCATAGTGAACCCTCTTTGGATTATGTCTACTGAAGTAGGTTGCCCAATCTTCCTTCCAAGGAGTGGCTGTTGGGTTTGAACCACCAACCTTCTGGTTAGCAGTCAAGTGCCTTAGGCACTATATATAATTAATACTCTAAATAATGAAATAAATATTCTAATTAATGAAATACAATGCATACTTTGTAAACTACACAGTTTATATTTGATGACCAAGTTTCTAAGACATGTGTCTTCTGATGAAAAACAGATATTAATGAATAGCTAAAATTTTATTTGACAATAATTGATAACATGGTAAAGTTACAATGAGCTATTATGGATATTATGTAATCCATAATTGAGAATTACATTTGTTTATGAAGCTACAAACTGTTGTATAGACTTGCATAAGTTACAAATTGAATACAATAATCTTTTTCAGGAAGGCCAGTCTAATTTGTAAATTCTTTTAGTATATTACATTTCAATATAATGTAGCTAAATACTTTAAAAACATTCCATTTTTAGATAATAATTTCTATCCATGTTGTAATCTTTGAAGCTGTAGATATATGTCATAGTACATGTGAAAAATTGGAGCTGAGGCTAAAGCAAATACTATGCTACTGAAGTAGTTATCAAATGTCTGGAATTATTTGAAAGAGACTTGTTTTGTCTTCTTCATGTATTTCTTTTCTGTTGCTAATAAACATTAAATTATTGCTTATCACACAGCTTGACATAGGTGCATTCTGTTTTAACATCTCTTTTTCTTTTTTTTTTTTTTTACCCACATAATAAAATAGTGCTTCTTGCCCAGTACTTTGTGAACAGATGATAAAAGAAAAGACCATGCTTAATTAAATTTCTGAAATTCTAAAATAAAATAATCTAAACAAACAAGTATATGATAACTAGAGCATATGCGTGGATGAAACCTGCAGTAGCATGCAGCATTTTATGTTGGAAATATGTTTGAGGGGATCACCTGGAAATTATAAATGTGTGAAAACATGCTATGTGCACTGTGGGCAAAACTAATTTGTAACCTAACAGTCTATGGAAATTTTTCAAGCACATGTGAAACCAAAGAAAGGATATAGAGATATGCATTTTGATGCATGGCCTTCTCAACACAGGATAAATATCGAACTGACCTTCATATTGTGAGCATATGGTAATTTTCCAGGAACGAATCTAATCATTAAAAATGCAGCAAAATGTCATTTGAAGTGGTGCTAAAGGCAAGGTGATTTTGGTTTACAATTTTGTACATTTCCTTGTTGTTAGTTTTCATTGAGTCAATTTCAACTCATGGCAACCCCGTGAGTGCAGAGCAGAGCTGCTCCTTAGGATTTTCAATGCTGTAACCCACCAGCCACTCCTCGGAAGGAAGATGGGGCAATCTACTTCCGTAGTGATATTGCCTTGGAAACCCAAGGAGGGGTCACTAGGAGTCGGGTCTGACTCAATGGCACATAACAACAACAACAACAACCTTTCAAAGCAGGTTGCCAGGCCTGTCTTCTGAGGCACTTCTGGGTGGGTTCAAAGCAGCAAACTTCAGTTAGTGCTCAATGGGTAATTATTTGTACCATCCAGGGACTTTGCTTATATTTCCTATATAACCAAACTTATTGTATTTAAATCAGGCTCTCTCCTTTATTACTGCTTTTCCTAGATTTTCATCATTCACAAAACTAAGTAAATGTCAGGATTTTATTTTCATATTTTACTCTAAATAATAGAAATAATCATTTAAAAAAAACTTTTAAACCAACATAAGAAAGTGACTTTTTAAAGTAAGACCAAATGTTGGTGCTGAAGAGTTTAATTAAACATCTCCATTCAACATGCTATTAGTAAACAAATTCTAGCCAAAAAAAAAAAAAAAATCTGTCTTCCTTATTGGTACATCCATGCATTCACTCATCTATTGTTTGCTGTTTGCAGCCACCGATTTGGGTCACAACATATGGTGACTCCAGTATCATTTACTTGGTGGATTTGAACTGCTAACCCTTGGATTAACAGGTGATTGCAAACTATTTGTATCCTTCAAGCAAAAAATGTTGGGCCCAGGGATTAGAATGAGAGTATATATGGGGTGGGGCATTTTTAAGCTTACCAACCATGCTATTCTAGTCCTAATAATTTTGAACCTGAATTTCTACTTCTGTATAATCTATGGAATTTAAATAGGATTGGGAATATATTTAGTTTTAAACAATGCACAAGAGCTCAACTAAAGGTATAGTGTTTTCCTTTATTTACTGAAAAGCAATTAAAATAGAAGTTCCTCCACCCAAAATTTAAATAGCCATCTCATTTTCATACAGTCAGTGACATATTTCAATTACAAAAGATGTACAGCTTGTGCACAATATAGTTTTTCCCCAACCCCTTCTTACACTAACAAAAATGTGAAACTAAATTTGTAGAGGAGAATGAGAACATTTAGAATAGAAAAGCATCATAATATCTAACCAAAACTAAACCCAGTGGTGTCAAGTTGGTTCCAACTCTTAATAACCCTATACAACAGTATAGAACTGCCATGGTAGGGTTTCCAAGGCTATATAAATCATTATGTAAGAACATGGGCTCATCTTTCTCTGTAGCTGGTGGATTCTGACCACTGACCATTTGCTTAATAGCTGAATGCTTTAATCATTGTGTCACCAGATATACCAGTGAGGCCTTAAGTAAGGTTAATGTGGATAATGAGAAATCTTTGTTTCACTTAAGTTTCTGGTTAATGCCAATAAACAGATATCAAGCCCTTTATTAATGCCACTCCTTTCAGAAATCAGAGGAAATTATTTAATGGTAACCTCTGATGTTCACATTGCTTCATTGTTAACTCTCAATTGACCTATTATTCTAAAGTAGATTTCAACTCACAGCAACCCCCATGTTATAGACCAGCACTGAGTTCTGTAGCATTTTCAATAGCTAAATCTTTAAGGAGAGGAGTTCTCTGGGTGGCAGTGCAAAATGGTTTGCAATTGACTACTATCATAGAAGTTGGCTGTTAAAACCCACCCAACAACTCTGAGGAATAAAACTAGTTCCTTAAAGATTTGTTGTTGTTGTTGTTGTTATGTGCCATGAGTCGGGGCCTCGGGGCCGACTCGATGGCACATAACAACAACAACAACAACAAATCTTTAAGGAACTAGTTTTATTCCTCAGAGTTGTTGGGTGGGTTTTAACAGCCAACTTCTATGATAGTAGTCAATTGCAAACCATTTTGCACTGCCACCCAGAGAACTCCTCTTCTATGAACAGAAGTACTAAAAAAAAAAAAAAAATTCACTGCCATGTAATTGGTTCCGACTCATAGAGACCCCTTTTGGTTTTCTGAAGTGGCAAATCTTTAGGGAAGTAGATTGCCCAGTCTTCCTTCTGTGGAGTGGCTGGTTGGTTTGAACCACCAACCTTCTGGTTAGCAGTCAAATGCCTTAGGCACTATGCCACACAGCTCCTTAGAAGTGCTAAGGATGTACAAATATCTTTTTTTTTTTTTTAATCATAGAAGTTCATCCAGAAAAAACTTCTTCTGCCATTATCTTATAAAATTAATTCTTATAAAATATAGTACAATAAATTATGCACCTGTAAGACTTATTTCAAGTATTTGTTATTTTTAAATATTTTTGAATTTCTGGAAGATCTATTTGTACCAGTTCTACAGATGAAATATAAATCTTTAAAGCCGTGCCTTTTATAACATAAAATGGATACCTAACATACCTGTTGCTCATATTCTTCAATTGTAGTTATACACTATTTAAAATTTTTTTTTTTGGTATTTTAAAAAAATAAAATATCCATTTATTCTTGTATGTGCTCCAATATTCACTGGAGCTGTTTATTATTTCTGCCCATTATTTCTGAGTTTACTATAAGTGACATTATTCTTCTTATAGAACAGACATACTTTAGGAATTACTACTGTCACTAACATTAGGTAAACATAAAGTAAGCATTATAATGCTGTAAAAATGGTCATGGGAGTCTTGAAGTTGTTTCACCCTATGCAACACTGGTTACTCTCACATGAAGTCCCATCATCCTGTTGAGAGACTGAGACAGCAGTCTAACACTTGGTAAATTAAAGTTACTGAAAGAGTTCGTTAGGAAATATCTTTAACTTGACATTCTTTGGACTCTGACAGACAATCTTCACCTTTGGTTTCTGTGTTCTCACTTTGCCTCAGATCTTCCTATATTTTTCTATTTTCTCCTTTTCAATGTCTTTACAGATTCATTTTCATCTTTTCACTATTCATTTCCTCCCCCCAACCCTGCCCCTGCCCAGAGTTCTTTCCTTTGTTTTATGTCCTCCTACACTACCCTCAGCAAATATTCATTTCCCAGGTGTCTATGAATCACATGCTTTTACTCTAACCTAGTATTCCTCAATGAAGAAGCACCATGTCTTCAAGGGTATATTTGTCAGAGTCTCATGAAATCTTTGGCTGTCATAAGTAGAAAGAAGGGAGCTACTGGCATCTAGTGATTCAAGGCCGAGGATGCTGCTAACATCTTAAAATGCACAGGGCAGCCACTCTTTAGATAGAACTATCCAGCCCAACTATCAAAGTGCCAGGTTTGCTATAGCTGAGCTGTCACATTATCTAACCCAGATGTTGTTATGAACATGACATGAGAATAGTATATCGCACCTATCACCTTCAGAGACCTATCAACTTCAACGTGTCCAACACTGAATTTATAAATAGAAGCCACATGTTTTTGTCAAATTTTAACCCCACATTAATATTATATAAACTATATTGTGTTATAACTGTAATTTCATACATAGAGTTAATAAGGTCTACTAATTACAACTTTGCTTTTCATATTTGTCCTTCATCTCTAGCCCTAAGTCCCTTTCTAATTGAAATAAATATAATCTCTTTCTAGACTATTTCTTTAATCTCATTTCTAAATTCTCAGTCTCTGTATTCACAATCTCTAATTCTGATTATAGAATGTCATTTTAAGTATAAAATTTATTTATGTAATTCATCTTCTCAAAATAAATATTGTTTTTCTTTTGCTTAACATATGAAGTCACTTATAATGATAAAGCTGTTTACTTCTCTGGCATCAACTTTTGTCATTACTTTGCACATATTTCTTGCCCCAGCAGTACTATACTACTTAAAAATGCACACTATTTTATCAAACTACTGTCTTAACGGATGGTCTTCTTTCTACCTTATTTTTCTGTCTATTTTATTCCCTAGCAAAAGTATATATATTCTTTTAGTTTTTACTAAAATGTTGTCCACTTATATTGTCCACTCAATATTTTTTCCCTTGAATCACTCTGGTTATATTTTTTCCACTACTCTTATTACTTATATCTATTTTTATAAATAAGAATACTATTATTATTGTTTTATAATTTGCATACGTCATCCCTGCATTCATTCATTTTATTTCTAACTTTGAACACAGGATGGAAGAATAATTTTCAACCATTCCCAAATTTTATACCTTTTAAGGGCACTTAAAGAGATATAATACAATGCAGATTTCAAAAATCCTAGAGAAATGAACTTTTATCCCAATGTGTTTAAGTTACTGAATACTGGAACTTAAGCCAAAGTATTTGTATCATAGACATAACTATTAGCTTCTTGGAAAAGGTATGTGTAGAAGAGAAAAAGTGAAGATGAAGGAAAAGTGTTCTTGAAGTAAAACTTAATGAATGTCTACATAATGCTGTCTTTTGGGGAAGAACATATTTCCATCTTAAAATTAGAATTCATAACTCTTCCTATTTAAGTGTCCTTGTAAAAATGAAAAAAAAAAGAGAAAAAAATAAAATATTCATCTTTCTTCATTCCTTTCCTTAAATTATCATCCCTTCCAGCCACCTTCTGCAATTATTTGAGTGTCTAAAGAAGGAGATGATTGTGATCAAATCTACCAGTTTAGAAGAATATTTAGTCTTGAGCTTGATATCAGATCCTTTAAACCCAATCTGCCTATCATAGCAACTTTTTAGGGATATCAAAGTAAAATTAGAAGGATAAAAATGATGTGCTCAATTTGCCATATATGATACTTGGAACTCCCGTGATGAGGTTATGATTATTCATTAACTGATGCACAACAGGTTGACCTAATACATTATTTGACAAAACCCATCTTCTTAATCTTAGTCTTCCCTATGGTTTTTCAAACATGCATATAATTTTCTTAAGTACCACACTTGATATATAAATTATGAGCTGATCCACAAGTACCATCCTCTCCCAGGACTTCAAAGAGAATGTAGTCTCAAAGTCTGCTCATTTTGAAAATGGTAAGTATTCTTTTGCTTCTTTTAGCCTGTCCATATCTAACCAATTATTTTCTCACTGAAGAAAGGAGTCAAAGAACTACTTGTATTAATTCTCTCATGCTAAATAAAAAGACAATTCAGGTGAAAAGGTAATAAAGAAAAAATTAGAATTATTATTATAAATAATACAAATTATAAGGACAAAAATATTTCCCTAAATTATATTGTGAAATGTATATGGGTACATTTATTTGTGTGTGGGGTGAACATATACACAACAAAGTGTACATAAAATCAATGATTTCTACATGTACAATTAGTGGCATTGGTTACTCTTCAAGTTGTGCACCAATTCTTGCTATCTTTTTTCCAGATTGATCCACCATATAAACTTAATGTCCCACTGAGCCTAAACTTCCTCTTTCTCTTTCAGTCTCATCCCTGATAATCATTTCAGTTTCTACATATTTGCTCATTTTATGATAGTGGGATCATAGAATATTTTTATTTCTGTGACTGACATATTTCACTCAACATGATATTTCCAAAATTCATCCACGTTGTAGTTTGTATCAGGACTTCATTTATCTTTTCAGCAGAATAATAGTTGATTGTGTGTTTATGACACATTTTTTTTGTCCATTAATCTGTGGATGGACACTTAGTCTGTTTCCACTTTTTGGCTGTTGTGGAAGTGTGCATTGAATATTGGTGTACAGGTCACTTCTTGCATTGTTGCTTTCAGTTCCTGTAGGTATATATTAGGATTGGGATGTTTGGGTTATGATAATTCTATGGTCAGCTATTTTAGAAAACTACAATTTGTTTTCCACAGTGGCTGTAACATATTACATTCCCAGCAACAATGGATGAGGGTAGGTATATTAATTTTGAAAGAAGTATATCACAGAACACTGACCATATATAAATAAGAGAATGATACAACTAACCCTGAGTATTTGACAATTTTAACAGAAAATAATGATATTATAAATAAATAATTTTCCAGATATATTAGAATTATAATCAATATCAATTTATTATGGGCTTCCAAAAATATCTATTCTATAACCTATATTTAGACAATTTAATTAAAGGGGATATTTTTAAAACCATATTGTATGCAATAAATTTTAAAATTAAAAGAGAAAAAAAGTCATAAATAAAAAAAAAAAAGAACTTCAGATACGCTTTGAAACATTTATGCTTTTTGTTTATGTTTTTGCATTGCTCAGAAGATAGGTTTGGCATATGTTGAAGAAGCAGAAACATCACTGTGAATATCTATCAGGTAAAGCAATTTTTTATCCTGTTAGGAGGTCTATCAAAGACATGAAAAGACAGGAAAAATAATTTTAAGTTGAGGAAGAAAATGCACATGGTGTTACTAACTGCTTTGAAAGGAAGCTGTATGGATAAGGGTGAAAATTCATTTGATAGTGATACCCTGTATGAATATTGTGGAATAATGAAATTTTGTTTCTTAAAGACAAAACTCAGAGATGCTTAGCAAAATTGGAAAATGCCAAGCAGATTGGCAGCGAACAAGACAGACATATTGTCTATGTTAAAAACAGTCAGTCTTACAGTGATAGACACAGTTGTTTGACTAAATTTGCTTAAAATATGGTGCATAGAATGCATAAATTATCCTACATTACTCATTATAAATACTATAGATACAGACTTTTGATTATCCGCTATTTAAAAAAGTATTCTTTATAGTAAAATAAAAACAATCTTTCTGCTTTTGATAAATAATATTGTACCTGCAGATAGTTTATATCCAATTGTAATTAAGAGTCTAACTCCTTTCCAATTGTTGTAAAAATGTTTAAATGTGCTGCAAAAGGCCTCTTTAAAGTGTTAAAGAGCAAAAATGTCACTTTGAAGACTAAGATGTGCTTGACCTAAGCCATGGTATTTTTAATAGCTTCATATGCTGTGCAAGCTGAACAATGAGTAAGGGAGACCTAATAATTGATTCATTTGAATTCTGATATTGGCAAAGACTGAGAATACTATGGACTGCCAGAAGAATGCACAAATCTGACTTAGAAGAAGTACAGTCAGAATGCTCCTAGAAGCAAGAATGTCCAGACTTTATCTCATATACTTTATTCATGCTTTCGGAACGGACCAGTTTCTGGAGAGGGATATCATGCTTGGTAATGTGGAGGGTCAGAGAAAATAGGGAAGACCCTCAAGAAGTGCTAAGTCACACGTTGACTACAACAATGAGATCAAACATAACAGGGATTGTGAGGATGATGCTATACCAGGCAATATTTTGTTCTGTTGTATATGGGGGTCTCCAGTCAATTCTTGGAAGGTATATTGGGCAATCTATTTCTGTAGAGATACTGCCACCAAAACCCAAGGAGGTATTACCATGAGTTAAATCGCCCGGATGGCAGTGAG
>NW_006921725.1:275484-285593 GCF_000298275.1 Orycteropus afer afer | reverse complement strand
TATATGTTGTTGTTATGTGTCATTGAATTGGCCCAGACACATAGCGACCCCTCCATGTGTTGCCGAGTCAGTATCACTATGGAAGTAGATTGCCCAACCTTCCTTCTATGGAGTGGCTGGTGGGTTTGAACCACCAGCCTTCTGGTTAGCAGTCAAGTGCCTTAGGCACTATGCTACCAGAGTTCATGTTATCTTGCTGAAGCAAAGCTCCATTAGATGGACTTTTAAGTACAAAGGATTGAGCTCAGACTATTTATTTAGTTTTATCATGTGTCCAGTAGATAAGGAGCTGTCATGGTGCAGTGGTTAAGGCATTTGACTGGCAACTGCTAAAAGGTTGGTGTTGCAAACCCACTAGCCCACTCTGCAGAAGGAAGATGGAGCAATCTGCTTCTGTAAAGATTTACAGACTTAGAAACCCAATGGGAGTTGCTTTGAGTAGGAATTGACTTGATGGCAGTGAGTTTGGCTTTGGTTTTGTTCAGCAGATAAATAATTATAAATAGCATCTTTGAAGTATAACAAAATACAATCTTCATCAAAAAGTTTATTTTCAATAAAACTTCAAAATTTGTTATGAGCTTATCATTTTGCTTGGAAAGATGTAAAACAGGCATTTACTCACTGTGTATTGTCAATAAAAGAAAATTTAGCTAGTTTAAAAATCAATATTTATGATAGTTCATTGCACCCAATTAAAAGATTGAAAATTTGTGTAGTTATAATATGAAAATTGAGTGTTCTTCAGGATGTGTATTAAGAAACCTGAAATTCTGGACACATTTTTAAACTCTCCTCTATTTTTCACCTTATAGAGAAGACCATCTACAATTGTGTGAATGAGGTGTAGCAAGTAAGAAGCAAGACCAGGAGAGTATGTTTTAAAACAGCACCTCTGTTGTAAAAGACATGTCCTAGACACATATTTAAAATGATTTAAAATCTTAAGTCAATCAGAGATGTAGAGGAGGTTAGCTAGAGAATTTAATTGAAAAATTTTTGGCTTAGATGCAATGAATCCCCATATTGAGTTTTAATTTTGGATTAGAATTTTGATTTAGATCAGACTGCTTCTGCAGAAATCACGCACTGAGTGAATACTACTCTGTGTGCGCCATAATCACCACCATCCTACAAAGTGTGGAAAGAAGCTAGTTTTTTTTAGATTATTGAACTTTCATTTTTTCACACCTCCTTCAAATGCAGCTGGAGTGGCTCAAAATCTCAGTAGTAGGTTTGATTCATTGCTGCAACTCTGTAGACTTAGTATTCATATTTTTAGATTTTTCACTAGCAGGGCTAAAACATATGAGTTCATACATTTCAGAAGGAATTTTATGGCATCATTGATCCATTAAAATATTTTTCTTACTAAAAATATTCTTAATTGAAAGCAAAACAGAACCAAAGCAGTAGGTCATTCTCAAGTGTGAGGAACTGTGACTAAGCTGTGGTCATATGTGTGCAAACATACATACATACACATATACACACACATGCACACATGGTAACATTTTCCTCAATATCTCTCTCAATGGGACAAATTAATAGCAAATCATATTATTCTGAAAAGAATGAAGCAATATATTCTATTTAAAGATATACACATTATATATATATAGGAACTCTGGTAGCATAGTGCCTAAGGCACTTGACTGCTAACCAGAAGGCTGACGGTTCAAACCCACCAGCCACTCCATAGAAGGAAGGTTGGGCAATCTACTTCCATAGTGATACTGCCTCGGCAACACATGGAGGGGTCGCTATGTGTCTGGGCCAATTCAATGACACATAACAACATATATATATAGATAGATAGATAGATAGATAGATAGATAGATAGATATAGATATAAATATATGCATATATACATATATATATACATATATATATGAGCTTTTAAAATTTCATATTGTGTATATATATGTGTGTGTGTATTATGTGTTAAATATATGTATAAATTAATTGTCTTAATTAATCACTAAATTACTCATGAAAGAAAGAAAAAAATGGGTAATAATTCTGTAACTGATGACAAAGATGACAATAATTGCTAAATACAATTTCAAAATTGCAATGCCAATAAAACTATACAATGGAAAGGAAGCATTATAAAAGGAGAACTTTGGATTTTAGCATCAGGAAAACTTGATTTTTAATCTCTCAACTGCTTTTAAAGTAATCTATTGATTCAAATCCTACTGAAGCATTAATGAATAATACATTTCTTAAGTGCTTGAATGAGACTTAAGAAGATAATGTATGTATAGCATCTGATACAAAATGTGAATAAAATATGATTTCTAAAATAATTATATATTAATTTCATAAAATAAATTTCATGGAAATTTGGACAAAAGTAAATTGCATAAGATATGGAAGAATGTTTTTGTATCACAGATAACAATTTTTTATTCATAGAATAATGACTGAAGCATAAGAACAATTCTAGATTCAACCCAAAGCATTGAAATCATCCATACACAAAGTAAACCATTTTCTTCAAATATACAGAAGGAAAAATATATGTGTATATATGACACCAGTGTAAATTTTTTAAAAAATCAAATATATTTTAATAAATTTTTAATATAATTAGAATGTAATGTGTTGTTGTTGTTGTTTGGTGCTACTTAACTGGCTCCAATTCAGAGTGACCTGTGTACAACAGAATAAAACACTGCCTGATCCTGGGCCATCCTCACAATCCCTTCTGTACTGGAGCCCCTTGTTGCAGTCACTGTGTCAATCCATTTTATTGAGGGTCTTCCTTTTCTTCCCTGACCCTCCTCTTTACCAATCATTATATCTTTGTCCAGGGAATGGTCCCTTTTGACAGCATGACCAAAGTAGGTCAGATGAAGTCAGGCCATTCTTGAATCCAAGGAACATTCCTACTGCACTTTTTCCAGGAGAGATTTGCTCATTCTTTTGGTGGTTTGATGTACTTTCAGTAATCTTCCCCAACACCACAACTCCAAAGCGTCATCTCTTCTTAGGTCTTACTTAGTCGTTGTCAAACTTTCACACACGTATGAGGCAATTGAAAATATCACTACTTCGGTTTGGTGCACCTTAGTCTTCAAAGTGACATTTTTGCACTTTAACAATTTATGGAGGTCTTTTGCAGCAGATTTGCCCAGTGCAGTATGACTACTAATTTCTTGACTGTTGCTTTCTTGGATTGGATTGTGGATTCAAGCAATATGAAATCTTTGACAGTTTCAATCTTTTCTTCATTTTGTTGTGCTGCTTATTGGTCCACTTGTGAGGATTTTCAGTTTCTTTATATTGAGGTGTAATCCACACTCGAGACTGTTCCATGGAGTCAGTAAGTGCTCCAAAACATCTTTACTTTCAGCAAAGACAGTTGTGTCATCAACATATCGCAGATTGTTAATCAGTCTTCATCCAATCTTAATGTCTTGTTCCTGTTCTTATAGTCCAGCTTCTCCAATTATTTGCTCAGAACACAGATTGAATAGGTATGATGAAAAAATACAACTCTAATACATTCGCTCCCTGATTTTAAACATTGCAGTATCTCCATGTTCTGTTTAAATGACAGCCTCCTTGTCTATGTACAGTTTCCTCATGAACACAATTAAGTGTTCAGGAATTCCCATTCTTCTCAATGTTATTCATAATTTTTCATGATCCATAAAGTTAAATCATTTTGCATAGTCAATAAAATACAAGTAAACATATTTCTGTTATTCTAGGGTTCTTTGACTTCAGCAAAGATTCATCTGACATCAGTCATGATATCCCTCATTTTACATCCTCTTCTTATGAGTCACTCAGGTCAGAAGGCACTCAAAATATGACTGGAGAGGAGCAGCCTCCTCAAAGTAGAATTGACCTGAATTATATAAAGGGAATAAAGCTGTGGGATCTCTCAAAATGGGAAGAAACTGCTGAAAAACATCCGTTAATAATCAGAATGTGGAATATACAAAGTATGAATGTGGTCAAAATGAAATGGAACACATAAAGACTGACTTCTTTGGTATTAGGAAGATTAAATGGACCTTTTTTGGACATTTTGAATCAGAAAATTATATGACCTACTATGCCATAATGACAAACTGAAGAAGAATGGCATAGCTTTCTTCATCACAAAGAATATTCCAAGATCTATCCTGAAATAAAGTGTTGTCAGTAATAGGATAATAGCCATTGGCTTACAAGGAAGACCAGTTGATACTACTATGATTCGAATTTATGCACCAACTACTGAAGCCCACAATGAAGAAATTGAGGATTATTATCAACTTCTGCCAAACGAAATTGACCAAACATGCAATCAAAATATATTGCTTATTACAGGTGATTGGAATGAGAAAGTTGGAAACAAAGAAGTATTGCCAGCAGTTGGAAAATATAACCTTTGTGATAGAAATGACACTGGAGATTGTATGAAACAATTTTGCAAGAACAATGACTTATTCATTGCAAATATCTTTTTTCAACAACATAAATGGTAGCTATACACATGAACCTTGCCAGATAAAATGCACAGGAATCATATCAATTATATCTGTGGAAAGAGTCAGTGGAGGTGTTCTGTATCTTCAGGCAAAACCAGGCCAGGAGCTGACTGTGGAACAGACCATCAACTGCCCACATACAAGTTCAAGCTGAAGCTGAAGAAAATTAAAACAAGTCCATGAGAGCCAAAAAATGATCTTGATTATATTCCTTCTGTGTTTAGAGACCATCTAAAGAACAGATTTGACTCACTGAACACTAATGACTGAAAACCAGATTGTAATATAGAATTTTTGTATTTAAATAATAAATCAAGATGGCAAGACCCAGGGAGTAACTTAAAATTAACTATTAATTTTTATATAATTATAACATATTCTCCTGTACCTTAAAAAAAAAAGAAAAAGAAAATTATGACATTTTGGTTATCTTTAAAAACAATGACTGGAAATAAAGAAAGTAGCATTATTCCAACAGTGTGGTCACAATATATATATATATTTTTTAATATATAATTATGTTCATCCAACCTCAGTAGTACTAGAGTTTATGCTATGGAATCTGGGAGACAACTACTTGGCCGATTGACTTGAAGAGATCAATATTTTTGCCCATTCCAAGGACAGGTGACACAATAAAATGTGGAAATTATTGGAGAATATCATTAATATCATGAGGAAAGAAAATTTTGCTGAAGGTAATTCAGCTGCAACAGTACATTGACAAAGAATTGCCAGAAATTCAGGCTGGATTGATGTGGATGTAGAACAAGGGAGATTTTGTTGATGCCAGATGGGTCTTGGCTGAAAGCAAGGAATATCAGAAAGATGTTTCCTTGTGTTTTATTAAATACACAAAGGCATTTGACTATGTGAATAATCACAAATTATGGAAATATTTGCAAAGAATGAGAATTCCTGAACACTTAATTGTGCTCATGAGGAACCTGTACAGAGAATAAGAGGCATTCATTCAAAAAGAAAAAGGGGTTACTACATGGTTTAAAATCAGGAAAGGGTGTGCATCAGTATTGCATCTTTTCACTATACTTCATTCTGTTGTACAAAAGGTCACTATGAGTTGGAGCTAACTCAATGACACCTAGCTATAATAATAAAAACCTCAGTAACAATAAACATAAATATGGCTTTGACCCTGGAGTACAGAAAGATGGAGGAGTACTCTCTCCCACATTTTTAACACAACATGAGTCAGTCCAAAGTCAAATTTTAGGTGTTCTCGTGGCATAGTGCCTGAGACATTTGACTGCTAACCAGAAGGCTGATGGTTCTAATCCACCAGCCACTCCTCAGAAGGAAGATTTGGCTATCTACTTCCATAGTGATATTGCCTCAGAAACCCAAGGAGAGGTCGTTATGAGTCAGATCTGACTTTTTTTTCCTTCATTCTTTTTTCTCTTCCCTTTTCCTGATCTCCTTTTTCTTTTGCTTCTTCCCATTTCTTATTTTCCTTTTCTCAGTTTTCCCATTTTTTTCTTTACTATTCTATTACTTTTGCTCTTTTTTTCTCATTTCTCCCTTCCCAGATATTGTTTTCTTTTTTTCTTTCTATTTTTCTCATTATCTTTCATCTTTTTTTAATACATGTTTTGAAAAATTTTCATTTTTCATTTATTGCCTCTTTTTTTTTTTGGAATTCTTTCTGTTTGTTTATTCCCTTGTTTTTTTCCCCTTGTTTTTATTTTTATTTTTAATTTTTTTGTCTGACTGAGTGGGAGACTGAAAGAGTTCCCACACAACTCAACCCTGCCTACACTTCCTGAAGCTACGACACACTGAGTGAGAGCAAAATTTTCCCTCAAATCTAATGGTGAAATTAACACATTTCCAGATAGCAGAATTAAGAGAAATTTTTCAAACTAGTCCAAACTTAAAAAAGATGCTAAAAGGAGTCTTCTGGACAGAGAACCAACAACAAACAGCAGCTTATGATGAAAACACATGACTCCATAACCAAGAAATCACCTATTTATGTAAGTATCCAAAATAATAATAATAATAATAATAATAATAATAATAATAATAATAATATTACAAGACTGTAAACAGGGAACCAGAGACATCAATTTGTAATTGAGGACAACTCCAAATCAAAAAAAGAGGAAATAGTATAGTTACTTCTAAATGGCTAGGATAATTGCAAGAGAGAGACAAACATTCTAAAGTTGGCAAGAAAATTATAAATCAGAGGGTAACCTCAAAAAAAATAAATAAATCTTGGTATCATAATGAAAAATAAGACATGCATGAATATTTAGCAAATACTAGAACAATACAATGAAAGAGATGATAACACAATTCATTAACAAAATGAATTCAACACAGAAAAATATATGGACAAAAAAATCAAGAACATCATGAAAAAAAAACACAGAAAATGACATCAATAAATTCATACTTATAGATAGCTACACTGAATGTAAATTGATTAATCACAAATGTCAAAACATGGGGAGTTGCAGTCTAGATAAGAAAACATGACTCATCAATATGCTATCTACAAGAAACTCCCCTTAGACACAAAGACAAAAATAGACTAAAAATCAAAGGTTGGAAAAATACATATCAAGCAAATAGCAACCCAAGAAACAGCAGGAATGGCAAAAATCATTGCTGATAAAATAGACTGTAAGGCAAAGACAACCAAAAGAGACAAAGAAAGACACTATATAATGATTAAAGTATCATTTGCACAAGAAGATAGAACCATAATAAATATCTACACACCCAATGAATGAGTCCCAAAATACATAAACCAATTCAATTCAATTTAACAGAATTGAAAAGACAAATAGATGACTCCACACTAATAATAGGAGTCTTTAATACATCACTTTCAATAAAAGATAGGCCAATTAGACAGCAACTCAACAAAGATACAGAAAAATTAAACAGTACAATTAACCAACTTGACCTTACAGATGTCTACAGAGCACTTCATACAACAACATAAAAATATACACTCTTTTCATGAACATATGAAACATTCTCCAGAATAGACTATATGTTAGGCCACAGAGAAATCCTCAATAAATTTACAGACATTGAAATACTGCAAAATAATTTCTCAGATCACAATGCAATACAATTAGAAATCAATACTAGGAAGACCAATGGAAAAAAAATAAATGTGTAGAAACTGAATAGAACCTTCCATAAAAAATGACTAGGTAATAGAAGAAATAAAAATGAAATTAAATAATTCTTTTAATCAAATGAGAATGGATCAGAAGGTAATTTATAACAATAAATGCACACATCAAAAAAGAAGAGTGGAAATCAACACTTTAAACCAACATCTCCACCAATTTGAAAAATGGCAGCACAAAACTCCACAGTCACCAGAATAAAAGATGTAATAAAGAATCAAGCAGAAATAAATGAAATAGAAAATAGAAAGACAATAGAAGAAATCAGTTAGACAAGGCTGGTTCTTTGAAAAAAATAAAATAAAATAAACAAACCACCAGCAAACTTAGCAAAAGAAAGGAGAAGATGCAAATAACAGAAATAAGAAATGAAATTAGTGACTTCACAACAGATTATTAAAAATAAAAATAATATCACGAAGCTATGAAGATCCGTACTCCAACATGTTTGAAAACCTAGAAGAAATGGACAGATTTCTAGAAACACACTACATACCTAAACTAACCCAGACTGAGGTAGAAAATTGGAACAGACCCATAACAAAAGAAGAAAATAACAGGTCATAAAAAATTATCAACACAAAAAAAGTCCTGAACCAGATGCTTTCACTGGAGAAATGTATTAATCATTCAGAGAAAAGCTGACACCAATCCCACTCAAATTATTCCAGAACATAAAAATGGATAGGATCCTCCCAAATTTATTTTAAGAAGCAAGCGTAACCCTGAAACCAAAACCAGGTAAAGACATTACTAGAAAGGAAACTACAGACCAATATATTTCATGAATATAGGAACAAAAATCTTCAACAAAATCCTAGCCAATTGATTGCAATAAAATATCAAAAAAATGAAACATCACTACCAAGTGGGATTCATACCAGGTATGCAAGAATGGTTCAAAATTAGAAAAACAATCAATGTAATCCATCACATAAAGAAAATAATCACGTGACCATATCAATCAATACAGAAATGCATTTGATAAAATCCAACATCAATTCTTGATAAAAACTCTGGAGGGAAAAAAAAAAAAAAAAAAAGAATAGAAGGGAAATTCCTCAACAAAATAAAAGGCATATATGCAAAACCAACACCCAACATTTTTCTTAGTGGAGAGAGATTTAAATCATTCCTCTTATAAACAGGAACCAGACAAGCATGTCCTTTATCTTAATTTCTATTCAACACTATTGCAAGCCCTAGCCTGGACAATTAGGCAAGAAAGATAAACAATAGGCATCCAAATTGGTAAGAAAGAAGCAAAACTATCTCTATTTGCTGATGATATGATGCTCTACATAGAACACACAAGAGACTCAGCAAGAAAACTACTTGAACTTATTGAAAGATTTAGCATAGTGTCAGTATACAAGATCAACAAACAAAAATCAATTGGATTCCTCTGCACCAGCACAGAGGTCTCAAAAGGAAATAAGGAAATCAATATTATTTAAATACCAAAAAAAACAACCAACTCCAGACTCGTCAGATCCAACCCATAGCAACCCTTCCTTGGGTTTCCAAGGCAGGATCTTTATGGAAATAGATTGCCCAACCTTCCTTCTGAGGAGTGGCTGGTAGGTTTGAACCACTAGCCTTCTGCTTAGCAGTCAAGTGCCTTAGGCACTAAGCCAGCAGATAGCTACCAAAAAAAAAAAAAAAAAAAGATACTTAGGTATAAATCTTACCAGGAACACAAAAGACCTTTACAAAGAAAACTACAAAACACTACTTCAAGAAATTAGAAATCTACGTAAATAAAGGACATGCCCTGCTCATGGATAGGAAGAGTGAAAATGTCAATACTACCCAAAGCAATCTATATATTTAATGCAATGACCATCCAGATATTAACATTTTTTTCAAAGATACGAAAAAAGTGATCACTTAATTTATATAGAAAGGAAAGAGACCACAGATAAGCCAAGCATTGCTGAAGAAGAATAAAGTAGGAGGTTTCACACTCTCAGATCTCCAAAACTACTCTACAACCACAGTTGTCAAAACAACCTACTATTGGTATAGTGACAGACACACAGACCAGTGGAACAGAATTGAGAACCCAGAAATAGATTCATCCATTTATGGTCAGCTTATCTTTGACCAAGCGCCAAAAGCTGTTAAATAGAAGAGAGAGTCTTTTTAACAAACAGTGCTTGCAAAACTGGATGTCCATTTGCACAAAAATGAAACAAGATCCATACCTCTCACCACACACCCAAACTAACTCCGTATGGTCAAAGATTTAAATATGAAATCTAAATCTATAAAGTTCATCAAAGAAAAAATAGAGGAAAATGTAAGAGCTCTAATTTATTGCATCAATGGACTACCAAGTATAACCCAAAATGCACAAATAGCAGAAGACAAACTTGATCATTGGGGCCTTGTAAAAATTTTATTCTTATGTGCATCAAAAATTTCTCCAAATAAGTAAAAAGAGAAC